>NC_081409.1:286721239-287321239 GCF_030272615.1 Cryptomeria japonica | reverse complement strand
TCTTCTGATGCAGATTGGTTCTTCTCCAGGTTTTGAGGATGGACCATTTGAGACAGCAAAGCTATGTCGTCCCGCTTCGTCTATTTTTAGGGCTGATCAAGATTGCTTGTATTTTGCAGATGCTGAGGTAGGTCCTACTGCCTCTAGGGTTTAATTGGTTGTAGTAATTAGATTTAATTGAGTGTAGTAGCTATAACCCTACAGTTCTCTTAATGTCAGAAGTTCACTAGTTCAGTAATTCTTGCTCATTTATTGCATTCAAACACATGTAAAGAGTTTATTGTTAAGGCTGCAGAGCTACTGTTGGTGCAATAAACATTTTCTATATATTTTCTAATCAGTTAACATCAAAAAGAGGGATAGCCCCTTAGATAAGCATAGAAAAACTATGTTACCCCAAGTTTCTGGGACGGGGACGACAGTGGTAGGGGATGCAGGGACGGGTTTTCGGGATGGCGAATTTTTTCACCAATTTTGGGGACTGCTAGAGGACAGCTATTTAAAATGTAGGGAAAATTTAAAATATATAGGGAAATTTTAAATGTTCATATATACATTATATTCATGCATATATACATTATATTCGGATATAGCATACGTATGAAAGCATTTTAGAACCTTAAGTTTTAACATACAACATTTGTGTTCAAAATTAATTGTCAATACTCAATATCCATTCATAATTCAGAATTCATTGTCAATATGCATGTGATTAAAAAAATAGCATACAAAATGCCCAAAGGCTACATTGCTGCTGTATAGTTTCATTGTCAATTACAATATGAAAATAGGCTTACAATTGATTATATCCCACTAGAATGTGACAGGACTGAAGTCTCCATAGAGAGAAAGTCCGGTATGGAAGTTTTGCTCATATAGAACAAACCTTGTTTTTATTTCACTGCAGAAAGTCAATTAGGTTTGAAATTTAAATCAGTGCTCAACTGTAACTGAAGGAAACTCTTTCCCAATGCTCAAACCATGGACAAGAAGGTTCAGATGTGGGTACTTTAATTAGGAAAACTTATCATAAATTAGGAGTTTACATTGTCAAAGGTTGTGTTTGGGTTATCCTCAATTAAAATAATACCATCTGGGGTGGAGGTGTTACCTAATTATGCTCCTAGCTCAATTAGGTAGAGCAATCATGATTTGCAAATGAAAGAGAGGTACATTTTATTCTGCTATGTGGCATTCATGTGCATAAGGAAAGAGTGAACTAAAGATTACATTTCAATGCTTCTAGTTCATAGCAGCAAAAGAGAGAGACATCTCCTCTTGAAAACGGAGGTATTTTTATTGATATTCAAACACGTGTTTCAAACAAAGAGCCGTGAGACTAGCTATACCCAACTGGTCCAAGAAAGAAATACATAAACATGTATGCATAAGTATAAAAGAAAGGAGAGAATGTTGAGATTGGAACTAGTCATTGCCTGAATGACTGGTACGGTTGGAGTAGCCTTGAGGTTGCTTTTGTATTGTTGCTTCCTCCTTGTCTACGTCTGCCTTCTAGTACCTGAATTGGAAAAAATACAATGAGTTAGAACATATTGTTCTAAGCAATGGCTGATTACATTCCTAACATGTATTCTAACACATGCATGTATATGTAAATGTCAAAGTGCATCAGATGCATATAATCAACATCACAAAAGAATCTCAGAAGGGGAAATATCAGATCAGGATAAATCAAGAAAATCATCATACATAGGCATATTATTTTTAACATGTTTGCTTCATGTGCAGCTACAAATCTGATCATGTTCATTTTCAGTATGTGGGGTAAAATGGACTCCCACAAGGGTTGAGCCCAGCATGCCTATAATTGTATCAATCAGACATTCATCATTCATGACAGTGAGTTGATACTTACACTATTACAAAGCAGTAGTATCTATTCAATGCAACTAGATGAATAAAAGCAGTGATGAGTATTTTCAAGGCAGCATGTAAAAATGAACAACATTCAGCTGTCATCTTTGGGAGTTTTGGCAAATAAGGAGTAGATAAAATGAGTTTCAGAGCTATACTCGTTAAAGAACGGAAAAGAAAAGAAAAATACAATCTTCAATCTTAAAAATGAGCCTCACAAGCAGTAAAGATAATGAAGAAAGTACCAGTAGCTAATGGTTTTGAAGATCTTTTGGATCTTAAATTGCTGTCATATTAGAGAGGGACACACCATTTACAAGTAAAGGTTATAGTGTTCATGTGGTAAAAATGACAAGCCCATAGTCAAGTGTAGTCATGTAAGTTCAATAATGATGTAACAACCTAAAACAACAGCCATTTGACAACAATTTATCCTTATTAAAAGGAGATACACATGATAGTAGTGCACTCAGTGAACATTACGTAAGATATGGCGGCCTTGACATTCAGAACATCAATGACAACCTACAAAAAATATAGAAACAAAGGAGTCACGGCCTGCACAATGATATCACTGGTTTTTTAGCAGCATCTTCGAAGTCTACAATTATGAGAAGACAGTCCCAAATCTGAACATAAAGAGCTGTAGCAAGGTATCTCACAGTGACAATCAAAGCACAACAAGCACCACGGAAAGTAGTAAGGTTATTTGCTGACTAAAAAGAAATAACAACTACATATTTTGTAGTGCCCTGCCAGGAAACCGCGAAGGGATAAAGCTAAAACATACAAATGGAGTGCAATAATTTTTTTTTAAAAGTTACACCACATTAAGATACAACAAGATAACAAAGATTCAGATTGCATAGCGGAAGACATCAACTAACACCTAAAGAGTTTCCCAACGAGATTACTTAAATTTCACAATTCACTTAACTCACACAATTAATCCAATAAGATCTATTCATAATCTTCATTCAAGCTTTTCATAAAAATACAAGCCATACATCAATATTCTAACACACTAGAATTTCATCATAAACATATGAGATCTTTTCAAGCATACTAAATTTCCTTAACAACAACTGAATATATATTCCATTACTCTAAGTTACATTCTTTCACATTCCAATTTATTGCATTAGAAAAGACGATTGCATACATGCATCTACGATAAATCTCATCTAAACCACTTATGCATTCGATCAAAATGGCATTCAAGAAAGGACTACATGTAAGCATTTAAAGTTAATTCCATTTATCCACTTATCCATTCTAACATAAGCTAATCATACATGATAAAGCTGATTAAAGGAAACATAAGAGAATAACATCACATAACACCATAATGATCTCGGAGTTCACCCCTAAAGGGCTACATCTCCGGGTCTGCTCAACTGCAAGACCCCTCTGATAAATAATAAAGTTAAGAATACATGAGGTTACACCTTTACAATCCGGCCATCAAGGCGAGATATAAACAATATACAAACGACCACATCGGTCAAATAATACATAAACGATCCCGGAAAAGAAAAGGATCCAGCTGAACATAATCAAAGCTAAAACAATGGTCCAGGAGAGCATCCACAAAACTGAGCCATCACCACCCAAGGTCTAACATGAAACCGATACTCACAAGGGCAGAGACAAAAGGACGACCCACAAAGGTACTCCTAACAGGACAAAACGACAACACACTAGCGAACGTAGGGACAAGTGTCATCACACAACCTGGTACGGTTACCATGGCAGGTCTTCATAGGTCTCGGCCCCATACAATGGGTTACCCTGGCAACCTAATCCGAGCCTCCGGCCCATCCAAGCCTCATGTGGACCCACACATCCTCTCGTGAAGACAAGGATGATGGATTGCCATTTCAGGCCTTCTCATAGCATGTCGGGTCTATGTTAGCACTCGTCCCATGTGTGAGGCAAATTTTATCTTACTTAGAGCTTACATTCTAATCTACTGTTAGGTTATCACTTATTAGACTCACTTTCGACGGGTTACCCAGCAGCCACTTTGGGCGCGGCCCCCAATCGAAAGCCACTTTTCCATACGACACTAGACTAAACTCAGACGAACTCAAAACCAGGGAATAGACATGGTTAGACGAACGGAGTTCAAGGAGGAAACATCCCTCATTTGGTCAAACACGAATCATCATTCGACACCTACACAAGGGGTATGACCAACTGTGACACCACCACAATACAATAGTCAACTCAGGACCGAGGACTGAAACAGGTACCCCAAGTCAATCCATACGACAGGGACCTATCAAACAAAGCATGACTTGCCATTTCATAATCAAAAGCGAATACAGAAATTAAACTCGCATAGGCAATAATCGGAAAAGACAATATTTTCTCAAATTGATTTAAGCATAACAGTTGACCCAATTCTCAGATTGATCTAGGTTTTCAAAATGCATTGACGGGAAATCACCGTTACCAGGTGAGTACAATACCACAATTAGCAATAGTACCATTGTCTATTTCTCAAACAGAGGAAAAATATAAATTAACCATTCATTTTACTAAATGAGAATATCAGCAACTAAACAATTTTCTCAAATGATACTTAATTAAATTTCCAAAAGCACATTGTTTAAATTCATCATGCCAAGGGTTAAATATTCATTTCTAGCATTTCCAGATTAACAAATGGTTTCCTTGAGCATAAAAGAAGATCACTCAAAATATAACCTATTAATATACAATTGCGAAATTGGCAACTCTAGAATTCAATTAGAAAATGTGCACTAATCATAAAATGAAATTGAATATTAATTAACATATAAATTCCATTATACAATTAATTAATATCGAATTATCATTAACAATGATTATGCCACATTAATCATAATTAAAAATCTAATTAAAACTAAACATGAAATAATATTAAAACATTATATATATATTTTTTTTGAATACTAAAAAAATACATAAAAAAAAAACATTCTTTGAAAAACTTACAAAAACAATATAATAAGGGGGGCGGCGAAGGCCGGGCCCACCTCCCAACGCGGGGGTTGGGCGGACCAAACCCCAACCGCAGAGAACCCTGGCGGCGGTGCCACTGCGATGCACGCAGGTTCCGCGGTGCCTTGCGGCCGCCGCGGTCCCTGCGGCCATCGCAGTGAGCAGCGGCCATTGCGAGCGGTAACAAGGCGCGGGGGAGGGGCGGAGGAGGCGGGTGGAGCTCTGCTCCCCGCCCTCCAAACCCCAAACCAAGTTTTATTTTATAAAATTTAATGCACAGTTCGAAACTTAAAAAAAAAACGCCACACTATATTTGTTTATAAATTTCGATTTAGTATAATCTTAGGTTTAAAAGAAGTATGTTTTGGTATCATATATTTTTGGTGGGATTCATTCTATCCAACCACAAATGGGATTTCAAACCACCCAAGCAAAGAAATGAGGGATAACAAAACCTCAAATAAAATTTCCAGCCAAACTCATAATGGGCCAAAAAGGAACTATTTTTACCACAATGATGCAACCAAATTGTTTTCTTGAAGATCATAAGCAAATAAGCATAGATCTAAACCCATAAGTCCAAAATTAAAACTAAAATTCAATTTTAACAGATTAGATCTTTAACAACTAGCATTTTGTTTTCTACCAACAAAATATATTTCCATGGCAACAAGGAAGAACAGTTAAGGTAATTCCTACCTTCATACGCATTCCTGGAAGAGCTGAAGGAGAGCCCACCTGTCAGATCCAGCAGAACTCCTTCCTCCCCAAAACCTCCAAATTTCAATCCAAAAATATTTTCCAACCAACATTTTTCCAAAAACATCCATCCTCTAAAAATTCCCAAAAATTTTAGGTTATAAGGAAGAGTTGACCAAAATTCCATTTTTGGAATTAAAATTTTTATTTAAAATAATTCCCAAAATAATTCTATTTTCCAACTATATCAACAAATTAAATTGCTTTTCCCATTTAAAAGTGATTTTCCCAATTAATTCAATTTAACCTTTCTAATTTAAAAAGCCAACAGAATACAATTGAATCTATTGCAATTAAATACAAAACTTTCTTTTTTAACAGCATATACAAAATGCATTTAATATTCAAAATCAACCATTTAATTGAAGTTGCTCCCAATTTAAAACGAGCAATCCAATATCAACGATAATCGCAACGAAATCCCGATTAATTTAGGCCATTAATCTTCAATGCTCAAACACATATATAATCAAATTAAATACTAAGGACTAATTAATCAATTTAACCATACACACCAAGCACGCAAACCGAGAAGGTCAACCAAACAGACGACTCGCAAACCCAACAAAAGGGAATACCGACGACGACTGACGATGCTCGCTTGAGCACGACTAGGGTCAACTAGGGTCTTATGACCACCTAATCCAACTCTAAGGATTAAAGAGGTACACTCAAACCTGCAAATCCAGGTGAAGACGAACCTCGCACTCATGCGGCGTTGTACCTGAAATCTCCTGCAACCAAGAGTCATACATGCATATATATATAAACTTAATGAAAGCGTTAGCCCGATATTAATACCACGAAATAGGAACACTAAACAACTTGCATACAACTAGTGTGAAAATCACATCCACAGCTATGCATTAAATCAAACATCTGACTATAACATTATATTAAGATAAACTAACCAAGATTAAACCAAGATTAGAAATAGATTAGGGCAGGGGTACTACATATTTGGTCATCACAGAACTTATGATCATTCCCAAACCAACAAAAAATGAAGGTTATTGCCAAAAGTCTAAGCTCTAGGAAACCCTCGAATGGAAAGCAATCAGCTATTAGTAATTAACAAATTTGCAATAAAAGTCATTGGAAGTGGCTAACATTTGGAAGATATTCCTCTTTATATTCTTTACAATCAGTATTTTTAGAAATATAAAGGAGTAGTCAAAGATTTGAAATCCAAGTGGGCAACCTCAATGAGATGAACATACCTGAAGTGGCTGATAATGGAGTAAAAAGGAGGAGAAAACTCTCATAGTGGCTCCCAACATGCAGAAAATTATCAAAACGTGCCCTTCACCTTGCTATGAACGCCTTATTTTTTCGGAAAATCACCCAAACCCTATTTCGTGGCAGTAGGGTTTGCATAGCAGCAGAGAAGATCAAAGAAAAAATCACTCCCAACCACTCAAAATCGACCAAAATCTGCAGATTGAAGTTCAAACCCCCATGGTGTGAGGTTTCCAGCAACAGAGCAAATGAAATGAATCGAATGTGAGGAGGAGAAATGAGGAGTTTAGGGTTGCTTTTCCCCTAAAATATCTTCGAGTTGCATAGGCATTTTTTTGCCTTTGTTTTATTATCTTTTCCCTTCTCTTTATTCCCGTGAAAATCTTGGGGGTGCTTTTTGCCTAGGTTGCATCATTTAATCCTACCTAATGTTTAATAAGTGATTTTATTTTCCCCTAAAATATCTTCGAGTTGCATAGGCACTTTTTTGCCTTTGTTTTATTATCTTTTCCCTTCTCTTTATTCCCGTGAAAATCTTGGGGGTGCTTTTTGCCTAGGTTGCATCATTTAATCCTACCTAATGTTTAATAAGTGATTTTATTTATCACTTAATAAACATTAGCATATAATTAATTTTTATTAAGTGGTAAATAAAATCACTTATTAAACATTATTCTTAGGCGTTTTAATAAATTTAATAAGGAAATTATTTGATAAAGTGAAAATTAAATAAATCATTTTATTAAATATCTCTCTCTTATTATTTATTAATGTCTTGACTTAGGTAGAATAAATTAAATAATAAGATTATTTGTTAAAGTGATTTATATTTTGCCACTTTATTAAATAATTTTCTTATTATTATTTATTCTTTGGGGTTGAATGTAGATGAATAAGTAAAGTATTTATCAAAGTGATATTTTATAAATCACTTTATGAGATATTTTGCTATTCATATTTTATTGGTAAAGTCAAGATATTTTTTGCATTAATGAAGGCTTGCAGGCCTGTCAAGAGATATTTTGAGGTCATAAATGAATAATTAAGAGCTTTTATGGTAAGGGTTGATGAGGCTTGACTTTTGGCTCAAACACATCCCCTTCTAGATATGTTTAGACCCCTAAAAAATAGGCTTTTTGAGCATGCTCAACCCAAAAGGAGGAGGTGGAGTCCTTTTTGACTACCTTTTGTAAAAGCATATATACTGTAGGACTTCATTTTTTCAAGGGTCCTGACCTTTTTGCTTCTGGCAGATTGTAATTTTCCTGGGTTGTTTTGCAAAAGTTAGGAGTTTGCAACTAGTTTCAGAGAGTTTTGATAAGCTTTGTAACACCTTTTGACAGTAATACATATTTTGCCTTCTCAGATTTCTTGTGTTGGTGTGCTTTGTGCTAATGCAGTTTCAAGTGATGTCTTTTATCCTTGTGATTGTGTTGCTGTCAGCACCTTTATGCAGGAGTTTCTAATTATTTGTAGGTCATAGGTTGTGCCGGTTATAAGAGTAACCTCAGGTTGTGAGAAAACATCATTTCTCCTACTGAGTTTTTCTTATTTTTCAGCTTTCTTATGAAGTGTTAATGCAGAGGTTATGAGTTTTCTGAGTTGTGCAAGAGTTCCTTTTATTATTGGTTATTTTGTGTGTGTTAATCAGTTTGTCTAAATTTTCAGATATTCATTTTGGTGTATCACTTGTTAGATAGTAATTTCATTTTTTATGTTTGCCTTCTCTTTTCTTAGCAAATCATTAGGTGTAGGTGAATACCAGTTTGAAAGAACCAACTTGCTATGGAGGTCCACTTCAGTCCTAGTTCACCCAGAACCTGGAAGTGTTCCCATGTTTCAATAGGTTACTGAAGTTAACAACTTTTGTGAGGGTGCAAGCTTTATTGATAACAGTTTTTGGCACGCCCGGTGGGATTGTGAGCTATTTCTCAGTCCATTTTTATACTTTTTGCTACTGCTGTTTGGTGTGTACAGCAGAAGTTTCAGCCTTTAGGAGGTATTTTCTTTACACACCTGGTGACTCTGGAAGGATTTTTTGCTAGTTTCAAGCAGACAAAGTGCTGATATGATTTATAACCCATCATATCATGAAGAGGTTGCTTCTATACCTCCTCGTTATCTATATCAAACTGTACCAACAGCTAGTTGTAGTCAAAATACCTTTGCTACAGCCAGTTATCAACATCCTTCATATGATTGCCACTCTCCCACCCCTGCTCAATCCTTTTGGCAGCCCCCAAAAAGCCATCTTGTTCCAAGCCATCATGGTGTTTCTCATGATCTGCCCCAACATGTTGAAAGTATAAGCATAAAAGACATACTGTCAAGTTTTCAAGAGCAGTGGGTAGCTATTGATGATGAGCAAGAGTATAACATGCAGCAAGGGGAGCTTGCCTATCAAGGTTATATTTGCCAGCAGGAGGTAGAGTCTCAAAGGTATGAGCAGGAGATGCTTGCTAAACAAGTTGCAGTCAAAGAAGAACAAATGAAGGACTTGTTTGCACAAGTACAAAGGTATGAGACCCAATCAACCCCTTTCACTCCTAGTTTCAATTCAACTCTTCCTGTAACAATGAGTCATCCTTTGAACAAAGAGGTTTCCAAGCCCAAAATTCCCAGTTTTAAACCAGAAAAGCCTTTTGAATCCCCCAAAAAGCCCCCTTGTGTCAAGGTTTCAAGTTTTAGGAACCCTTTACCTCTTTATAAATCTGTGTGGGCACGACCTGAGCTTGATATTCCTCAAGATCAGCCACTTGAAGAGCCTTATCTCCTCAAAGAATTATCTCAAGAGACTCCCCAAGTTTCCCTACCCGATGAATCTGATTGTCCTATTGTTTGTCAAGATAAAACACTTAATTTAGAGGAGGCTGGGAGTATAAATTTACTGCACATGGCTATGGGGCAGTATCGGCTTGAACAAGAAAAAATTTCTAAGGATAAACCCTTTAATTTTCTAACTGAGCTCCCTTGTTTTGTTTTGTTGATAAGAATGTTGTAGTTTTTATCTCAGAAGATTAACCAAAGCAGCTTGATGATCAGTTAGAGCGGGCTGGTAAGGAGGAGTGTCCTTCAATCTGGTGTAAAGAGATACCTTCTTCTATTGAAAATAATGAAGAAAGTATGAGTTTGCTATCATCAACAGTGGCCTTGAGGTTGCCTTTGTATTGCTGCTTCCTCCTTGTCTGTATCTACGTTCTAGTACCTGCATTGGAAAAAATACAATGAGTTAGAACATATTGCTCTAAGCAATGGCTTATTACATTCCTAACATGTATACTAACACATGCATGTATATGTAAATCTTAAAGTGCATCAGATGCATATAATCAGCATCACAGAAGAATCTCAGAAGGGGAAATATCAGATCAGGAGAAATCAAGAAAATCATCATACATAGGCATATTATTTCTAACATGTTTGTTTCATGTGCAGCTACAGATCTGATCATGTTCATTTCCAGTATGTGGGGTAAAATGGGCTCCAACAAGGGTTGAGCCCAGCCTGCCTATAATTGTATCAATCAGACATTCATCATTCATGACAGTGAGTTGATTCTTACACTATTATAAAGCAGTAGTATCTATTAAATGCAACTAGAATGAATAAAAGCAATGATGAGTATTTTCAAGGCAGCATGTACAATGAACAACATTCAGATGTCATCTTTGGGAGTTTTGGCAAATAAGGAGTAGATAAAATGAGTTTCAGAGCTATACTCTTTAAAGAATGGAAAAGATCAGAAAAATACAATCTTCAATCTTAAAAATGAGCCTCACAAGAAGTAAAGATAATGAAGAAAGTAGCAGTAGCTAAAGGTTTTGAAGATCTTTTGGATCTTAAATTGCTGTCATATTAGAGAGGGACGCACCATTTACAAGTAAAGGTTACAGTGTTCATGTGGTAAAAATGACAAGCCCATGGTCAAGTACAGTCATGTAAGTTCAATCATGATGTAACAGCCTAAACCAACAGCTATTTGACAACAATTTATCCTTATTAAAAGGAGATACACATGATAGTAGTGCACTCAATGAACATTACGTAAGACATGGCGGCCTTGACATTCAGAACATCAATGACAACCTACAGAAAATACAGAAACAAAGGAGTCACAACCTGCACAATGATATCACTGGTTTTTTAGCAGCATCTTCAAAGTCTACAATTATGAGAAGACAGTCCCAAATCTGAACATAAAGAGCTGTAGCAAGGTATCTCACAGTGACAATCAAAGCACAACAAGCACCACGGAAAGCAGTAAGGTTATTCGCTGACTAAAAAGAAATAGCAACAACATATTTGGTCATCACAGAACTTATGATCATTCCCAAACCAACATGCATTTATATATATACATAGTGTCTTAATCAGACAAATGATAATATTAGATTGTGATCAGTAAGGTTCATAAAACAATAAAAGGAAGGAGAATATGTTTATCTTTGTTACTACTGCTAGTGTTTAAGAAGTTGGGAAAGGAGACGTTTCCATGTAGGGGACATTACAATTGGTTTGACACTTGCATTAAAAATTATGATAGATGAACAATTTATTTGTTAATAGATAATTGATTGAGTAGTGGAATATCACTGTTTGGATTCATGTTAAGGTGGAGATGTCACCTAATATATTTAGTTTGAGTCATAAGTATATTGAAATAGATTATTTATGGTTAAAACATGTTTAAACCTAATAAGGGACATTACAGCTTCGAAATCCAAGTGGGCAACCTCAATGAGATGAACATACCTGAAGCGGCTGATAATGGAGTAAAAAGGAGGAGAAAACTCTCATAGTGGCGCCCAACATGCAAAAAATTATCAAAACATGCCCTTCACGTTTGTATGAACGCCTTCTTTTTTCAGAAAATCACCCAAACCCTAGTTCGTGGCGGTAGGGTTTGCATGGCAGTAGAGAAGATCAAAGAAAAAATCACGCCCAACCACTCAAAATTGACCAAAATCTGCAGATCGAAGCTCAAACCCCCATGGCGTGAGGTTTCCAGTAGCAGAGCAAATGAAATGAATCGAATGTGAGGAGGAGAAATGAGGAGTTTAGGGTTGCTTTTCCCCCAAAATATCATCGAGTTGCATAGGCATTTTGTTTGGCTTTGTTTTATTATCTTTTCCCTTCTCTTTATTCCCATGAAAATCTTGGGGGTGCTTTTTGCCTAGGTTCCATCATTTAATCCTACCTAATGTTTAATAAGTGATTTTATTTATCACTTAATAAACATTAGCATGCAATTAATGTTTGTTAAGTGGTAAATAAAATCACTTATTAAACATTATTCTTAGGCTTTTTAATAAATTTAATAAGGAAATTATTTTATAAAGTGACAAAATTAAATAAATCATTTTATTAAATATATCTCTCTTATTATTTATTAATGTGTTGACTTAGGTAGAATAATCTAATTAATAAGATTATTTGTTAAAGTGATTTATATTTTGCCACTTTATTAAATAATTTTCATATTATTATTTATTCTTTGGGGTTGAATGTAAATGAATAAGTAAAGTATTTATCAAAGTGATATTTTATAAATCACTTTATGAGATATTTTGCTATTCATATTTTATTGGTAAAGTCAAGATATTTTTTGCATTAATGAAGACTTGCAGGCCTGTTAGGAGATAATTTGAGGTCATAAATGCATAATTAAGAGCTTATATGGTAAGGGTTGATGAGGCTTGACTTTTGGCTCAAATCCATCCCGTTCTAGACATGTTTAGACCCCTAAATAATAGGCTTTTTGAGCGTGCTCGACCCAAAAGGAGGAGGTGGAGTACTTTTTGACTACCTTTTGTAAAAGCATATATACTGCAGGACTTCTTTTTTTCAAGGGTCCTGACCTTTTTGCTTCTGGCAGATTGTAATTTTCTGGGTTGTTTTGCAGAAGTGAGGAGTTTGCAACCAATTTCAGAGAGTTTTGATAAGCTTTGTAACACCTTTTGACAATAATACATATTTTGCCTTCTCAGATTTCTTGTTTTGGTGTGCTTAGTGCTAATGCAGTTTCAAGTGATGTCTTTTATCCTTGTGATTGTGTTGCTGTCAGCACCTTTATGCAGGAGTTTCTAATTATTTGCAGGTCATAGGTTGTGCCAGTTATAAGAGTAACCTCGGGTTGTGAGAAAACATCATTTCTCCTACTGAGTTTTTCTTATTTTTCAGCCTTCTTATGAAGTGTTAAATGCAGAGGTTATGAGTTTTCTGAGTTGTGCAAGAGTTCCTTTTATTACTGGTTATTTTGTGTTTGTTAATCAGTTTGTCTAATTTTTCGGATATTCATTTTGGTGTATCACCTGTTAGATCGTAATTTCATTTTTTATGTTTTCCTTCTTCTCTTTTCTTAGCAAATCATTAGGATCAGGTTAATACCAGTTAGAAAGAACTTGCTTGCTCTGGAGGTCCACTTCAGTCTTAGGTCACCCACAATCAGGAAGTGTTCGCATGTTTCAATAGGTTACTAAAGTTAAGTGTTAATTGTTTTCTTTCATTGATGTCAACGATTGGTTGTCATTTTTGTGTGTCTTATTTGGTCAAAGAAGTTTCTAGGATGCCAAGTGTACATTTCTCCACGTTTTGCTGGCTGAAGTTTGTTTTGTTTGTGGATATTCGTGGGATATATTGTCAATGTATGTGCAGTTTGTTTGTAGCCACGTGGTTAGAAGTGCAATCTTTGTTGTTTTGTGTTATACAGATGTGTGCCAGTGTATGTGAAGGCTGCCACTTTTCTTTGGCGGTTTACTTTTTTTGATAGAGAATTTTTGTTGGTTTGGCAGAAGTTTGTAGAAGTTGTTTGTAGGTTTTGGACTAAACGTTGTTGAGGATGTCAGTTCACAGGTTTGGACAAATCAGTTTCAAGTTCGTAGCCTTTGATTTTGCAGTTATTGGTTATTTGTAATTGTTGTTTCTCCTTAATAGCAAGTGTCATAGATGTATATGTGTGTTCAGTTGGTAAAGCATCTATCTTTGTTTCGAACTTAGTAGTTGGGTGAGTTTTAATATTCTTTTCCCATTACTGTGTAATGCGTTTTTTTTTCTGAAGCATTCTTTCCAGATGGTGTTGGAGCTTATTTTGGTGTTATGAATGAAAAAACATTTTTTGATAAGGGAAAAGCGATTCATTCTTTTGGGCTTAATGGTGTGGATATGAGTTTTTGAGAACGTTTTTATAAGTGTTTGGATCTGAGTTTTTAGCACATTTTTTTCTTACTTATGTTGGATGATGTATGCACACTTGTAACCTGATTTCAAGTTCGAATTTTTGTGGGTTGAAGAAAATAATAACATGTAGAGTTTTCTTAAAGAATAACATGCAAAGTTTTTTTGGGTTGCTTATCTTCATGAAGATGATATATAGAGATACGCATGCAAGAATATCACATGGCTAGGCGACTGAACCAATACTCATGTTTTGAAATATTGTTTAGTGTGTACTGAAGACATCATAGGCGCCTTCAATGTAATTTTTTGAAAGTGTTTGGAAGAGAAAGGGTGTTTGTGATACATTCCTCTCAGTTTTACAAGAAATTTACAGAGTTTGATATATTTGTTAAAGTTTGAAGTCTGAGAGGTTATATGTTCAATTTTATTTTTTCTATTAAGAGGTTGGAGCCTCTGTGTTATTGATAGAGTTGGAGCTTTTTTTGAGGTTGGTGCCTCTTTTGCATTGAGTTGTTGCTCTTTATGTGAGTTGTAGCTCATTGTTGTATTCGGGTTGGTGCCCATTTTGTTTTATGAAAGCTTTTGGTGCAATTGTTTTTTACGCGAAAGGGTTTTCCATGAGATAAATCTGGTGTTCACTTAGTGTTTATTGGCTCAGCTCTGTTGATTTGTCTTTATCTATTTTAAAAGTTTTGAAATACTGATTGACCCCCCCTCTTTGTATTTTTGATTTGGTTTACAAGAACATCTTTTGATCGATGCAAGCAAGATTGCAGCCACACCCACAAATTTTACTTACAATGGGACTTTGTATAATATTTATAATACTAGATACCAAGGAGAATGCATAAAATTGATTTCTCTGCCCATTTACTAATCACACTGACTAAATAAAAATTACATTAAAACTATAAATTCAAGTTTGCATTGTGCCGAAAAAGGGCTTCCAATTTGCTTTCATTGTTATCAAAATTGTTTTGGGTTTCATAAAACCTGTTATAAAAAATACAAAATATGCTAGGTATGTAGTAACCAAGGTGTTAGCTTTGTATTTGAGTTTGCCCAATTTTGAACTTTGTGTTGAAACTGGCAATGTTCATTGTGTTGAACCCATTGTAATAACCCAATTAGTGTATGCGTATTTTAAACATTGCAGGAGTCAAATTATTTGTCAAACCAAAGATGTTCATCTGCCTATGTTGTCACAAAAAGTTAGTGCCACATGCTTGCACATGTGATTTGACCCTATCAAGCCTAAACAATTAAATCTCAACAATAGTTTGAGCTAGAAGAAAAATGTTTTACAAAGGTGTTCTTGACTTCATTAAGGGCATTGAGGCAAATCTTCAAGGCAAAATACCTTCTTGTTTGGGAGATGTTATTTTTCCAAGTTCTTAGCAGGCAATTAACAAATACAATTTAAACAAGAGTTTTTGAATGGTTGGAGTAAGAAGAATTAATGAATTGCTTTCTGGAGTTATTGTTCTGAAAACCAAAACAAGAAATATTAAGAGGGGAGGGGGTGAATCAATATTTCAAAGTCTAAGATCAATGCTTCTGGATTCGATTGTGTGAAGTTTTTTTGCATAACAAGAAATACTGAGAGGGGAGGGGGTGAATCAGTATTTCAAAGTTTAAGATCAATGCTTCTGGATTCAATTGTGTGAAGTTTTTTTGCATCAAAAAAACTTCACACAATCGAATCCAAAAGCATTGATCTTAACATATGGATTGTGGAAACTTAATGTCTGTTATTTCAAAGTCTTACAATAAATTTTAGCTACATGAAAGAGCAAAACATACAATCACAAAGATGACAATTTTATCTCATGCAAAATCCTTTTAGGTTAAAAACCACAACATACAAGAGATATTATTATCCAAGTGGACACCAACCCAATTACAAACAGGATCACCAACTCCTTAATGAGCACCAACTCAATACACCAGAGACTCCAACCACTATGAGAGCACAAACTCAATAAACACAACTTGACTGTTTTGAGAGTCAATCCCAGCATGCATCCGCAAAGGGACATTGAAAGAGTAAATGATTGGCTGTCTCTTCACTCCCTTTGCACATAACACACCAACTCGGTCTTGAAATCCCAATATGCTTTAATCTATCACCAGTTAGAATTTTGCCATGAAGTGAAATCCACAAAAAAGCTCCAGCTTTAGGGAGACCAATGCTGTTCCAACAAAGATAATAAGGCCACTTGCTTTCTCTCACTCTGTGACGTTGGATATGATTAGTAAATAATTATAATATAGTAATTATTCTTTTTTTTTTTGAAATAGTTATGAAAATTGTAGTTATACTTATAATTATAAATATTATCAAATAATAAATTTGTTATTATGAGTAATATATTAAATACATACGATATATTGTAATCATTTTATCATCAAATTAACAATAATATTATGTTATGATAATATTGTAATTATTAATAGTTAGTATAATTATGCTATGAGTTTTAAATGATATGGTATAAATGTTCTAATTAATATCATTTTGTTTTAATTTTTAAAATTATACATGGTACCATATCATAAATATATTTTTTTTGATCGGTAAAATTTTGATATTATTAATATTAAAGGTATCAAAATATACAACAAAAGTACTTCGGAAAGCTAAAACACTACCACCCAAAAATCCATTGTAACCAAAAGGGGAAAAATGAAGCAACTTACTATACCAACCTCAAAGCCCCAAATACATAAGCAAATACATTGAATAGAGACTAGAGACTGCCAACCCAAAAACCAAATAACTATCCACTAAGCCAAGACAAAAATTTACAAAGATACCTGTCTAATCTTTAGTTCTACATCTACCCTCCTAGTCCACATAGAGAACAAAAAACTCCAAAAGAAAGCTCTAATTGGACCGCTTTGTGGATTCTTTTGTCACCTTCTTCTTCCCGTTATTGGAAGATGCGTCCACCACCTCTGCATTCCTCGACGACTTGGCAATCTTCGAACCCAGTGGAAGTCCCCTCTTCCTCTTCGATTCCTCCATCTTGTTAATGCATAATAGCTTCGGTAAGATAAATGATTGAATGAGAGATAAATGAAGTCTCTCATTCAATCATTTATCATATCGATAACTATGATAAAACCATGAAGCAATTAATTCATCCTTCATAGCCATTCTATATTTGCATATGGACAAACTATTGATTAATCATACTATGTATCTTCCTCATGTTCATCTATCTAATGAATCTTGTATTTAGATGAATATCGATTAAACATAATTAATGATGACATTGATTAATATATTATCGGATTGCATATTATATTAGATCGGGTTGCATATTATATCGGGGTGCATGTAATATATATCAGAATGCCTATCGGTGGTATTATGTTAGTCACCGATAGTTATCGGTGTGTTAGTCTACATCGATAGTTATCGGTTGTCAAGGCTAACACATCGATAACTATCGGTTGTTAGCATTGACAGTCATTGATATACTATCGGGTGTTAGCGCTTGGTAAACACCGACAATCTTCGGTCATACTCCACACCGATTGGCATTTACGTAACATGCTGTTTGTTAGTATAAACAAAAAGGTACGATCAAGTAATGTCTTGATCGGTCATGACCGATCAAGGCATTGCTTGACCGTGCCTCATTTGTCATATACTTATAGTAAGTGGCATTCTTGAGATAGGACATAGAAAATATTAAATGTTCCTCTCATCTGCCACAAGCAAGAAGATAGTTAGATATATACAATAAGAAAGTAATAATACCAAATTAGATAATAGAATATAACTTGCATATTGAATATAAATTGAACATCATTTACATGGTATCAGAGCTATAGTTAAACTGAACTTGAGGCTGTTCAATTTTACGTAAAATTCAAATCAAGTATATATTCAACATCACAATCCTATCAATGGCTAGTGCTATCAGATTTGAAGACAGACTTGCAGGAGGTGACGATTTCTCCGCATGGAAATTCGGAATTCAAATGATACTAAAAGATAATAAAGTTGAATCATTCGTAAAGACTGAATCCAAAGAACCTGAGACTGAACCTGATCAAGCAATTTGGAGAGAAGGAAACGGTAAGGCTATCAAAATAATAGTTGATGGGGTAAGGAACAATATTATGCCCATTATAAAGAAACACGAATCAGCCTTCAACATGTTCAAAGCACTTGAAGATGCTTTTGAGATATTCAATGCCAGTAGAACCTTGGCTCTAAAAAGAGAGATAAATCATATAACCATGATGAAAGGAGAATCAGTCAACGCCTACTTCATGCGGATATCAAACTTAAAGGATGAAGTAGCAACCCTTGGATATGAGATCCAATGCAAAGAATTAACCCTCATTGCTTTAGATGGGTTACCTAGTATCTGGGAAATGTTCGTCCAAGGCATCAGTGCAAGGGACAACTTTCCAAAATTCAATAGACTAAAGGCTGACTGTCTCCAAGAGGAATCAAGGCAAAATAAGAAAGGAATCAAACAAAAGAATATAGATGAAAATCTTCAAGTTCTAACTACGAACACAGATAGAAAGGGCAAGAAGAAGCAATTCAGGAAGAGAAAGAGTCATTATGGCAAGAACTCTTTCAAAAAGGACCTCTCTCAAATTCAGTGTTACAGATATGACAAATTTGGGCACTATGTTGCTAAATGTCCAGAAAGAGCTAAACAAGCCACATTTGCCAAATCAGGAAAATTGAAAAGGGAAGAGGACTCCGAGAAGTATGTGCTCTATTCAACACTCACACATCAAACATCAAACAAAGTGAACTCCTGGGTAATCGACAGTGGCTCATCCAGACACATCACAGGATTCAGAGAAGTACTAGACTTTATGAAAGAGGAAAATGATGAAGAGGTAACCATCGGAGATGACTCCACACACCCTGTCAAAAGAGTTGGAAACTGCACCATCAAACTGAAGTCAGGTGTATCATTACAACTTGAAGGAGTACTATATGTTTCAGGCATTAAGAGGAATCTTGTCTCAATATCAGCACTGGAGGACAATGGATACAGAGTGACATTCATGGACAACAAAGTGTTGGCTTGGCCAAAGAACTCATCTATCAAGAAAGCTAGTACAATTGGTCAAAGACAAGGCTACCTATATGAGCTATGCACAGAGCCCAATTTAGCCCTAATTCATGAAACTACAGATGCCAATGAAATCTGGCATAGAAGACTAGGCCACCTAAATTTTTGAGCATTATCATCAATGGGAGACCTTGTCACAGGTCTACCTAAGCTAAAACAATATCATTCAGGGGCATGCACAGGATGTGCCCTAGGCAAAAATACTAAGGGTGCTTTTCAGAGTAGTACTAGGAAAACAAGTAAAGTCTTAGAATTAATTCATTCTGATGTATGTGGACCTATGTTTGTAAATTCATTGGGGGGATTTTTGTATTATGTGATATTTGTCGATGACTACTCTAGGAAAACCTGGATCTACTTTCTGAAATGCA
This sequence comes from Cryptomeria japonica, assembly GCF_030272615.1. Classification (NCBI taxonomy): domain Eukaryota; kingdom Viridiplantae; phylum Streptophyta; class Pinopsida; order Cupressales; family Cupressaceae; genus Cryptomeria; species Cryptomeria japonica. The sequence continues at coordinate 287,301,717 of NC_081409.1, read as the reverse complement.
AAGAATCATAAGAGATCCTTAATAGGTTTAAAGAATTCAAATCATTAACAGAAAACTACTCAGGAAACAAAATTAAAACCCTTAGAACTGATAATGGGGGGGAATACACATCAGAATTATTTAAAGAGTTTTGTAAAAATTCAGGGATTAAGAGGGAGTTAACAATACCTTACAACCCTCAACAAAATGGGATAGCAGAAAGGAAAAATAGGACAATTGTTGAAGCTGCCAAAGCTATGATTCTTGATCAGAATCTAAATATCAATCTTTGGGCAGAAGCAACCAACACTGCAGTATACATTCAAAACAGATGCCCTCACTCTCATCTTGAAGACAAGACCCCTGAAGAAGTCTTTACAAAATCAAAACCAGATATAAGCCACCTTAAGATTTTTGGATGTCCAATGTATATTCATGTACCTAAGGAGAAAAGATTAAAATTAGAATCCTCTGGAAAGAGAGGAATCTTTGTAGGATATAGTGAAACCTCCAAAGCCTACAGAATATATATACCCGGCCAAAAGATCATTGAACTAAGTAGGGATGTGATCTTTGAGGAAAACTTAGCCTTCAAAATAGCCCAAAGCTCTCTAGATCTTGAAGTCCATATTTCTAACCCCGACTTAGATAGAGATCCTACTCCTGAGCTTCAGAGGGAGAATCCTGAGGAAACTATGAGTGAAACTTTAAGTCTACCTAGTGAAAACCTCAAGAAAAGACCACTATGGGCCACCAAAACTGTAGAAGAAGCTCAGAAATTTGCTGCTCCCTTAGGAACCTTCAGAGAAAGCAAAAGGCCTAATAAATTTGCTAGCTATGTTGCCCTTATGAATGACCTCTCTAAAGCTGAACCAAGCAATGTATGAGATGCACTTCAACATCAAGTATGGAAGGATGCCATGTCTGAAGAGTATCAATCCATTATGAAGAACGATGTTTGGGAGATTGTTCCTAGACCAACCAAGAAATCTGTGGTTTCATCTAAATGGTTGTTCAAAATCAAACATGTTGCAGATGGCAATATTGAAAAACACAAGGCCAGATTTGTAGCTAGAGGCTTCTCACAAAGGGAAGGAATAGATTATGAAGAAACCTTTGCATCAGTTGCCAGGTATACCTCAGTAAGAGCTGTATTAGGCTGATTAGCCATTGCAGCAGCAAAGGGATGGAAGGTACACCAAATGGACGTTAAGACAACTTTCCTAAATGGCGAGATCTCAGAAGAAGTCTACCTAGAGCAACCTGAAGGCTTTGAAATTCATGACACAGAGTCTCATGTGTGTAGACTCAAGAAATCTCTCTATGGGCTCAAACAGGCTCCCAGGGCATGGTATGAAAGAATAGACACCTATCTCTCAGGACTAGGTTTTTCCAAAAATGATGCAGACCCTAATCTCTACTACAAAAGAAATAGAGATGATATGCTAATATTGATCTTATATGTTGACGACTTATTAATCACAGGAAGTGATCAACTTATAAAACAATGCAAGAATGATCTATCTAAAGAATTTGATATGAAGGACTTAGGATTCCTTCATTACTTCCTAGGATTAGAAGTATGGCAGAATTCTGACAACATCATACTAAACCATGGAAAGTACACTTTGGATATTTTGAAGAGATTCGGAATGCTAAATTGTAGACCCATGACCTCTCCTATGGAAACCAACTTACATAAACTTAAAGAAGCAGCAACAGAGTCACAACCCACTGATTCTACTCAATACAGACAGATGATTGGGTCCCTGATGTATCTGGTAAATACAAGACCAGATATCTGTTATGCAGTCAATGCTCTAAGTCAGTTTATGTGTGAACCAAAGGAGATACACCTAGTTGCAGTGAAGCACATTATGAGGTACCTACAAGGTACTCTAAACCTTGGTCTCAAATACAAGAGGGTTGAGATAGACTTACATGGATTTACAGATTCAGATTGGGCTGGAAGTGTAACAGACAGGAAAAGCACTTCAGGGTGTTGCTTCAGTCTAGGTTCAGCTATGATATCCTGGATCAGCAGGAAGTAGTCTTTTGTAGCTCAAAGTTCCACCGAGGCAGAATACATTGCAGCTTCTATGGCTGCCCGAGAGGCAGTATGGCTCAGGAAGTTGCTTGTAGGATTGTTTGGAGAACCTATGAAACCCACTGTTATACACTGTGACAATCAGAGTTGCATAAAACTTGCAGTAAACCCAGTGTTTCATGACAGATCCAGACATATTGAGATTCCATACCACTATGTGCGAGATATGGTAGATAGGAATGCAATCCAACTGGAATATGTTTGTACAGGAGATCAAATTGCAGACATTCTGACCAAACCCCTTTCCAGAGTGAAGGTTGATCACTTCAGAAAAGGTTTAGGTATGACAGAAAGGTAAATTGCTTTGTAATCTATATTTGAATACCCATAAGATGTTTAATGTGTAAACCTCTTTGTCATGTTAGGACAAATTTTTGGATTCTATCCCTTGGGTTCACATCTAAGAGGTGACGATCTCTCAAGATAGTGAACGCTTGTATGGGGACATTATAAGGTGATGATCTTATAGTGTCCAAACCAATTATCATGATTGGATCTCTGGTATGTCATGTATGTGCCATGATTGTGTTGTGATAAAACATTTGTATAAAAGTGTTAGTGCACTTATCACAACTAGGATAAGGTGAGAAATTAATCTTTCTCAAATGATTATCCTTAAGTATTGCATGTAGGCAATACTGATATCACATGCTTAGGTGATATCCTGTCAATTGCAAGATTGATATAATGAACTCCAGTATCACGTGTTTAGGTGATACTTCATACCAAATGATTAGGTGGTATGATTCCCATGGATGACTAAAATGATCACTATCAATTAAATTATGATGCTTGAATATATTGTCTACCTTCATCTTACCTAGCTAAGAGGGACTGTTAATGCATAATAGCTTCGGTAAGATAAATGATTGAATGAGAGATAAATGAAGTCTCTCATTCAATCATTTATCATATCGATAACTATGATAAAACCATCAAGCAATTATTTCATCCTTGATAGCTGTTCTATATTTGCATATGGACAAACTATTGATGAATCATACTATGTATCTTCCTCATGTTCATCTATCTAACGAATCTTGTATTTAGATGAATATCGATTAAACATAATTAATGATGACACCGATTTATATATTATCGGATTGCATATTATATTAGATCAGGTTGCATATTATATCGGGGTGCATGTAATATATATCGGAATGCATATCGGGTGGTATTATGTTAGTCATTGATAGTTATCGGTGTGTTAGTCTACACCGATGGTTATCGGTTGTCAAGGCTAACACACCGATAACCATCGGCTGTTAGCATTGACAGTCACCGATATACTATCGGGTGTTAGCGCTTGGTAAACACCGATAATCTTCAGTCATACTCTACACCGATTGGCATTTACGTAACATGCTGTTTGTTAGTATAAACAAAAAGGCACAATCAAGTAATGTCTTGATCGGTCATGACCGATCAAGGCATTGCTTGACCGTGCCTCATTTGTCATATACTTATAGTAAGTGGCATTCTTGAGATAGGACATAGAAAATATTAAATGTTCCTCTCATCTGCCACAAGCAAGAAGATAGTTAGATATATACAATAAGAAAGTAATAATACCAAATTAGATAATAGAATATAACTTGCATATTGAATATAAATTGAACATCATTTACACATCTTACCGTCCCTATTCTACGTCTTTGCCTCCAATTCCTCACGATGAGCTCTTGCTTGTAAAGTGCATAAATAGTTCTTGATTTCACTAGGCCCAATTTGGGCCGCAACATGACAAATCTTGTAATGTCCCCTTTTAAGATATCTTAAAATATCGGAACACTTAATTCAATTCCTCACACTTACACTGTGTAATCCTTGCAATTAAACTATGTAATGGAGAATAAGAGCAATATCACAAGGGCACATCCAGTAAATGGATAGGATTCAAGAAGTTTTTCCCAAAATCGATGATGCTGTTTGAAAGATTTCGAATGCCTTCTTATATCGTGTAAATGGAATGACGAGTTGCATTCAAAAGACGTGTCTTATTACCAACTCTTTTTCGTAGTACTAATCGCACCACTTCATGATTATAACTAATCGCTGCATTCATAATCCAAATCAATTGATGCATTAATCGATGTTTCAAGTCTTTCCTCATCCCTTTTCTTTCGTAAGTCTTACCAACCCAATAACTAATAAGTAGTTTTGCAATAGAGTCGTTATTCATGAATCTTTGCATATGTATGATGATCAGATGCAATGCTTAATAGGTTGTCCTCCGTGGGTGTATGTGATGGGTCTTGATAGGATTCATAAACATTATTGTATGATTGATATGTTTAATGATTGCTGGTTGCTCATATATCTATTCTAAGTTTATTAATTGATGTTTATCTGGTTGCTCCGCTGTGATATTCTATGATCGGCAAAGTCTTCCTCCTTGCTCATATCGTTTCCTATCCATGAGATTCTATGTGTGTGAGCGAACCAACTCCTCCCGTAATGCAAGACATAATTCCATCCTTTGTAATGTTTCATGGCTACATATAAATATCGAACTATATCACTCATATCCTTGATATTTACTAGCTATTAGCCATACTTAGTGGTATTATAATTTGTCTTCAATTAAACCGTCGGTGATAACTAGTGTATTTGCTGCTGATATCTGACGTGTAAATGGTTCTGAGAATATTGATGCCACATCGAGGCTTTCCAGAGACTTCTAAGTGTTTATTTGCCATAGTCGAAGACAAGTCTTTGAAACTCTCGTCGTTCATTCTCCTTGTATTTAATTGCTGCACCTTGAAATGTCTTTGTTTGATACCAATGGTGTACGTAATCTGTCAGATTCTTCTTCTCCTATTTTTTTTTTTCCCTCTTATCGTATAATTGAGACATCGTATTAATACCCCTTGTTGTCTTCTCCAATCCCCCTCTCCTCATAATGATTCGTTGGAACTCTTAATACATGTGTTGCTGATGTGATGGGCTGTATGGGAAGGACGTGTCTCCTCCTTATTTCCAATGATGTTTTTTTTTGTTTAGGAATAACTAAGGTTCGTAGCCTCATAAATATTATGGCTAACATAGCCTTATTAAATATTATTATTAATAAATATTTATTAATGTCAATCAAATATTATTATGTCTCCATATCTTAATCATACCTTTCCTTGTTTCTTTTATACATGTTTGCAAAGGCAGACAAATCTGACATGTGTCAGATTTGGTTTGCCACTAGGTGTTTATTTAATAGTTATTTAATAGTAATTAATATTGACTGGAAATCAATATTTTATTTAATAATTTGTTACTATGGAGGTAAATGGTATTTAATAATTTATTATTATAGAGATAAATGGTTATTCATTATTCAATAATAGATTGCTGATAGAAATAAATGAATGGTTAATCAGTATTAAATAAGTGTATTGATATTTAATGTAATTTAATTGTAAAACTTCTTTAATAGTTAATATAATATTAATAATTGAAATATGAACGTTACATTAAAATAAAACAATAATAATAAATAATAATCATAACAAATAATAAATATTAATAATCATATATTAAAGGAAAATCGTGAAGTCTCATAAATGAGACGATTTTCCAATATTATTAAATGTTAATTAATAAATGTTTTAATTATCGTATTTATTTAATCATAATAATCTAATGTCCAAAGAGGGGTTATGACAAATCTCCTTGTACCCCAAATGAAGAAAGATTTGAGAGGGGGATTAACTTCTCCAACATGCAACCAATCTCCCTCCATTGCCACAAAGCCTTCACCTGGTCTAGCTATTGCTATGAATGATGCCAATCCCCAACACCACTCCTCCCGTACACATTGAGAAACAATCCAAAAGGCCTCTTCCTTAGAGCACAGTTCAAGACACGAGGCCAAGAACAGAGAAGCAGTGTCTGCGTTTGTCTTGTGTAATGTCCCCTTCTCATTGATGACCTTCCAGTGGTCCATTAGCCTATTCTTGAGACCCGTAGGCTAGGTGGAATGAAGAATGAGGGTCCAGCATTGATGAAACGAGGACTTACTATTTTTAGTAAGTCAGGGAATGGCCATTCTGGTGTTACTGCCCTACTGAGCTCTCCATGTTTTGCCTCTGGATGCGATGATCATGCTTTTCTGAGCATTAGTTCTTGACTTACTATTTTTAGTAAGTGGATGTGTGGGACAATTCTATTTTTGGTAGTAGACAAGGTTCTGATTCTGCAACAGTTCTGTGGTCGTCCGGGCTCAATTTCATCTTGGTTGTGATAATAATCAGTACGGGAGTCATTGGCGACATAATTAAATATTATTTTCCTTATCCTAAGGTTTAATATTTAACTAATCTGATTTTGCTACTGATTTATTATATTTGGGATTAATGTCCATATTTTTCCTAAGTATTTGGCGAGCTTCATGTGTATTACGGAGATGTCGAATTATTGGAAAGAAATATTATTTTGTGACTTATCTCTAAATATTGGCCAAAGTATATCGTGGGTCCATGCCTTGGGCGTGGTATTTGACTTATGGGAAATAGCGCCACTTTTGGGGGTCCACATGTAGTGGAATGAAATGCAAATGCAAGGCGTTGAATTTGGAGGAATTGCATTTGGATTTGAGGAGTGAAGTTATAAATATGAGACTTGGGCTCCCATTTGCATCATCTTTGAAAATTGCATCGTTATGCTGTCGGTTTGGCTACTGAAAATCTGAGCTTCGAAGTTGGCTTCCTAGCTAAGTCTCAGTTTTGTACTTGCAAGATAGTACCTAGCTGTGTCCTTGTATTCCCATTGCTGATTGGTGAATGAGTTGCAGATTATGGAGTGTTCTATGCTGGATTTGACTGTTTCTGGTTGTTGGTCGCGGGATTGTTGAAAGTATATTTTGTTCACACCTCTTAACCAGGCGACTCCATCATTCTGGGTACCGGCTCATCCTTCCTTCCTAGCCATGGCGATACAATGTGTGAGTTTTTAGCAGTTTCAAATGAGCAATGAATTTACTAGATAAAATCAAACTTCCCAGGTATAGTGTGGGTTTTTGCACTTGCATTGGGATGTGCCAAATGAATAGTGGGTTGTTTGGGTTGTAGTTTGGATTGGATGCTGTTGTTAGTGTTATATTGTGGGATTGGGATTGATTTGAATTGATTCGGGTGAAAAATGAGGGAGTTATGAGCATTTTGGTGTTTCCATAGGCTGTTGAATTGTACTTTTAGCCTGCAGATTAGTTGTAACAGAAAATTATATTCCTGCTATAGAAATCTGCAATTACTCTTCTCATCTCATCTCTATTTTGTAAGGTTGTTTTAGTAGTACTGATCATCCCTTCTTGCTGCTCTTAATTGTAAACCCCACTGCATAAGTGGAAGAGGCTGGCTTGCCGCCTTCTAAGTTTTGTAATTCAGTTTTTGTACTCAGTCCTCCCACTGAATAAGTGGTTGAGTGATAAGTTCAATACAATGGTCCTCCCGCTGAAATATGCGGTAGAGTGATAGCTTAATGTAATGTCCTCCTGCTGAAATACGCGGTAGAGTGATTGAGTTTCAGTTCTTGTCATGTTTTCCCTGGATGGTTTACCGCCAAGAGTTTAGTTTCTATCCTGCTGGATAAGCAAAAGGGGCTAGCTTGCTGCCCAGTCATTGTAATTTTCAGTTTGTTTTATGGTGCTAACGATCCTCAGAACATCGTATGCTCTCACCCTCCCAGCTTGGGCTTTCGGTGAACAACAGGTGGAAGGGTTCCCTTTTAGCAGTTTGGATGATTTCTCTAACCTTAATGGGTTGTTGTGTTTACTTGTAACTCTTACTGTTAAAAAACAAAAAAAAAAAATTACTGGGATATTACATCTTGTATTTGTACACTGCATTCAAAAGAGAGTCGCCTAAAACCACAGTGACCTTATGGAGGAATTCATGACCTTTGAATTTGAAAACATGCTTTAGACACTCATTTAAATATTATAAGTATTATATTATTATTTTTTTAGTAGTATATCTAGGTTAGGCATCTAGAAGCCACAAAAACGAGCTCTGAAAATCTTGGTTATGGGTAATGATGGTATTCATCTAATCCATTAAAAAATATAGTATTTCATTACATTATTAAGAAAAGCGCTCCTTATTGCCATTCATGGCACAATGTAATTGTTAAATCATGGCATTGTTGTCTTTGCCACCAAGGTTCAAACCTCAACTTAGCTGTCGTGCTCGTGGACTTTGAGCCCTTGATGGGCTTTAAACTTGTGGGTTTGAATTGTTCACTCTTCTATATTCAAACCCTCACTGGGCTGCTGAGCTCATGGGATTTTAGCCTCTACTGGGCTGTTGAGGTCATAAGGTTAGACCATTGCATTAATGCTGAGTGTTAATGCTGCGGATGAGGTCCCCCATTTGTGGTCTAACTTGGCTTGGGACATGCAAATAATTGCCAAGGTGCCAAGCAGAAAAGAAAGAATAACACCCATTATCAGAATTCAGAGAAAGTGCTATATTTTGACCCAAGTATCCCTTAGGAGTCTGTCTTCAAACCATGATAACTCTAAAATCATGAGCAATATCATATTCATCTTATGATATAGATCTAAGAACTGTCCCCTAGAACAGGAGTACAACCATTCCAAGCAAGCAGTAGCAATCGACCCCATTCATAGAAAATAGACTATCACTTAAATTACAATATTTTATAGTACAGATTTAAACCAGTGTCAACCAAAAAACTGGTCACAGTAATGACTACTTATCACCCTAACTTACTATTATACTGTCCATACTGTCAAGTTTAACAAAAATAACTGGGGGTACAAAGCGCACATGCCACCATGCCTGACACCCCGCCCCCCTCTCCCTCCCCCACTTTATTTATTTTCAACTATGATTATAAATTATTTGTCATGATTACAAATATTACGAGTATACCTTTGCATACAAATAATTCAGACAGGTAAATCCCAGTGTTCCATGGAAACGCGTTTCCCCCTCCCAGGCCCAAGTCCCCCCGTCCCCGAAACCCGTCCCCGAAACTTTTTCCCTTTGTCCCCTCGTCCCTGAAGCCCGTCCCCGCGTCCCCGCATCCCCACCATCCATGGAACACTGGTAAATCCTCAACAAACTTAGGAAAGAATGAGGCTTTGGACATATGTTACTAAAATGTTGTCTAAATTGTTTATGTGTGGATGCTACATTTGGTGCATGTCAACATGGACATTGTGAAATTATATTATAATCTTTTTTGTGGTAGATAAATAATTTATTAATTACTTCAACCATATCAGCTTTGTTATTTGGATGAAGTTATAGTTTTGATATTGCTTATAGGGTTTAATCTTTTTGTTCAAAATTACTTATCCTAGTCCTTTTCCTTTGATTTCCTCAGAATCATGCAATTAGGATGGCAGATATGGAGAAAAGGACAGTACAAACTCTGTATCCCTCATCTGATATTAGTCAAGGAAACACTATATGGAGATTCATAAACAGGTTGATGCAGAGATTGCATTTTAAAAAGATAGATGATGATGGTTCTGAAGAGATGCAATTAAATGCTCTTAAATTTCCTTGGCATCTTGCACTGACTCAAGATAATAATCTTGTAATCACCAATCGTGGGTAAGTGATACATTGGACTCATGCCAGTAGAACACTGGTGATTGTTAACAGTTGCCTAAATTTGAAAAAAATGTTTTCAGTTATAATATTTTATTGAATATACTTTTGTACACCTTTTGAATGGTAACCTTCAGAATCTTTTTGAATGCAATATAATTTAATTATTTATCATTATCAATAATTTAATGTGGAATCTTATGAAAATACCAGAATTATCATATGAACAAGAAAATATCCAAATTAAGATATAGTAAGTGCAGAACTGTAATGTCCCCTACTAGGTTTAGGCCCGTTTTAACCATAATTAATCCATCTCAACATACTTATGACTTAAACTACGTTGATTAGGAGACAAAACCATCTTAACCGGAATTCAATCAGTGATAACATAATCTTCTTCCTGATATTGAATTGATAATTCAATCAGATTTATAATCTCACATTTACTTGTTCATTCAAATTACGGTTTCTGATTTTTTCTTGAAGTATATGCAAAAGTATATTGTCAAACAATATTCTGATATGATTCTTGATGATGCTATAACTACAATATAATGGAGGTTGCCTTTGGTCATCCAAGATTGACTTTAAATTCCTGAGGCTTATGCAAAATAAAGTCTGATGAAACAGAGGTAAATCTGAATATGCAGGAGATTGTTTATCTTTTGCTAATCTGGATAATGACTGACGTTAATTAGTATCGATCTGATAAAGATAGTGTTGATCTCAATATCAACCACCATGTAATAAGGAATGGAATTATTAGATAGCTACATCTGAATATCTCTTCTTGAACTTCTGAGGTAGTATCTGATTTATATGTACAAGAAAGTAATGGTGATCTGTATCAAGATCTGCTCGCTGCTCCTGAGTGATATCTTTGAAACCATACGTAAACTTGATTATAGATCTGCCTATAAAGGATACTGCTGTTCCTGATTTATGTCTTTAAGATCATGCATTAACTTGTATAATTTCGCCCATTGTAGGCTTTACAACTATCTGCTTTGTCTGATGGAAATCTCTATAAGTGTGCAGTCTGATGTGAAACTCTTCCTGATTTCTACATTAAATTTGTATGCTTCTATATTTCTATCTGCTCTGCTCAATTGAGCCTATCTGAATATAAGGTAATAATAAAATATCAATTCTTCACACTCCTTTCCAAGTACAACCCTTCATATTTATATCATCAAATCTCTTAGAGACGCCACCCTTCATAATTTCATCGTTTGGTTTATGGGTCGGCTATTGATGTTTATTAACTTAAAACTGTCCTAATGTTAACAATGAGCGATTTCTTGCTAGAGTGCTGCCCTTTAACCGTAAGGAGTCGACCATGTTATGTTGTTAGCCTACTGCTCTATATATATTAGCTATAACCACTGCTTTGTTTCCCATCCTTGTAATCGATGTCATAAATAAAAATATTAACCACTGCTCCCTTCTTAACATATTCGTTGCCCTAGGTAAATTGCTGTATGTCTAGGTATAATCAACCTTTTTCTTTGTTGGCTTTCATATGTGTTTACTTTGTTTTGAATTTGATGGGGACATCACAGTCTATTTGGAGACATCTATGACAAACACTTGAGTTATTAGAGGCTATTCCTTTGTTTGAAAACTGTCAAAAAGAGGCTGCACAGCAGCTATAAATCCTCCACAAGGATGTTGTTCACTCAAAATATGTTAGGATAGGGTGACATTAACCTTGCAATCTTAAGTAATTTTTCATATGTCTACATGATCCTTGGAATGGGTTGGATGCCTAGGGGACATGAGAGGGTAAAATATTTAATATTTAATCATCTATAACATATTGTAATTGCATTAATAGAGGTGGACACATGTTTAGTGATGGTTACAATTTATCTTGAAGGAATATTTCATTTTGGTATCTACTTTGGGAGCGGGGTATAAGTATATTTGCATGTTAATGCATATTGACATATGTCATTTGCATGTCTTCCAGAGTTTGGAGCCTAAGTGTATGTGTTGCTGTCCTATTTTGTAGCCACTGAACTCGTCAGAGTGTTATGGAGCACATAGGATTGATCAAATTTGATTGGCTATGGGTCAGGTGCCCATGTGCAAGCCATGTGATCATTTATTATTTTTTACCATGTTTATGAGCTCTCTATTATGCTAGGTGTGGGTTTTTTTGGTGGTTTTCACCTCTTGTTTCAAGATACCACAGTGATTTTCTCTCTCACCATTCTCTATAAATTGGAACCTTGCAGTAGTAGCTTAATGAATTGAGTTGTAGGTAATTGGGGGCTGTAGAATTGCTTAGAGCCTTACAGTGAAGTGTATTTATGTATAATCTTCTTGAAGATAATAATATAGTTATCCTCTTTCTCACGTGGAGTGTTTTCTTGAAAGGTTTTCTGCACGTAAATCTGGTGTCAATCTTAAGTATTCTTGATTTTGTTTACTTTATTTTGAATGTTCAATCATATTAATCTATTTGGGTAAATCTTAAATAATCAATTTCTTTAGATTTGTATCATTTTGTAAGAGTTAATATTACAACATATTTACATTGATTTCCAACATTTGGTATTAGAACTAATGGTTCTATTGAGAGAGGGACACATTTCTCCTAAGTGTTGAAGATTTTTTGGCTGCAATGGGAGCTTTTGCATTCCGAGTTTGCAAATTTGTGCAGAAGATTGTATACCATGGCCACCACCTCTTGTCAGGATATTGAGAATCTCAATGGTATTGGCTATGAGATGTGGAAGCTGAAGATGGAGGATCTCCTTGAAAAAACAGATTAGTGATTGCTAGTTTCACAAGATATGAAGCCATCTCCTATGTTTGATAAATTTTGGAAAAAGTTTGACAAGAAGGCACAAGGAACCATTCGTTTGTGTCTTGTTGATTCAAGTTGTTGAAGAGGATAGGTGAAATTTACAAAATTAAAAGTTTGTCTAGCAAGTTATGTATCAAAAGACATTTATATTCTTTAAAGATGAAGGCTGGTGATTCTATCGCTAATCTTTTAAATTCTTTTAATTTGATTATAAGTCAGATTGCATCCATGGATTTTAAAAATAGAAGATGAGGATAAGTTCATTTTATTTGTTCTTCGCATAAATCTGGGAAAATCTAATTGTTGCCATAAGTAATGGTAGTGTCTAGCCAAAGATGGACAATTTCATCTACACTTCTTTCAAAAGAAATGAGAAGAAAGACCATGAATGTTGGCTCCCAAGATGCCTTGCTTGTACGAGTAAGGTCCAAAGTGAAACAGGCTAAAAGGGGACTAAAAGAAGGATAAGTCAAAATGGTACAGTCATGACTAAGGGGTCTTACTAGATTGCCCATTGATGCAGCCCAAAACACAACTCACACACACAATACTGAAATTTTATTTATTAAATAGTAAAAAAGTGATTACGATAGGGTACAATGTCACTGCAGACTTTCAATGGCCTTAGCTCTCAAGCCTTACAAATTTGTAACATTTACTCAGAAAGTTTGCTCCAGCTTCTACTCATCAAATCTTCTAATTTTGCCACAATTGACATAAAATCCCATAGAATACTTTCCCAAATAACTTCTTCAAGTCAGTTTGAAAAACCCCTATTTATAGTATATAATGGAGAAGAGGCAGGTATCCCATGTCCAAGCATTCTAGAACATGTGTCAAACTCTCCTTGACCCATAGAATCTATGTGTAGGTAGTTAAAACCGTCATTTTTTCTATGTTTGACAGAAAGTTGCATATTGGCAATAGTTGCAAAAATTCAAGGGGTATAGGGATATATTTGCATGATTAGAAAGTTTTGCAGTTGCATGATTTTGAAGGAATTCAACTTGTTGTAGAGTTTTGAGAGGTATGTGGATAATATCTACATTGCATGAAAAGTTTTGCAATAGTAGATAATTGCAGAGATTCAAGGGGACTAGAATATTGTAGAGAGTTTGGGGTGATATGGATGTTGGTGATATTTGGGGTTAATAAGATATATCCATGATAGAGACAAATTTCGCAATGGGGATTTTTGGTTGAGATTGAAGGCAAAGAAGGATTTAGGCGAAGGTTTAAAGGATTAAGGACATATATCCTGAGCATGAACATCAAAATATCCTAAAGCATTGGTAAATTATGCAATGTAATGTCCCTACTATTTAGAGATCATTAACTTGCAGAACAGATTGTTAGAACATAACAAACATATATATATATATATATATATATATATATATATATATATATATATATATATATATATATATATATATATATATATATATATATATATATATATATATATATATATATAAGTAATTTAAATTGCAATCTAACTTCAATGCTCAATTAACATAATCATAATTTTCATCTAAAAAAGGATACAATGCCATACGTAAGTATGTCCTTAGGTGGCTGTGAGGCTCACCTTCTTGGAACCCCTTGGTCCCAAGCCCTCCAGGAAATCGAAGATGAATTCGAATCTTGTCTTGGGTGTAACCTCTTACACCCAAGCCATCCAAGGAAGACCCTTGTCTATTCCTTGCCTTGGGTGATGCCTTCATCATCCAAGTCCTCAGAGGGGATCGGCCCGACCTTTGAGTCCTGTCTTGGGTATAACCTCTTATACCCAAGCCAGCCAAGGAAGACCCTTGCCTTTTCCTTGTCTTGGGTGATGCCTTCATCATCCAAGTCCTCAAAGGGGATTGACCAGATCCTTCTCTTCTTGGTTGAGTTTTAGTCAACCAAGCCATATATTTGCATAACATTTTCAGTTCATAAACTATCCTTTGTGTTAACATGAATTCTTAATGTATTCTTTAATTAATATATATATCAATATGATTTTTTGCATCTTTTACATATGCATTATATTTCTTAAAATACCTTGTATTCATAATCCTTCTTAATATGCAAACTTATGTATACAACATTTAACAAGATTATATCTTTTTCCTATTTTTAACGACTAGTGAATATTATACATTAAGATGTGTATAAATATTCACTAGACTACCATTAACTTCACCTATCAATGAACCTTACCCATTACCCATTACTCATTAACTAATATTAACTAATATTAATGAACCTTTACAATTAACACCACCTATTAATATTAGTAATAATAACCTTCCATACACTATACCTATTATTTAATATTGGGAGGAATTCTTACCTCGCAGTCTGCTCACCCTTACCCTCTTTCCGTAGTCCGCTCCCTACCTTCTTTTTTTTTGAGAAATTTTAACGCAGCATTACTCATACTTATATACTGTAGTTTTCTTTTCCAGAATAATAATCGCCCCCCACCCCCCCCACATTACCTCCAATTCACAAATGATTTTATACTTTTCAACTTCCCTTAAGAGTTGCTTTTCTTCATACAAGCAGTCACCGCCTTATATAAAGTCACGACTGTCTGACTTGTAAATGTCGCACCCTTATACTTGCTACGATTTGTTAATATTTAATATTAACAATTGTTAACCACCGTTGTTGGTTTAATCACTGAAATTATCCTTTGACCACAATCATTTTACTCTTATGACTGTACGTAGACAATCTATTATGTTTTGATCGTATTAACCTTGACCACATAGAACCACGATCCATTATTTGATGTCGAACTTCCATATGTATTAAAAATACAATTTGCCGTAATATACCTGCGTTTGTTATCTCTAAATGATCTGCCACTGGTTGCGGACATGAATATAATCTGCATACATATGAAATATGACCTGCCACTGTCATCGTATTATATATGGCTATCTCTATATGGAGTATAAAATATTCTGTTTATGTATTTATACAGGTATGACAATAATACTGTCTATATACATTACAATATAAAGTATTTTGTTTGGATATGATCAGACTGGACCTATATCAGAATTGTTGTCTATATATATATATATATATTTCAGTATAGATTATACTGTCTCTGTATGATCAGACTGGGTATTGTACAACTGAACTGTTGCATATTGTCATATATAATCGTGAGCTGTATATCTGTGTGCGTACACATACTGTATATAATAATATATATTTCTGAGTCGTCTTTATGTTGTGACCTGTATATACTACAGTCTTCTGTATGCTGAATCTTATATATATATTATATATATGGGGACTGTACAAGCAAACATAGCAATTACTTTGACATCAATGACAAGTTTTAAATAATCATTCATTGGTAATTATCATATTAATTAATTATAATAATTTCTTCATTTAGGGTCCCTCTCTTTCTCTCCATATATATATGACGATCCAGGAGGGGACATGACATGCAATAGTGTAATGTCCCCTTCTCATTGATGCTCTTTTAGTGGTCCATTAGCCTATTCCTGAGACCCGTAGGCTAGGTGGAATGAGTAATCAGGGTCTAGCATCGATGAAACGAGGACTTACTATTTTTAGTAAGTCAGGGAATGACTATTCTGGTGCCACTGTCCTATTGAGTCCTCCTTGCTTTGACTCTGGACGCGATGATCATATTTTTCTGAGCATTAATTCTTGACTTACTATTTTTAGTAAGTGGCTGTGTGGCACAATTCTATTTTTGGCAGTAGACAGGGTTTTGAATTCTGCAGCAGTCTATGGTCGTCCGGGCTCAATTTCATCCTGGTGGTGATAATAATCAGTGCGGGAGACAATTGCAACATAATTAAATATTATTTCCTTATCCTAAGGTTAATATTTAATTAATCTATTTATTGGCTACTGGTTTATTAATTTGGGATTAATGCCTATTTAATCTTAAGTTTGGCGAAATTCAGTTGTTTTATGGAATGAGAAATATTTTTAGAAGGATATTATTTCACTTTGCATCGCCATTATGTGCCTAAGTGTCTAACGTGGGTCCTCCCCCTTCTTGGGCGTGAGTTTTGACTTAGGAGAATGGGCGCTACACTTGGGTCCACATGTAAGTGGAAATGAAATTCAAATGCAAGCGTGGAATTTGGAGGGATGTCATTTGAATTTGATGAATGAAGTTATAAATATGAGGCTTGGGTTCCCATTTGGATTGTCTTAAAAATCTGTAATGTTATGCTGCCGGATTGGTGACAGAACTTGAGGCTTCGGAGTGCGTCTCCCTAGTGCTACCCGGTTTCGTACTTGAAATACAGTACCTAGCTGTGCCTTGTATTCCTCTACCGTTTTCAGAGCTTTTCCATTGACATCTTGGTGTTGCAACGATTCTGTACTTGCTGGTTTTGCCTGTGGCTGAAGCATATTTTTGCTCACATCTCTTTGCTGGAGCGTTTGACAGTTATGGGTATCAATCCTATCTTCCTTCCCAGCACTGGCGGATAAGTTTGTAAGTTTTTAGCACGTTTGTTTGAGTTTTGAATTAATTATGCAAAATCAAAATTCCTAGTCTAGGCATGGGTTTTCTGCCTTGCATTGGGATGCGTGCAAAATAAATAAGGGTCTTTTTGGGGTGTTGTTTTGATTGGTTAGCATTGCATATGTTGTACGGTGGGTTTGGGACTGGTTTGAGCTAAATCGGATGTAAAATGAGGTAGATATGAATATTTTGGCATTTATCTGGGCTGCTGGTCTGTGTTTCCAGCCTGCAGATTTGGTTGTAACAGAAATTTATATCTTTACTATAGAAATCTGCATTACTCTCCTTCTATCATTTCTATTATAGTAAGGTTAGGTAGTAGTACTACTAACCAGTTCTCTCTTTGTAATTCTCATCCCGTTGAATAAGTGGAAGACGCTGGCTTGCCGCCTGATATGCAATAATTTGTAATTTTCAGTCCTCCCGCTGAATAAGTGGTCGAGTGATAAGTTCAATGTTTTTGGTCCTTCCGCTGAAATATGCGGTAGATTGATTGTTAATGTAATGTCCTCCCGCTGAAATACACGGTAGAGTGATTGAACTTCTGTTTCTTGTAATCTTTCCCTTGGTTGGTTCACCGCCAAGAAGTTTAGTTTCTATCCTGCTGGATAAGCAGAAGGGGATGGCTTGCCGCCCATGCAATTGTAATTTTCAGTTTGTTTATTGATGCTGACGATCCCCGGAACACCGTATGCTCTCACCCTCCCAGTCTGGGCTCTCGGTGAACAAAAGGTGGAAGGGTTCCCTTTCAGTTGTTTTGCTTATTACTCTAACCTTAACGGGTTAATTGTTGTGGATGAATTGCTATTGGCCTGAAAAAACAAAAAAAAATTAGTGGGATATTACAAATAGCATAACTTTTGCATTTTTGTGCAAGTCTTTTTCAAAACTGAAACATGATATCCTAGACGCTAGAAATGAATGAATGAATGTTTTTAATTATGTCCACGAGGCCAAGCAGCCTATGGGACCCACAGATAGTCAGCGAAGAAAACCTGTATATCCAAAACACAACACCTATATTTCCTTTTCTTTATGCGTTTTGGATCTTCTACTATGTATCTTAACCAAAAAATTTGCAACCCTTATTATCTTCTCTTCTTCAAACAAATCACCCAAGGTGTTCCCTTTTAATGTCTCAATTTAATTGATCTGGATGTCCTTGTAAGATGAACATTCCAATATGTAATGCCATTCTGTCTCAATCGCTTATTGAGTGCAATATCTACACCTTCTATCTACCCACTCCTCTTTAGGTATCATCCATCTTCCGGTCTCACATCTAAGTTGGTGTGAACTTGTTCCTATCTGAGCGATTAGCATTTTTGCTTTCCATTTTATTTCCATTCCTATGTAGATCTTTTGTGTATGGTCATATGTAGGGCTAAAATGTTTGAAATAGTATTCCTTTTTCCTCCCAAGTGGCCCTTTCTACATGCTTTCTTTGAACTTTCCTTGCACATACTTTTTTATTTCCCCATTGTTATTTGGACATTCACTTATGCCAATACCCCACTTGCTCATCCATTTGACGTTTTGTTTCATCATGTGCTCTTTCTTCTATCACTAGCTGCCATTTTTGGCCGGCGAAGAGTCTCCATGTTATCTAATCTTCTTAGATAGCTTAACAACTGAAACATAGTTGATGCTTCAATGAGGAAAGCCCTGGCCTCAGCTAGGACAATCGCATAAGGAACAACAAATTTAATCTTGAGGCTATGTGTGATTAAATGTTTTTGTAATCTCTCTATCTATCTCCACTTTTTTGTTGAGGTTTTGCTACCACAAGCTTCACATCCATATAGTACCACTGGAACAACTAAAAGCCCCAAAACAATTTTCTTTGTCTTCCAATCCCATAGCTTGTCTCTTCTGCATCTATTTTGCAATGAGGATAAAGCTTTCGATCGCCCTTGTATCCTTTTTGCTCTACATGTTTCCCAGTTGAGTTTGTTATGGAAATCAAGGCCAAGATACTTATATTCGTTGACCACCTATGAGGGGCGGCCTTCAAAAACAAATTCCCTATGAACCTTCTTTCTCTTCCAGGTAAAGATCATGACCTTAGTTTTGGTAGTGTTCACCTACATCTCCACCTGATGACAAAAGAGCTCTAGAGCTTTTAAGTGTTCCTTCAAATCTTGTGCTGTTTTTGCCATTAAAATAAGATCATTAGCATATAAAAGCATCTTTATAACATAATTGGTCAAGTAAACCCCTCCACCATCAAACTTATCGATCCACTTCTCTAATTTGTCAATGTTTATCCCAAATAAAGTAGGGGATAATGGGCATCCCTACTTGACCTCGATGTCACTTCCAAAATATTATGAAAATCCCTGTTTGGTTCGAATTTTGGCCCAAACTTGTTCATGCAGCCTATGAACAACAACTCTATACTGTTTTGGAATTTCCAGTTCTTCCATCCTACTCCACAATTTGCTCCTAGGTACTTTATCAAAAGCTTTCTTGAAGTCAACAAAGAAGCAAAATACCTCCTCTCCCTATTTATCCCAGACCTTCTTGATCAAGTGTCTAAGTGTCATGCAATGATCAATAGTAGAATGTTTTGGCGTGAAGCCCACTTGCCCTTTTGCCCTCTTTCCCTCCTTTTCAGCCCAAACACTAATCCGTTTTTCTATCATGCTCCCAATAAGTTTACCAAAAAGAGGATTGATCATTATAGTGTGGTAGTTTGAAGGGTCGTTGATGTAACTTTTGAGTAGGGGGATGGCAACACTAGTTGTCCAATTTGTTAGAAACTAGTGTTCCACGGAAGCACGTTTTCCCCCCCAAGCCGAAGTCCCCCCGTCCCTGAAACTTTTTTCCTTTGTCCCCCCATCCCTGAAGCCCATCCCCGCGTCCCCCCTTCTCCTTGTCCCCAACGGTCGTGGAACAATGTCGGAAACCCATACTGAAGGACCTCATTGCATATTTTTTTAATATGAGGTGTGAGAGCCTCCAAACCCCATTTTAAGTGTTCTGCTTGTAAACCATCTATGTCTCGAGCTTTACCCATTGCCAACTTCTTTATTCCTTTAATGTTTTCCGAAGAGAAAATTTTAGCTCTTGAATTAATTATCGGAGGGCTGTCTTTATCTTGCCCTCTCTCATATAGTTGCTTTGCATACTCTAACCATTCAAGATCTGTAATATTATTCTCTTTATTCATGTCTTGCTGCTGCAATTCTCTCCAAAAGCCTCTTGGATTGTGCCTCACAAGTGATATTAACTCCTTTCTTCTAGTTTGCATCTAAACTTCTTTTTTTCAGTCTGACCAGCTTTACATATTCTCTGTTATTAGCCCATATTTTAGCCATTTTCTTTGTTGCCTTACAATCCTCATCGTACCACGGGTTTGCTAGAAAACTATTGTCATTGCCTCTTTTAGGCCTAGACCTTTTGCAAGAATTGAGGGCCTTGAGAATAATAGAGGTCAGCATGATGCTGTCCATAGTTTTCTTATTTGAATTGATCATCGCATTGGTGCCCACTTCGTGCAATTTTTTTTCGAGTGATGTTCGAAAGGTTTCTTGGTTTTCATGCATCAAAAGGATTGTACCTTGAGTAGCCTCTTTCTTTTCATTATGCTGCATCATCTCTTGACGTTGAGTACCATTTTGTATGTTGATCTTCACGTGTTGGATTGTGATCTGAATTCATTTTTATGGGACACTCCTTTACCTCTATGTCTGTTAAACTTGTCATGAGTTTCTTTGAGCTTATAACATAATCCACCACACTTTGACCATTGTATGTGTGACATGTAATATTTCCAGAACTTGGCCACATTTTTAAACCATTGCATATAATTAAATCATACAAGTTGCACACTTCCAACAATTTTTATCCATATGTACTGCTCATTTGGGTGTTCCTTTTCTACTTGTATAATTTTTCCCCAAGAGTCTCTTACTAAAATTGTTACCCTTCCACATCCCTTGCCGCTTTCGGTTAACTCATTCCAAACTGACATCTTTGTGTAACCCTCAAAATTGCATAACTGTCGCAACTTTAGTCAAATCTTCCTCAAATTCGAAGCATGACATCCCAAACACTAGGAAAAAAAGAACCCACAATTGCATAACTTTCACTACTTTAGTCAAATCTTCCTCAATTTCGAAACATTACATCCCAAACACTAGGAAAATTTGACAACTACATAACCAAATGAATTCAGATCCTCCTCATATTTGGCATGTGACTACCCAATTGGCCTCTTAACACGATGATACAATCACTTGGCCATGAACCATCCTCAATTCTTCAAAGATTAATTGTCCATCCCTGCTAGCAAGACAAAGAAGAACAAAACAACTTAGGAGAAAATTTTTTTTGGTTGACACAAGTTTGTCCTCTCATCCTAGATGCTTCTACATCACAAAAGGACATTCAAAAACTTGAGTAAAGTGTTAGAATTGTGGCAAAATAAGGCATGTGAAGAAGGAATGCAAAACAAGAAAAAGAATGTAGAGATCTCTATGTAGAAGTCCTCAAATGATGGTGATCGAATGTTTTGTTTATTTCAGCTCACACTATTAGTAATGATGCTTGGCTTATTGATTCAGGTTGCTCCTACCATATGAATCCTCACAAGGATTTGTTGTTTACATATTCAACTTATGATGGAGAAGTTTCCTTGGTGATATCAACACAAAGAAGATTGTTGGTAAGGGAAAGGTAAAGTTGTGTTTTAGTGAGGGTAAGGGTTAAAATCCTTGGTAATGTTTTGCATATTCTAGGACTTGTGAGAAATTTTCTTTTTGTTTCTAGGTTGAATGATTCTAGAATGTATGTGACATTTGAGAAGTCTAGTTTCAAGGTTGTAAGCGGTGTTAAAATATTCGATTGTAATAAACAATAGAGTGAGAGCTCTATACAAAGAATTTACAAGTGATAACTAAGATGACTAAGATGACCATTAAAGAAACATTACAATATTCTAATACCCTCCCTTAATGGTCATCGTTCTAACTACCTAGAGAAAAACAAAGAAGGCTTTCCCTTTCTTCTTAGAACGTTCTGCGACATGAGCCTGCCATTGACCTTGTCACTGAGATGAGCTTGCCATTGACCTCCTAGAATCTGGAGAACTTCTGAATAACACAAATCGTCCACAAACTTTTGTAGATGAGCATGATGTCCCAAAATAGACTGCAAGAAGCCATGATTTTTGAGGAAAAAATCGCCAAACCCAGAAATTGAAGTTTACAAAATATTGTTTTTTTTTTCTTAAAAAAAAATGGTAAAAACCCTAGGATAGGAACACCTGTACCCATGATTTTTGAGGATAAAATCGGGCAAAACCCAACATAATTTTTGAGGCAAAAATCGAAAAAACCCTTGCAATATTTTGAGGAGAAAATTATAAACCTTACAGAATAATTTTTAAGTTAATAAATTATAAACCAAACAAAATAATTTTTTTAGGATAAAAATTATTAAAACTCTTTTTTAAGGGAAAAAATTATTACAACCCATTAGAAATTTTTTAAGGGAATTTTTTTTAATAAAACCCATTAGAACATCTCCAGACGACCAAACAAAGAGGCAAATTGCGTGTCCTAGTCGCATTGTTGCAGGGAGATGAAGACATCGAATAAGGCCCGACTCCATGAAGCCCTAGATCGTAGGTGCAAAGGATCTGAAACCCTAGGTCGCAGGATGCAGAATACAAATGCGGACTGCAGATCTGAAACACCACAATCGTAAACAGAAACTAGAAATCCGTGGGCTCGAAAAAAACAGAAGAAAACTTCCATGATCTTCAAATGCAACACCTAGACTGCCCACGAACATAGGTCCACGAACCCACAAATTTTTTGAATTATAGCTCCAAAAAGCCCACAAAATTCTGCAAAGATTTCAACAAAACCTCTGACGATTTATAAAAAATCGAAAAAACAAATTTCTAGAAAAAAAATCCAGATAAGAAGAGTGTTAATGCATTAGTAGCTTCTGCAAGATAAGACTCTCCTAACCTATTAATCTCCTTTGTTCTATTTTTATGCTATCTGATTTATGCTTTCCGAACTGAATATGTTTATCGGATTACAACATTGATCATGATTATGATATTGACGTTGATAAAAGAAGGATTAGGTCGACGACTTGCTTAACATAGTTAAGCGTCGATGTAATGCTATCAGGCTAGTAACCCGATAGCACATTAATGTCGATCCATAAATGGATCGGCATTAATATGCTATCGGGGTTTTAACCCGATAGCATATAGAATGCTGTTGTTATCGAGTTTAGTTCATAAACCTGTTTGGGTCATTAACAAAGCATCTTAACTAAACACCACTTCGAACAAGAGTTTAATTATTAATGTTAGTTACCAAACATAACATAGATTGGGATGTGCACTATGAAGAGGCACCGATCAATGGGTGCCTTGATCGGTCATGTCTAAATGACATGACCGGTCAAGACATCCATTGACCGGTCCTCTAAACATATAAAGCCCGATATGAATCATTTGGAGAAGACATAGAAAATGTAAAGGATCTCTCTCCTTCAGCTTGCAAACTAAACAATAAAATATTAGACAATATTATCACATATATATAATAGTTATTTTATTGCAATTGAATATAACTTTACATGGTATCAGAGCCAAGTTGATCGAACTTGAGGCTATTCAATTTTGTGAATAATTTAAGAACAAGGTTATATACTACATCACATTTCTCCAATGGCCAGCGCAATTAGATTCGAAGACAAACTCGGAGGTGGCGATGATTTTTCAGCCTGGAAGTTCAGAATCCAGATGATCTTAAAGGAGAACAAAGTGGATTCATTTGTTCAAACTAAAAATGATCAACCTGAAAATGAACCTGACAAAACCGCATGGATTGAAGGAAATGAAAAAGCAATCAAAATAATAGTTGATGGGGTGAGAAACAACATAATGCCCATCATAAGAAAACATCAAATAACCAAGAAGAAGCAATTTAGGAAGAGGAAGGGTCATCAAGGCAAGAACACTTCAAAGAAAGACCTATCACATATTCAATGCTATAGGTGCGATAAGTTCGGACACTTTGTTGCAAAATGTCTAGAGAGAGCCAAACAAGCCACATTTGCCAGAGCAGGAAAATCTAAAAGAGAAGATGACTCCCAGAACTATGTCCTCTACTCATCACTTACAAGCCATGCATCAAATAAATCTAACTCTTGGGTGATCGACAGTGGTTCATCCAGACACATTACAGGGTTTAGAGAAGTGCTAGACTCCATGACAGAGGATAATGAAGAGGAAGTAACCATCGGAGATGACTCCTCACATCCAGTTAGAGGAATTGGTTCCTGCACCATCAAACTGAAGACAGGCATATCATTGCAACTCGAAGGAGTACTGTATGTCCTCGACATCAAGAGAAATCTAGTCTCCATATCAGCCCTAGAAGATAACGGAAACAGAGTAACCTTCATGGAGAACAAGGTGTTGGCTTGGCCGAGAAACTCTTCCATCAAGAAAGCTAAAGTCATTGGTCAAAGACGAGGCTATTTGTATGAGCTGTGCACAGAGCCCAACCTAGCCCTAATTCATGAAGCAGCAAATTCAAATGAGGTTTGGCATAGAAGACTAGGCCACCTGAATTATAGAGCTTTGTCATCTATGGGAAACCTTGTCACAGGTTTACCTAAGTTGCAGCAATATCATTTAGAGGCATGCAAGGGATGTGCCCTAAGTAAAAATATCAAGGGTGCCTTCCATAACAGTACTAGGAAAACAAGCAAAGTATTACAGTTAGTTCATTCTGATGTATGTGGACCCATGTCTGCTCCCTCTCTAGGAGGATGTTTGTATTATGTAATTTTTGTTGATGACTACTCTAGGAAAACTTGGATCTACTTTCTGAAGTGTAAAGAATCAAAAGAGATCCTTAGTAGGTTTAAAGAGTTTAAATCATTGACAAAGAACTACACAGGTAACAAAATCAAAACCCTAAGGACTGATAATGGGGGGGGAATACACATCAGAATTATTTAGAGATTTTTGTAAAAATTCAGGGATTAAGAGGGAGTTAACAATACCTTATAATCCTCAACAAAATGGGGTAGCTGAGAGGAAAAATAGGACAATTGTAGAAGCTGCCAAAGCCATGATTCTTGATCAGAATCTAAATATCAATTTTTGGGCAGAAGCAACTAACACTGCTGTGTATATACAAAACAAATGTTCTCACTCTTATCTTGAAGATAAAACTCCTGAGGAAGTATTTACCAAACTAAAACCAGATATCAGCCACCTTAGGATATTTGGGTGTCCTGTCTATATACATGTACCTAAAGAGAAAAGACTAAAACTAGAACCTTCTGGAAAAAGGGGAATACTTGTAGGATATAGTGAAACATCCAAGGCCTTTAGAATATATATACATGGTCAGAAAAATATTGAACTTAGTAGGGATGTAATCTTTAAAGAAGACTTAGCCTTCAAAAGAGCCTTAAGTACAATAGAGCCTGAAATCTATATCCCCACTCCTAACATAGAAGAAGACCTTACTCCTGAGCTTCAAAGGGAGAATCTTGAGGAAACTATAGGTGAAATTCCAATCCCACCTAGAGAAAACCTCAAGAAAAGACCTCTATGGGCCACCAAGACTGTAGCAGAAGCTCAGAAGTTTGCTGCTCCTTCAGGAACCTTCAGGGAAAGCAAAAGACCTAATAAATTCACTAGCTATGTTGCTCTCATGAATAATCTCTCTAAAAATGAACGAAACAATGTATCAGATGCACTTAAACATCAAGTATGGAAGGATGCCATGTCTGAAGAGTATCAATCCATTATGAAAAATGATGTTTGGGAAATTGTTCCTAGGCCAACCAAGAAATCTGTGGTTTCATCTAAATGGTTATTTAAAATCAAACATGCTGCAGACGACAGTATTGAGAAACACAAGGCCAGATTTGTGGCCAGAGGTTTCTCTCAAAGGGAGGGAATAGACTATGAAGAAACTTTTGCACCTGTTGCCAGGTATACATCAGTAAGAGTTGTATTAGCCATTGCAACAGCAAAAGGATGGAAGGTACACCAAATGGATGTTAAGACAACATTTCTAAATGGTGAAATCTCAGAAGAAGTCTACCTAGAGCAACCTGAAGGGTTTGAAATTTATGATGCAGAGTCTCATGTGTGCAGACTCAAGAAAGCTCTCTATGGGCTTAAACAGGCCCCAGGGCCTGGTATGAAAGAATTGACACCTATCTCTTAGGACTAGGTTTCTATAAAAATGATGCATATCCTAATCTCTACTACAAAAGAAATAAAGGTGATATGCTAATGTTGATTTTATATGTTGATGACTTATTAATCACAGGAAATGATCATCTTATAGATCAATGCAAGAATGATCTATCCAAAGAATTTGATATGAAGGACTTAGGACTCCTTCATTACTTCCTAGGATTGGAAGTATGGCAGAACTCTAACAATATTATACTAAACCAAGGAAAGTATACCTTGGACATCCTGAAGAGATTCGGAATGCATAACTGCAGACCTATGACCTCTCCCATGGAAACAAATTTACATAAGCTTAGAGAAGCAACAACAGAGTCACAATCCACTGATCCTACACTCTACAGACAGATGATTGGGTCCCTGATGTATCTGGTGAATACAAGGCCAGATATCTGTTATGCTGTCAATGTCTTAAGTCAGTTTATGTGTGAGCCTAAGGAAATTCACTTGATTGCAGTGAAACACATTATGAGATACTTACAAGGTACTCTAAACCTTGGTCTCAAATATGAGAAAGTCAATCTAGACCTACACGGATTTACAGAGTCAGATTGGGCTGGGAGTGTGACTGACAGGAAAAGCACTTCAGGGTGTTGCTTCAGTTTGGGATCAGCCATGATATCTTGGATTAGCAGAAAACAATCTTTTGTAGCTCAGAGTTCCACCGAGGCTGAGTACATTGCAGCTTCCATGGCTGCTCGAGAAGCAGTATGGCTTAGGAAGTTGCTTGTGGGACTATTTGGTGAACCTATGAAACCCACTGTCATCCATTGTGACAACCAGAGCTGCATAAAGCTTTCTATAAATCCAGTATTTCATGACAGATCCAAGCATATTGAGATTCCATACCATTATGTGCAAGACATGGTAGACAAAAATGTGATCAAATTGGAATATGTTAGCACAGGAGATCAGACTGCAGATATTCTGACCAAACCACTTTCCAGAGTGAAAGTTGATCACTTCAGAAAAGGTTTAGGTATGATAGAAAGGTAATCTGCTTTGTAAATAAGATGTTTAATGTGTAAACTTCTTTTGTCATGTTGGGACATTCTGGGTTTCACCCCCTGTGTTCATATCTAAGAGGTGACGATCTCTCAGATAATGAACACTTGTATATAGAAATCATAAGGTGACGATCTTATGATTCTCTAACCAGTTATCATGTTGGATCTCTGGTATGTCATGGCTGTGCCATGATGGTGTTGTGATAAAACATTTGTATAAAATGCTTGTGCACATATCACAACCTGGATAAGATGAGAATTTAATCATCCTCATATGTTTATCCTTAGTATTGTGTGTTTAGGCAATACTGATATCACGTGTTCGAATGATATCTTGTCATAATGAAATAATGAATCTTTTTATATCACATGGTTAGAGTGATGTTTTATATTTGTATCTTGTGTCCTGATGATACTTAATATCAGGTGTATTGATGATATATATTTTGGAGATTGACATTATGAAAAAGAAATGTGATGCAGGTTACTTTATCTATCTTCCAAAGCTAAGAGGGAGTGTTAATGCATTAGTAGCTTCTGCAAGATAAGACTCTCCTAACCTATTAATCTCCTTTGTTCTATTTTTATGCTATTTGATTTATGCTTTCCGAACTAAATATGTTTATCGGATTACAACATTGATCATGATTATGATATTGACATTGATAAAAGAAGGATTAGATCGATGACTTGCTTAACATAGTTAAGCGTCGATCTAATGCTATCGGGCTAGTAACTCGATAGCATATTAATGTCGATCCATAAATGGATCGGCATTAATATGCTATCAGGGTATTAACCCGATAGCATATAAAATGTTGTTTTTATCGAGTTTAGTTCATAAACTTGTTCGGGTCATTAACAAAGCATCTTAACTAAACACCGCTTCGAACAAGAGTTTAATTATTAATGTTACTTACCAAACATAACATAGATCGGGATGTGCACTATGAAGAGGCACCGATCAATGGGTGCCTTGATCGGTCATGTCTAAATGATATGACCGGTTAAGACATCCATTGACCGGTCCTCTAAACATATAAAGCCCGATATGTATCATTTGGAGAAGACATAGAAAACGTAAATGATCTCCCTCCTTCAGCCTGCAAACTAAACAATAAAATATTAGACAATATTATCACATATATATAATAGTTCTTTTATTGCAATTGAATATAACTTTACAAAGAGGTTACGAATTTTTTCTCAAAAAATTCGCCAAATTTTATGAAATCTCATCGGCTCGCTTTGATAGCATGTTAAAATATTTGATTGTATTAAACAATAGAGCGAGAGCTCTATATGAAGAATTTACAAGAGACAATGTTTCTAAAAGAAACAATTGTAAACTGAAGCTGAAAATAGAAACTAACTAAAGATGACTAAGATGACCATTAAAGAAACATTACAATATTCTATTTGGTGGTTGCTAAAGGATCTTAGATAGGGATTTTTTTTAGGATTAATTGCTCCACTCTTTGTAATTCTGTCAATATGATTGGCACTGAAAATGCATGTATGTTGTGGCACCATAGATTGGGTCACATAAGTGGAAAAAGTCTTAGGACCATTTTTAATAAAAAGTTGGTTTAAGGTATTTCTAATTATTCTGTTGGTAAAAATTATTTATGTGAACGTTGTGTGTTTGGTAAACAAAATAGATCATTATACCTTGTTGGAATTTATAAAGATAAGGGAATTATTAGAGATAATTATTTTGGATGTATTTGGACTAATGAATGTTGAATCTTTTGGCAAATCTCGCTATTATGTCACTTTTATTTATGATGTCTCAAGATACACTTGGATTTATTTCATGCATGCTATATTTGAGTTTTTCACTAAGCGAAGGAATTTAAAGCCTTAGTTGAGAAACAAACAAATCATAAGATAAGGATGTTGAGATTTGACTATGTGGGTGAATATTGTTCTAGGGAATTTGATGAGTTCTGTGAGCTTGCAAGTATTCTTCGGCATAAGACTATTCCTTATGCCCCACAACAAAATGAGATAGTAGAAAGAATGAACCGAACCTTAATGGAAAGAGCTAGGAGCATGTTGAGTGGTGCTAAGCTTGATATATGTTTTTGGGCAAAATTTGTAAATATTGCTTGTTATTTAATTAATAGATCTCCTTGTTTAGCTCTTGTTGATCAAACTCCTTATGAAGTGTGGATAGGTAGAAAGCCTTCTATTTCACATACAAGCTAATTCATTAAAAAACATTAAACCTGTGTTATAGATTCATGGAGAATAAAAATAAAACAATAAATTCAAAACAAAACAAGAGAGTTCATTTGTAAAAAAAAACGTTGGAAAAAAAACCCAAAACTTGAAAAAAACTTCTCTTATGCAAAAATCTTCATCGATGATCTCCTTGGCAACAATTGGGCTTTCGCAAATGCGTAGGAATTTCAAACTAACCAATTTGGAATCTTTGTTGATTAGTCTTCAACTATATTCCTACAATGGCAAGCGAGAATGAAGGTTCAACATGAATGCATGATATCTTTGTTTTGCATTACAACAAAGGAAAATATGTGTTTTTCTCTTCAAAATATTTTGGATTCCATGTTAGGGTTAGATGGAGCATTTTTGGCTTGTGGTCAAAGTCTAATACCAAATTATGAAAAAAAATGCCAAAATCTTGATGAGTTCACCATAACAATAGTTGGGCATGAAATTTACCCTGGGTTAGCTCGGATGCAGCCTAGAGGGCTTGGACAAAATTTTGCACCAGGTTGTCTTGGGTTCATCATGGATAGATTGAGAGGGTTTGGATAAAATCTTGGACAACCCCTCGTGCGGCTCGAACTCCAACCCGAACAAGTAACATAGCAAAAGTTTAGATGATATCATTTGGTAACTGAAAGTTTTAGTTAGGAATAATAGTACTTTGTCTAAACCAAAGAAAGGGAAGGACTAGGGGGTCTTCACCCTCATGATCTTTTGTTTGATGAATTTATTGTTGAACGTTTTGGCTACAATGTCTTTGGTAGTATTTGGAGGGCATGCTAGTGTAAGACCTCTATTA
Organism: Cryptomeria japonica; assembly: GCF_030272615.1. Classification (NCBI taxonomy): domain Eukaryota; kingdom Viridiplantae; phylum Streptophyta; class Pinopsida; order Cupressales; family Cupressaceae; genus Cryptomeria; species Cryptomeria japonica. The sequence continues at coordinate 287,271,420 of NC_081409.1, read as the reverse complement.
AAAAATTGACACGTTCTCTGGAACTGATAATGTTCTAGGGGTTATTATTGTAGATCCTTATGGTGGAATCTTTATTGGAACAATAAACTTTTGGCTTTTATCTAGGGTTGTTTTGCTGAGAAGTGGTCTTAGAAATGTATTGAATCTTCTGATAGAATTTTGGAAAATTGTAAAATTAAAGGCTGGGTGAAGCTTTGGGATTCCTAACTCGCATGACAGGACATTATAAGTTGTGAAGAAAGCATTTTTAAACTTTCATTTTGCGATTGAAATGAAGCTCAATGTTGAGATCTGAAGGAAATATAAAATGAAGGGACGGTACTGTATTTAACAAGATGATTACAAAAAGCTATACAATTTGCTGGCTGGCATGGGGAGAATTTTGAGTAAAATTAGAGAGGCTTGGAGTTTAAACTTCTATGATAAAAAGCTATCTTGCTTAAGGTCACGTGGTCTTCTCGTGTTGGGCTTAAAAAGATTTGCTTCAAATGGCTGCTTATTTTAAAGAAGCTTGTTGTTTTCAATGGTTTTAACAATGTTGAATTTCCTGTTATTGTCTGCCGCCTGTGTAATAAAACTGAAACCTTTGAGCATTTGTTTTTAGAAGGCCCTTTTGCTTTTAGTTTGTGGTCTATTTTTTTGGTAACTGCATAAGTTGGCATAGTAAAGATGGTTTTAATTGGGCTGATAATTTGTTTGGTTTTATCAAAATTTTTCCTTTTGAGCTCAATAAATTTTGGTTTTTCCTTACTATAGAAATCTTTGGGCATATCTGGAGATGCATGTTCTGCTTTGGGTTTCCACCCAACCCCACACTAGGGACATTTTGGGGCTGCAGTGACATGTGGAAAACGTCTCTGAAATGATAGGGTGTGGCTAGTCATCCCTGCAATGGCCAAACATCCCCAATCATCCCAGGGATGGCTAGGTGCCTTGCCTGTAAAATGTGCATTTTAAAAAAGAAAACAAAAAGTAAATTGCAGCATTGCTATTATTACATATAATTTATTATTCAGGAAGAATAGAGTATACTCCGTCTCAACTGAGTTTACAACAAGATTAGAGTATATTCCATCTCAATTGAATTTACGACCCAAGCTATTAATAGAGATTGGTTTTTGAACCTATAGATGTGAAATTCTGGAACTTTAAAATTTATCATGCTATGGATCCATATATAGTAGAAAGACAATCAGATTTCTCTGTTTCATTATTTAGGTAACATGCATGATAGGTTTAAATGGTTATTCACTGTTCTTTAAGTGATGCTGTAACAGTCTCTAGTAGAGCGTATGCTTTCTCAAATCAATATAAAGGTTGGTGTAAGCTTTTCCCATTGGAGGTATAAGAATTTTTTTGAAACAGAAGTCCAACAGACCCACCGATATACCAACTTCCTTGTTTGTTGACAATTGACTAAGATCACACCAGTTTTTCAAGATTGTATTAGTAATATTAATATTTCTGTATTCTTACCAATGATGATTGTTATTGCTTATATTGCAGAAACTGCTAGTGTCTTTTCTGTCCGAATTCTTCCTTTAAAATAGATTTTTTAATTTTTTTCCATTAGAATGTCTGAATGAGACCAAAAAATCATATATTATCTTAACATCTAATGCTGTTTTGAATTCAAAATTTGCATGTTGAAATGTGTGGCTGAGAAGTGAAATATTCTAGCACAACCAAGCTGATAATCCTGTCTGGCTCTTGGTATTATTCCGATTCTATCATGATATACATGCTTTGTAAGATGCATCTATGGTATTGAGATGAATATTAGATAGTACTTTTTGATTTTCAAATGCAGTCAAACTCAAGTTTTAGTTTAAACAGATTGAATCTTACAGCCCAAAGAGATTTTAGGTGAACATTAGTAACAAAAACTCAAATGATTAGACATTGAAATGTTGTTAATTTGTGGCTGAGAAGTGAAATATTCTAGCACAACCAAGCTGATAATCCTGTCTGGCTCTTGGTATTATTCTGATTCTATCATGATATACATGCTTTGTAAGATGCATCTATGGTATTGAGATGAATATTAGATAGTACTTTTTGATTTTCAAATGCAGTCAAACTCAAGTTTTAGTTTAAAGAGATTGAATCTTACAGCCCAAAGAGATTTTAGGTGAACATTAGTAACAAAAACTCAAATGATTAGACATTGAAATGTTGTTAATTTGTATGTCAACTCATGAATTCTCAATTCAGCTCTCATTTTACAGAATATGGTTATATAGTGAATATGGTGAATTCCTTAGCACATGAATATTTGAAATTTCCTATGATTTTGTATTTACCCTCATTTATCCGTGTTTCACTTGAATTCTCAATTTAGCTCCAGTGTTATGTAATGTGGTTCTATATTTTATATGAATATATGAATAATCAATTTTTTTAATGTTTTTAGAAATTTCCCTATTTTTAAAAATTGCTGTCCAGTGGTATCTCCTAAAAATTGGCCTTTTGTCCTAGGCTCTAGCCATCCCAAGATGTATTTCCCCATCCCCTGCCATCTCTGTCTGGGAAAGTCCGTTGAACATAGGTATTCAGTAATTGTCAATTCTGTGTTACTTGATTTTGGTTAAGTGCTGCTTATAATACATTAAGTTTTCCCAAAGTTGAACTACTGGCCACTTGGCAAAACTCGCCAAGCCCCTGGGAAAAAAACTCGGCAAAAACTCGGCAACTTAAAAACACGCTTAAATTTAATTAAAAATGCATTTTTTTTGGTAAAATTTAATGAGAAGATGCATCCAATGAGTCAATAAATGACAACACAAAAGAAACAAGCTGATTCTAGATATATTTAAATGCAAAGTGTCTACAAAATCGCATCCTCATGAGGAATGCTGATGGCTGGAAGCCTGAAAGCAATATAGTAAATAGTTTTTGTAAAACCAAAAGTAAATCCATCATTACAAATTACAATTACAACTTCCTCTTCCGAGCTCTAGCAAAAAATTTGGGAGAGGTAGATCTAGAGGGTTCAGTCCTAGAAGTCTGCAGTGGGCCTGTGAGTGTTTGTGCCTCCTCGCTCGGTATGGCTGGCTCATCCTCCATCATGGCTGAAGCTATGTCTCCACCTTCTTGTGGCACTGGCAATGACTCCTCATCCTCATCCTCTTCCTCATTGTCATCCAACGTGAAACCAAATCCAGCCCCCTCCTTCTCCATAGCCTTCCTCTCCAAATCAGTGATCTCACCCTCGGAAAACAATGGAGGCTGCTCCTGTGATGTCCAATCACTGTAAGGATCTATATCATCCAAGTCAATTAGACCACCTTCTACTTCCTCTACCTTCCTTACGTGCAATTGAAGGTTATATTGCACGAAGACAAGGTCATTGAGGTGTTTCTGTGCTAACTTGCTCCTCTTCTTCGTGTAGATTGCTTCAAACAAGCTCCAATTGCGCTCACAATTGGATGAACTGCAAGCTTGACATAAGACTCTGAGGGCAATTTTTTTGAGATGGGGGGTGTTTCCACCCCAATTTTGCCACCAAGCATTTGCAAAATAAAAAAATTTGAAAAGTTAGAAAGCAAATAGAAAAGAGAAAACATAATTTATCAGTTTATCAATCACTTTAGATCCCAAAATCCAAATGGCAAATGTTATTCTTGGGGTTTGAGTGGTTCTTCCTCTCCTAGCCAGCTCTGAAGAGAATAGCTTACCCCTTCCTTCCTCATAATTTTGGAGCTCACTCACAATGAGGTCTCTCTCCTGAACATCGGATACCATCCTCTCAATGCATGTACTTGTTTGCCCTCTCGGGCGAACGATTAAATGCAGAAAGTAAATGCACATAACATAATGGAAATATATTAAATAACTAGTCTCTATATTAATTCAACAGTCCATGTACATCAAGTGTTTATAATATTACATCTGATACAACTATTATGATGATGCCACTACGAAGAAAAGGTACGCAATATATAATACCCGAAGGGGTGCGACCAACTGTCGCGTCCAACTGCCCTTCGGGACGACTAACTAACTGACCGCCGTACTCATTATTACCGACGACAACATAAACATAATATGACAACATAACATAATGATTCTTCCCGGCAACATCATCCCCCCCAAGAAAAGAAATCGACTCCGGACGACTAAATACAAAACAGAGATGAACGGCAGGAACTGTTGACGCCAATCGAGCTCGAAACTTATACACTTGCTGCGTCCTCGCCTGAAAACCCTTTTCTGCCACCATCCGATGCTCAAGTGCGGATTTCACCATTATTGCTTCCTTTGACATCATAGTCCTCATGTGCCTAAACCAAACTTGTCTGCAAAACACACTTTTCAGTCTCAGCCTCCACCAACTGCGACTCAAATGATACTGTCTCCCTAGCCAATTTTTCCTCGATAGCCACCCGCGTTGCCCTCTCGGCATCCAACTCCTGGGTACGCTGAGCTATGTCTCACGCTAGTATTGCCTCCAACCTGGTGGTCAGCTCCTCCCGAGTCCTCTCTGAATCCACCAAGGCAACCTCTCGTCCAGCCGAGACATACTCCAAGTTCCTCAAGCGTACCATTTTTTCCTGGAGGTGGCCACAACCCTCTGGCACAAAGGCTAGGAGACACCTCAAATCCTCCATCACACTCCCCAAAGGCTAAAAACTGAACTGAAGAATTCCCTGGTGTCATACAATTGCGCGAACTTGCAATGCCTTCCCTCACCAATGCTTAGCTTCAGGCTTCCTTCTCATAGTATAGACAACCACAACACTTACTGTGACATCTCTAATGCCCTTTGCCCAACTCCAACAAGTGTATTGTAGCTCAAAAATAAACTGGGGGTTTGGGGGCAACGCCCCTGCGGGGTTTGGGGCAGCGCCCCAGCGGGGTCGAGGCAGCGCCCCTCGCGGGGTTTGGGGGCAGCGCCCCAGTCGCAATATAGGGCGGGGTCGAGGGGTAGCGCCCCCACTGCCAACACCAATTTACAACCTTCAGAACCACACGAAAGTCCATGCTGCGCATCATTTCTGTGATATTTTAAGATGTCAAAACCCTTCTTCTTGACTCTAATATTTTCAGTGTCCTGGCTCCAGATGTCATTGAATGATTTTTCAATCTAGTCGTCGTTTTTTGTTTTGTTTGTTTGTTTGTTTCCTCTGTAATGTCCCTGATGGCACCCCTACCATACAACCTCCCCGTACGATCAACAACACTGACACCTCCAATCGTACGACCACCTTCCCGTGCGGTCAACACCCCTCCATCGTACGGCTATGTGTTTGCTTGTGCGGGGGCTGCGTGTTTGTTTGCGTTTTCTCTGCGCCTTTATTCCTTGCGCCAGCGGTGGTTTCCACCGCACGGTGGTCCACTGTCGGTGTTGCCACCGTACGATGGTCCCACCGCACGGTGGTCACACTGACGGTGTTGCCACCGCATGGTGGTCCCACTGCCGGTGTTGCCACCGCATGGTGGTGCTACCGTACGGTGGCTCCACCGTGGCTTTCTATCTCTTTTTTTTCAACCATACGGTCAACTGCCGTACAGACCCGTATGGCCGTACGTACTTATTTTTTTTCCTAGTTTAGTTGTCTAGAGAGCCTTCGGCTCGGGTCCCCTGTCTCTGGAATCGCCCTTCATCCTTCTCACTTTTCCTCGCCCGAGAGTCTCCCGCGTTGGTCCTGTGCCTCGCAAGTCACCTGCTTGGCCTCTCAGGTCCCCTTCCATCCTATCGGGTTCCCCTCCGGACTCTCGGGTGTCCTTCCGGCCTCTCGGGTCCCCTGAGCGCTTCTTGTGGTAGGGTTTCAATTTGGACCCATTGGTGGCAAGTCTATTTTCAATGGCAATCCGAAGACCTGGAACCACAAATTCTACAAGGACCACGATCTCTTGCCCGTACATAAGAAGAATAATAATAATAAAGATTTTGAAGGCTGCGGCCTTCCACACAGGGTTCCAATCGTTGCCGACACAATTGATCTTGGGATTATCTACGTCATCGAGGTTTGGGGCGTCTCCCTTCCAATATTCTCTATATTCTGGCAGGTACACCTCCTTTGTTACTTGCGTTCGTTCCTCTACTTAGAGTCTGTAGCTGTGGAACATTTCGTAACCCTCCATCTGCCAGTGGAAGAGCCCGTTCAATGACCCTGTCTCATCCTCAGAGCATTCTCCTAGTTTGAGAATCCCTTCGTCGTTGGGCTCCCTGCAGCCCCGTCCTTCGTTCCTCAGGTCGCCTTCTCCTTCTCCTTCACCCTCCGATTCCGAAGATGATGACAGTTCCTCACTAACAAATTGTGTCCCGAGGTCTATGATAAACTTACTACCTCTATTCTCCATAGACAGAGTGTTCCTCTTCCGGTTGTGGGTGGCATTGGCTGCCACCAGCCACCCTCTCCCTAAGATTGCATCATACCCTTTTTTCTTTAGTGGGATTACCATGAAGTCTAGTATGAAAGGTTGCGTCCCGATGGTAACTTGTTGGCCCATCAGTGTCCAGATGGGTTTGATTCCATGCTGATCTGCTCCCAGCAGATTGAATGTAGATGGCCATAGCGTCAACTTCCCCAGCTTCCGCCAAGTTTCCTCTGGAAGAACATTCACTCTTGATCCACCATCAACGATGGTATCGGTTAGAATGGTGCCAAGGATACCCATCTCCACAATGGCCGGGTTCCTTCCAGTGTTAACTGCGAGCAGCCTGGGGTCAATGGCAGGTCCCCTAGGAACATCTGTGCGGTGGTTGGTATTGGTGCATGGTTGGGAGAGATTATTCAGCAACGCCGTTGGTAATTGAGGCATCGTCTGGAGGAGGTCGTGTACCTTCACAGGCACCTCCAGTTTTAATTTTAAAATTTGATTTAGTATAGCTTCCTCTGCCTTCGGTCGGCTAGAAGTACTCGCCGTACCCTTCGCCTTCGCCCTTTCTCGTATCTCTTTCTCAATTTCTTCCCGTGCTTCCCGTACCCTTCGCTTCTCCATCTCTGGGTTTGGGCACATTGTGTGTCTGGCTTGGGCACGGGTTACGGCCAACACTTCCTCTTCTTTAATTTCCTCGACATTGAGCAAGTTGACGCCGGACTTCGGGCAGGTGGCATCTTCGTGGTCTCCTGGTTTGCACCATTTGCACAAATATTGTGTGGCCTCTCCCTTCGGGCAGTCTCGGGCGAAGTGCCCCCAGTGGCTGCACACTCTACATTGTACCATCGATCGACCTTTGGAGTCCTATTGGATCTGGCTCCTTGTATTGTTATTGTTGTTTCGTCCTCCCCACTGGTTATCTTGGTAGCCTCTCGAGGTTGCATTGTTGTTCGCCTGGAAGCTGTCGGTACCGCCCGATGTAGTTGGTTGGTCCTGCATAAGCAATATTTGTTTGCTTCGTGTTTTCATGTTGTAGGGGCATTCCCTGGTGGGATGCCCCATCAACTGGCATATATCACAATAGGCCTTCTTTGGGCAGGAGCCTTTTGTGTGGCCGTCCGTCTTACATTCCGTGCACCAAAGCTCCCCTTCGTCGGTCTTGCTCGGACCTCCCTTCATAACCTTCAGCTCTTTCATCATCCTCAGCATGTCCTTCTGCAGGGCTTGCACCTTTTTGCTGGACTCACCATCGCTGCTGCTTCCCTCGGAAAAGTCATCATCCTCGGACGAGCTATCCTTCTTCTTTTTCTTCTTGGATGTCTTGGTCTCGCTCTCGAGATCCATCGCTCTATTATACGCATCTTCATACGAGGTTGGTGGAACAATTTTCATCTTCTTCCGGATGGAGTGTTTCAGCCCCTCCACGAACCATCTCTTTTTCAGTCCGTCAGCCGGCTGGTTCTCCATCTTCCCCAGTAACTCCTTTAACCGTCGGCTGTATGTTCGCATTGTTTCATGCTTTCCCTGCTTTGTGCTTAATATCTCCACCACAATCTCATTATCATCTCGAAGGAGTCGAAACTCCTTCTCAAAAGCTTTCTGTAGGTCGTCCCATGTTCCCAACTTTGTTTTATCCACATCAGAGTACCAATCAATGGCGACTCCTCTCAGGGCGGTAGGGAACTGCACCACCCAATCCGCTTTGTCAACTACCCCGTTGGCTAACCATATTGTCTCACATGTACGACAGTGCCGTACAGCGTCACGTTGCCATCTCCATTGAATTTAGGCAACTTCTGTTTGCTCGCCATCGAGGGGGGTCGTCTTCCTGGAGGTGGCTGTGGCTGCGTCTGTGCGCTGCTCCCTCCGGCACCAGTGGTGTGTCCTGCGTGGGTGACTGGAGGTACGGTGCTTTGCCTGTTGTGTGTGGCACCTGCAACCGTACTGTTGTCCTCCCCTTCGTTGTCGCCCGCACCCACTCCTGGCTTCCTCTCGCGATCCTCACTTTGTGGCGTAAGGGATAAGTTTCTAAACTAATCCCGAGTCTCTTCGACTAGATTCCGCCATAACCTTGTTTCCTCCAGAAACTCTTCGTGGCTTTGCACCCTACGGTGTTCTGGCGATGCGTAGAAATTTCCCTCGGCTTCTGCACCCTCCGTGACACCTCCGTGGTTCCCTTCGGACCACCCTTCGGCAGGTCGTCCTTCGGCAAGTTGCCTCAGCCTCCGTCTACGTTCCAGAATCAAGGCCCTCTTCGCGGCCTCCCACCCGTCCGTTTCTGCTTTCTTATTTCTGTCTTTATTTAATATATTTGGCATAAATCACTTCCGTACATAGCCAGCACACACCATGGACAATTCTTTTATTTTTATTTTTTATTTTTTAATTTTATTTTTATTTTTCCCTTTTGGCCACAATTTATATCAACATTGTGCCGGGATTATTACAGGGTTCAATTTCCCCTTCGCCGATTGTTCCGTGTGCGCGTCGTCGACCTCTTGGTTCATCTCACCGACGGGTAGGCCCATCGCGTCTGTGCGCCATCCGCATCTTCCGTTCCCGAGTACGTCTAGGCAACGGTGCCAAATGTTTGCCCTCTCGGGTGAACGATTAAATGCAGAAAGTAAATGCACAGAACATAATGGAAATATATTAAATAACCAGTCTCTATATTAATTCAACAATCCATGTACATCAAGTGTTTATAATATTACATCTGATACAACTATTATGATGATGCCACTACGAAGAAAAGGTACGCAATATATAATACCCGAAGGGGTGCGACCAACCGTCGCGTCCAACTGCCCTTCGGGACGACTAACTAACTGACCGCCGTACTCATTATTACCGACGACAACATAAACATAATATGACAACATAACATAATGATTATTCCTGGCAACAGTACTGAGGCCCTCCATGACCTCTCCATTCGGATCTGAGTAAGAACCCCCGAACCTAAAACGAGGGTTGAGGAAGTACCCTGCTACATGAATGGGTTGGTGGAGCTGATTGTTCCTCCTCCTATCAACAATTTCCCATGTGGGATCAAATTTGAGTGCATCCCCCTTGTAGTAGTTTTTGATAGACTCCTTGGCCCTATCCATGGCCTCATAAAGATATCCCATTGGGGTTTTATCCCCATCCACCAAGCAGAGAACTCGAACCGAGGGCTCTGACACCTACAATTGAAAAATACAAATTACAAAAAGATTAATTAATAAAGTTACAAATTAGTAATGAGAGACTTGAATCAAGAATAAGTAAAAATTAAAGTTTTGAAGTTACCTTCACAATCTTTGCAGCCCTTTGTGCAAATTGGTTGTCAAACACTATGAATGCCACAACCTCTCCTTCAGGCTTCTTTGAATAAGGTGAGTTAAGCCATTCTCCACTCAAAAACATTTGTTTCAAAGAAGTCAGTGTAGCAAGAACACTTTGCAACGTCAAGAAAATCGTTGCAAACCTTGTGACACCATCTCTCACCAAATCTCTCCCTTGGGTGTGCTACCTCATCAAATTTAGAACCCAAGGGTGGTTGTAAATATATGTAGTGATCCTTCTTGCATTTTCCACAACTGGAGTCACCCACTCAAGTTTGCCTATGTCCTCCAAAAGAAGGTCAAGGACGTGCTGCACAATGTGTCCAAAAAAGAGTGGGGTGCCTCCCTTGGAGGATTCTTCCTGCAAAAGAAGTTATTCTTAAGAAAGATGCAACCATGTAAAACAAAGCCACAAGTACAACAAATGAAATTATTGGTAATGCCTAAAGGTGATAATTCAAAAGTATTCTACCTGTTGACACATATGCTGCTGCATTATTTGTGATGATTTGCACGACATTCTCTACCCCCACCTCCATCACAACCTGCTTCAACATTCCAGCCAATGTTTTTGCATTTTTCACCTTGCTGGAGGCATCAACCAACTTCAAGAACACGACATTGTCCTTGCAAGCAACCCCAAAAATTATAATGGTGCGTTTCTTGCCATCTGTCCACCCATCAGAAAGAATGGTGTAGCCATATTTTGCCCATTCATTTTTTTGTTCCTCTACCACTTCCTTTGCCCTACCAACAACATTTGTGAGCAACCTACAAGAACAAAGTGAAATTAGTTCTTAGTACACAATTTTGATTTAATAAACAAGAAATCTACAAAACAATTAAAAATGAAATCAATTGGACTCTTTTAGTAATTTACTAACCTCTCACTCAACTCCTTGCGAGTAGGGGCCTTGCACCCCTTTCCTACAACTGTCATTGCGGTCACCAAATTCAGCCAATAAGGATTTTCCGCCACATTGAATGGAATATTGTTGAAGTACCAAAAATCAGCACATGCAATGTGGCATTTCTCATGTGCCTCCCTATTCCATCCAGTGGCCTCTAATGATGGTTGTGCTCCAGGTGTGTTCCTGGGCACAAAATAGTCACCTATGGACCTTGATTGTGATGCAACAGTGGCATTGGCTCTGCTAGATCCAGGTACTCTACTAGAGGAACCAGATGCAATGGGCGAGGTGGTGGTGACTTTGCAGATACGTGGGTAAACGGTTAAATGCAGAAAGTAAATGCACAGAACATAATGGAAATATATTAAATAACCAGCCTCTATATTAATTCCACAGTCCATGTACAATAAGTGCTTATAACATTACATTTGACATGACTATCATGATCCTACTTCGAAGAAAAGGTACACAATATATAATACCCGAAGGGGTGCGACACAACCGTCGCAACTCCAACTACCTACCCGTCGGCTAACTAACTGACCGCCGTAACTCATTATTACCGATGACAACATAAACATAATATAACAACATAACATAATGATTATTCCCGGCAACATCATCCCCCCCAAGAAAAGAAGTCGACTCCGACGACTTAATACAAAATAGAGATGAACGACAGGAACTACTGACGCCAGTCGGGCCCGGATCTTATACACTTGCTGCGTCCTCGCCTGAAAACCCTTTTCTGCTACCATCTGATGCTCAAGTGTGGATTTCACCAATATTGCTTCCTTTGCCATCACAGTCCTCCTGTGCCTAACCCAAACTTGTTTGCAAAACATGTTTTTCAATCTCAGGTTCCACCAACTGCTACTCAAATGATGCTGTCTCCCTAGCCAATTTGTCCTCGATAGCCACCCATGCTACTCTCTCGGCATCCAACTCCTGGGTACGCTGAACTAAGTCTCATGCGACTATTGCCTCCAACCTGGTGGTCAGCTCCTCCCAAGCCCTCTGTGCATCCACCAAGGCAACCTCACGTCCAGCCGAGACATACTCCGAGTTCCTCAAAGCGTACCTATCCTGCCTGGAGGTGGCCACAACCCGCTGGCACAAAGGCTAGGAGACACCTCAAATCCTCCTTCACACTCCCCAAAGGCTAAAAACTGAACTGAATAACTCCCTAGTGTCATACAACTGCGCGGACCTGCAATGCCTTCCCTTGAACTCTGTTTGTTCGCAACCTCCAAATCCGTCTCCCTCTATGGCTTATGGCTTCCCGCCAATGCTTAGCGTCAGGCTTCTTTCTCACCGTACGGAACAACCCACACTTACCATGACTTCTCAGATGCGCTTCGCCCAACTCGAAAAAGTGTATTGTAGCTCAAAAAATAAACTGGGGGTCTAGGGGCAACGCCCCCAGCGGGGTCGAGGGGCAGCACCCCTCGCGGGGTATGGGGCAGCGCCCCCACGGGGTCCTGGGGCAGCGCCCCAGGTGTGCTCCCTGCCGCCAACACCAATTTACAACCCTCAGAACCATACGAAAGTCCATGGTGCACAACATTTCTGTGATATTTTAAGATGCCAAAAACCCTTCTTTTCCACTCTGAATTTCCAGTGTCCTGGCTTCAAACTCCAGCGAATCATTTTAAATCTGGTCGTCGTCGGTTCTTTTTTTTTTTTTTTGGCACTGTAATGTCCTCGATGGCACCCCGGCCATACAATCTCCCTGTACGGTCAACAACAACACTGGCACCTCCAATCGTGCGGCCACCTTCCCGTGCGGTCGACACCCTTCTTACCATACGGACACACCTCCAGCATACCGACAACATGCTCAACTATGCACACCGTACGGTCCTCCTTCCGCATGCCCAACGCAGTTCAACCGTACAGTGATCACTGACGACGAAGCGATTGCGTGTGTGTTTGTGCGGTTGCATGGCTGTGCGGCTTTGCGCTGCGCGGCTTTGTAGTTGTGGGTGCCACCGCCGGTGTCCACCGTACGGTGTTACCACCGCCGGTGGTGGTGTTACCACCGCACGGTGGTCGCCGTCGGTGTTACCACCGCCGGTGGCCCACCGCACGGTGGTCACCGTCGGTGGTAACACCGACGGCGACCACCGCCGGTGGTCCGTCCCCTTTTTTTTTTTTTCGTTCAAATTTTTTCATTTTTTCATTTTTTAAAAATTTTTTTATTTTATTTTTAAATATATATATATAAATTTTTTTTGACCGTATGGTCGCTGTCGTACGACCGTACAGTTTTTATCATTTTTGACTGTACGGTCGCTTCTCATACGACTGTACGTTTTTTTTTTTTTTTTAAATTTTCTCATCTCCTAATTTAGTTGTCTTAGAGAGTCGTCTGCTTGGGTCCCCTGTCTCTGGGATTGCCCTTCATCCTTCTCGGTTTTCCTCGCCCGAGAGTCGCCTGCTGTGGTCCTGTGCCTCTTGAGTCGCCTGCCTGGCCTCGCAAGTCCCCTTCCATCCTCTCGGGTGTCCGTCCGGGCTCTCGCGCGTGGTAGGGTTTCAATTTGGGCCCGTTGGTGGCCAATCTATTTTCAATAGCCATCCGAAGACCTGGAACCACAATTTCTACAGGGACCACGGTCTCCTTCCCGTACATAAGAAGAAGGATAATAAAGATTTTGAAGACTGCGGTCTTCCACACAGGGTTCCAATCGTTGCCAACACTCTTCGGATTATTTATGTCGCCAGGGTTTGGGGCGTCTCCCTTCCAATATTCTCTGTATTCCGGCAGGTACACCTCTGTTGGCTACTCTGGTTCTTCTACTTCGAGCCTGTAGCTTTGGAACATTTCGTAATCCTCTATTTGCCAGTGGAAGAGCCCGTTAAGTGAGCATACCTCATCTTCAGAACATCCCTCCAATTCGAGCACCCCTTCACTGTTCGGCTCCATCGCGTTCTTGCCCTTGCTTTCATCGGGACCCCCTTCCCCTTTATTAGAGTCCTCTGAGTCCGAGTCTGAAGAGGCGAGCTCTTTGCCGACATCTTGGGTGTGTAGGTCAATGGTATATTTCCGCCCTCCCTTCTCCATGGAAAGTGTATTTTTCTTCCAGTTGTGGTTTACCCTCGCATTGATCAACCACGCTCTCCCCAGGATGGCGTCATAGCCTTTCTTCTTCGAGGGAATAACCACGAAATCTAACAAGAATGGTTGCGTACCAATTGTCACTTGTTGGGCCATCAACAGGCCGAGTGGCTTAATCCCATGTTGGTCCGCTCCCACCAGGTTGAATGTGGGTGGCCATAGGGTGGGCTTCCCCAGCCGCTTCCATGTTTCTTCTGGTAGTACATTCACCCTAGATCCCCCGTCCACAATGGTGTCCTTCAGAATGGTCCCACGGATACCCATTTCTACCACAGCTGGGTGTCTACCACTGCTCAAGGCTAGTAACATCGAGTCAGTCGAAGGGCTGACGGAAATCTCCACCTGTGGTGTACTCTTCGAAGCGGTGGCGGGAACCCGTACCTGTGGTGCACTCGACAATGCGGTGGCGGGAACCCGTACCTGTGGTGCACTTGACGATGCGGTGGCGGGAACCCCTACCTGTGGTGCACTCGATAATGCGGTGGCGGGAACCCCTACCTGTGGTGCACTCAACACTGCGGTGCTTTGCACATTGGTGAGGGTGGCAGTCCTCAATTGTGGCATAGAGTCTAGAAGGTCTTTTACCTTTATCGGCACCTCTATCTGCAAGATTTGCCCAATGATGTTATTTTCCACTTCCGTACGGGATGATGTACTCGCCACCTCGTTGTCCCGTCGTTCGGTCGTCATCTCACGTTCAATATTGGCCTTTGCCTCTTGTAATTTCTCCTTCTCCGTACGGGGGTCGAGATAAGTGGCTTTTTTCGTCTGGGCGCGGGTGATCGCCAGTACTTCTTTCTCACCAGTCTTCTCAGCCTTCTCAATGTTGAGCAGATTAACCCCTGCTTGCGGGCAATTTGCGTCCTCATGGTCGCCTGGCCCACACCAACGACAGAGGTGCTGAGGGGTGGCTTCCTTCGTGCAATCATGGGCGAAGTGCCCCCACTGATTACAGGCCCTACATTGGATAATTGGCCGGCCCTTGGCGTCATACTGGATACGGCTTCCGTTATTGTTATTGTTGCTATTCCTTCCGCCGCTGCGTCTGTTGTCCCGGTATCCTCCAGATGATGCCGTTGTGTTAGCATGTTGGCCGGTACCCGCTGGTGCGGATGTTGTGGCCTGCTCCGTGAACAGCACTTGGTTCATTTGCGTACTTCGGGTTTTCATGTTGTATGGGCACTCCTTGGTGGAGTGTCCCATCACTTGGCAAATCTCGCAGAATGCCTTCTTTTGGCAAGTACCCTTTGTGTGCCCTTCCTCTTTGCACTCAGTGCACCATATGTCCCCTTCGTTCTGACCAGTGCTTCTCATTATTTTGAATTCTTTTCTCATTCGCTCCATGTCTTTCTGGAGCGCTTGCACCCGTTTGCCAGCCTCGTCATCGCTGCTGCTTTCCTGTGAAGAGTCATCATCCTCGGATGAGGATTTATTACTTTTCTTCTTCTTTGATGTTTTGTGTTCGCTCTCCAAGTCCATCGCCCTATTATAAGCGTCGTCATATGACGTCGGGGGTACAATTTTCATCTTCCTCCGTAGGGAGGATTTCAACCCTTCAACAAACCATCGTTTCTTCAATCCATCTGCGGGTTGGCTTTCCATTTTACCCAAGAGTTCTTTCAGCCTCCGATTGTATGCCTGTACTGTCTCCCTGGTACCTTGTTTGGTACTGTATATCTCCGTTACAATTTCATTGTCATCACGGAGCAACCAAAACTCCCCCGTGAATTCCTTTTGTAGATTGGCCCACGTGGCCACTTTTTGCTTGTCCACATCGGAGTACCAATCTATGGCAACTCCTCGTAACGTGGCTGGAAACTGTTGTACCCAGTCATCCTGGTCTGTTACTCCGTTGGCGGACCAAATGGTTTCACATGTATGGCAGTGCCGTAAGGGGTCTTCCTTGCCCTCCCCTGTGAACTTTGGCAATTTTTGTTTACTCGCCATCCCATCGCTGGGTCTCGCTCCTCTAATTCCTTGTGTGCTTGTACCTGGCGATCCTCCGCCTCTTGCAACTGAACCTCCACTCGTGGGTCCTCCGGAAAAAGTTGCTGACACCGAACCAAACAAATTGCCTCCCATACGGCACCCTTGTGCTCCCTCGGCACCTTCGGTCGTATCGTCACCTTCCGTTGTCTCCCTTCGGTTGTCTTCTGAAATGGACAAATTCTTTAGCAAGTCTCTGGTAGCGTCGATCAAGTTTAGACTTCGCCTTGTTTGTTCCACCAACTCTTTGCGGCTTCTTACCCTACGGTGGTATTCTGGCGAACTGTAGAGTTCTCCTTCGGCACCCTCCGTGACTCCTTTTGGCAGCCCTACAACAGTGTAGACAGTGTAGTTCTCTCCATCTATCTCTGCCTCCGCAACCTCCGTGACACCTCCTGGGTTCCCTTCGGGCAACCCCTCGGCCGGTCGTCCCTCGGCAAGCTGCCTTAGCCTACGCCTTCGTTCTATCTGCTGTCTGAGATTCAACGCGGTTTGTGCCACTTCCCATTCGTCACTCTGTATCTTTTTATTTTTGTCCTTATTTAGTCTATTGGGCATAAGTCAAGGGTTCAATTTCCCCTTCGCCTCTTGTTCCATGTGCGCGTCGTCGGTCTTTGGGCTCATCTCACTGACGGGTAGGCCCATCGCGTCCGTGCGCCATCCGCGTCTTCCGTTCCCGAGTACGTCTAGGCAGCGGCGCCAAATGTTTGCCCTCTCGGGTAAACGGTTAAATGCAGAAAGTAAATGCACAGAACATAATGGAAATATATTAAATAACCAGCCTCTATATTAATTCCACAGTCCATGTACAATAAGTGCTTATAACATTACATTTGACATGACTATCATGATCCTACTTCGAAGAAAAGGTACACAATATATAATACCCGAAGGGGTGCGACACAACCATCGCGACTCCAACTACCTACCCGTCGGCTAACTAACTGACCGCCGTAACTCATTATTACCGATGACAACATAAACATAATATAACAACATAACATAATGATTATTCTCGGCAACAACAGTGGCGTTAGCTCTGCTAGATCCAGGTACTCTACTAGAGGAACCAGATGCAATGGGCGAGGTGGTGGTGACTTTGCAGATACGTGGGCCACGCTGAGAGCCCACTATGCCTGAAGTGCTTCTTGTTCCTCTTCAATATCAATAGAAGCACCTTGAGATTCAGCTATGGCTGATCTCATGGCTAGCTTTACCCTCTCTCTCTGCAATTTCTTCTCTTCCCCAGCTGCAAGTAGGGCATTCATTTCTCTTTTTATTTCAGGAGTGCTGCCTATGTATTCTCTAGCATCATGTTTGTGTATGCCAACAAGGTGGTATTTGAGGCGGTTGATGCCTCCATGAAGTACTCTTTCACACTTTATGCAAATAACTTCCCTAGGTTCGGGTCCCTCATATGCATACCTCCAAGCTCGATCTCTAGCACCTTTGGGACGAGTGCCTATATAACCGGATGGGCATGGTTCTAGTGGCCAATCATGACTTGCCATTTTTAATGCTTAGCTAACCTACACATACAAAGTGAAAAAAAAAGTTAACATTTTAGCTAAACAATTTAGCAAACTATCTAAATTAGTTGAAAAACATTTAGACATCATTTAAAGTTTAAAAAGAAAAAAAAAAATATTAGGGTTTGATTTTATTTTGAAAACTAGATATTCTTCAAAAAAATAGTGAAAAAATCTACAAAACTTGTCAAAACTAGTGTTAAATCTTATTCAAATAAGTTAAAAAGATTTTAGACTACTTAGGAATGATTTCTAACTCATCTAAATTCAACAAAAAATAAACAAAATGTTTTAAAAAAGCATAGGAAAAAAAAAAAAAAAACTAACTTGGGAATCTGATTTTTCTTGAAAATCCCCTTCAAATCCCTTTCAAATCCACTTGGAATCACTCAAAAATCATTCCAAATCACCTTGCAAGTCACTCCAAGTTAACCTTCACCCTTCTCAGCCCAAAACCCAATCAAAAAACACAAAATGAATAACCTTTGTGCCGTTTTGCGTTTTCAGGCACAGGCGGGTGAGTTTTTGACTTGGGCTCGCCAAGTTTTGGCCAAAAACTTGCCCTAAAAGTCGTTATTACTTGCCGGATAGAAAAACTCGGCGAGAGTTCAACTCGCTAAGTTTTCGGCGAGTAGTTCAACTATGAGTTTTCCAAATAGTGTATTGTCCCCTAAGTTATTGGCTTAATTCAGATCATAGTTGGACACACATGGAAAGAGATGTGCTAAGGTGATGTCTAAAACTTGTGAAGTCAAAATTCATTTGTGAGCTGCAAAGCTGTGTTGTGGGAAGCACCATAGTATTTAATAAGATTGCATTCTGGGATGCTTCATTGGGAAGCTTAGTGACGAGTTACTCATCATGTTACATGTATTATTTGGCAACTCGCCGAGTTTTCGGCGAGTAGTTCAACTATGAGTTTTCCAAATAGTGTATTGTCCCCTGAGTTATTGGTTTAATTCAGATCATAGTTGGACACACATGGAAAGAGATGTGCTAAGGTGATGTCTAAAACTTGTTAAGTCAAAATTCATTTGTGAGCTGCAAAGCTGTGTTGTGGGAAGCACCATAGTATATAATAGGATTGCATTCTGGGATGCTTCATTGGGAAGCTTAGTGATGAGTTACTCATCATGTTGCATGTATTATTTGGACCAAAAGGAGAGGGCTTCTTTTCAAGTGTTACTAGTTGATAGAAATCACTTTATTGCTATTGTGATACATAATTTTATCATGTAATTTATCTACTGCACTTGTTCTTGGATCCATGTTTCTTTAAGAAGTTTTCATTCTATGGCACATAATGATTAAATTAAGTTTGAACATGTGGCATTAGTTCCTACCATTTAAGATCTTCATATGGATGAGTACGGATTTAACTTTTTTAGTATGCAATTAATGGCGGTGCTTGATAGACAGTACTTGTGATTGAATAGATAATCTGAAGAGACTGCTATTACATGATTCTGCTGCATAGGTTTGGAGATTTATGGACCTTAAATTTGGAGACAGGTGAAATTAAGGAAAGATCTGAAGGTATTTTTGAAACATTATCTCCTTCCAAATTCTTGTACCTTAACTGCATTTCCTAGGGTGCCTCTAATATTGATTGTGGAAGATAGCAGGGGTGCACTCTGTTGTGGAATTATTTAGGGAGAAAGCAACAAGTAAAATGGAAATTGCAGATGAAGTAGTTGAAGTTTTGATATCCAAGGACATGCCACAACTAGGATTTGTACAAGATTTCTCTGCACTAGATATTGTATCAAGTCTTGCAAAATTGCAGGATGTAATTGTACTGGTGGATACAGGTATTTAGTATTATTCTTAGTTTTGGTGTATTCTTGTAGCCAGTGGTTGTGTCTATACAGAAATGTTTACAACTTCTAAAGCTGAATGTTAGTAGTTTTAATTTTCTTATGTGTTTCTGGTAGATGGCCAGAGGATTTTGAAGGTTAAGTTGGAAACTGGAGATATTGGTCCTATTCAGCTTTCCAATTTCGGTTGTCTTGGGTTGCCTTACTGGTACCCATATGCCATGGAACAGATATCCAATTGCAGGTTAGGTTGAGTATTGTCCTTTTGCATTTATAGTCTTAACATTTGCAATCTTTCATTTTCTTTAAAGAAGTTAACATAAATATTTTATCCCTTATCTGTTATGATCTTCACTCTTTATCTAAGACTGTTCATATGATAACCGCATAATTTTTTGAGAAAATACTTGTATATCATTATCTGTTTACAGTTACTTGTATACAATTTCTATCAGTTTGGGAAACATTTCTGAATTCTTATATTCACTTCTGGGTATTCAGAAATACTGCAGATAAGAATACCAGTGGAAGCCATCGTCAAGGTTCATTACAACGTTTCCATGTCAAGCCAGGTATAGTCAAAACAGTTTCTCATTGTAGATTTCCATATTTTATGTGATCCTCCTATTTCCAGATTCTGTAGTGGAAGTGTTTAGAAGTAGATTATTTGAAATATGCTCTTAAGTCCTAAATGATTTCTCTAGTTAATCAATCAACGTATAGATTAGGTTGGTTTCCTTCTTGCCAATCTGAATCTTATTATTATAGAAAAGAACTTTCCTGGAAATGGACAAATATATGTATTCAATTTTTTATTCATTCCTATTCTTTGTGTTTTCAAAAGAAATGAAATTGTGAATTGGCTATGCCATGAAGAAACCTTATAATGTTTTATGTGCGCATTGAGTAGTAGTCATAGAAGAGTTGTATAGGATGGGGTTTGTTGTGACGTTTTCACACATCTCCCCACTTCAAATGGGGGCCCCCACTTTTTCGCTTTTAGTGTAGATGTTTTGCTTAGGTTGTTTAGTTTAGCAATAATTTTTAGTGTTTGCCTTTACTTATGAGAGCATGTCATGTCAAAATGCAAAAGGGTGCGTAGATTAGGAAAAGGGGTTAAATCAGTTTGAAAACCAAAACATGAAACATATCTAAGCTAACCATAAACTAGAATCACATGCAAAACCTTCCTAATCTAACCAACAGGACCATTGAAATGAAAACGAAATTAAAACATGAATGCAAACCTCGAATCTTCAATGAAACCCCGCTGCTCTTCCTTTCATCTCTAATGATGTTATGCTGCTCTCTTGTTTTCTAGGTGCACGAAACAGACAAAAGAAAGGATTGGTGTTCGAGATTTCGTAGGAATGTGTGATTATGCAAGATTAATTGTTAAAATTGAAGATTATTTTGACAGAACAACAGTGATTAAGCTAGATGATTGCTAAATAAAGTGACAAAATAAAACAACTCGAAAATTAGATAAATTGATGGAAATGGGAGTCCCAATTTATAGAAAACCGGAGACTCGACAGACAAACGAGATGAAAAAGATTTTTGATCGGGTGGACGGACCAGATTAAATGCACGACAAAGCTGCCATTCGTGGAAGGATGAAGGAGATGAGGAAAAAGAGGAGAAAAAGAAACAAAAAAAGATTTCCCAAGGATGCATTCCTTATTTTCGAATATAAAATTAAGATATAATGAGATATTTCCAAAACGTAGGGTTTTTGAAAATGAAAGATAAATCTTATAAATATCCAAGATAATATTGCCATTTTCGAAAATTAGGAGGATATTAGACAATTAAAAAAAAAGAAGCATATATTATCCTCCTATGAGAAGGTAATTAAAAAAACAAATAAATAAAGATATTTATTGAATTTTGATGACATAATTAGGTAATTGAATAATTAAAATAAATTATTCAACTAAAGGTTATTAAAATGAAACTTCAACTAAATAATTAAAATTATTTAATTAAAGGGGATAATTGAAATTAATTAAATAATTTAATACTATTTAATTAATATTAAAAAGGGTAGGTTTGATCAAAATGATGACAGATTAAAAGAAGAATAATTAGCAAGACGGGGCTTAATTAATTAAAGAATTAATTAAACTAAAAGGGCAAGTTAGTCAAACTAACGTTCGAAGATCTTGGTTAGGTCAAATTAAGTCAATTTTGGTCAAAATAGGTGAAATTGGAAAAACTTGGGAAGGTTCAAATAGAAAATTGAAAGATTTGTGCGAAAAATGGGAAAATTAGGTCAAAATGGGTAAACCCGAGCAACAACAGGTAAATCGGGTCAAAGTGGGCTGATGGACGGAATAGGGACGAATGCGGCGCTATGGGGTAGGAGAAGAGGTCAAAATGGAACCCCAAAACATGAATTGTTGGTTTTATTAAGATCAGAAATGTAAGCAATCAGAAAACACATAAGACAATGAACACATCAGATTATCTTGGGAAAACCCTCCCGCTCGAGGGAGAAAAAAACCCCAAAAATATATTGCATATATATTTAATGAAGGAGCAGAAATTTGCTTAACAACCAAACCCTTCACAAGGGTGAACTTGATACAAAGAACATGACTCTTCTTCATATAGATCTGCTGCCATGAACTGATGCTCTGCTGCTTCTAGGCCTGATAAGAATAAGAATTACTTTCAAATCTAATTGAATGAACTCCTTGTATATATACCAGACAAGGTGACCCTTCACATAGGTCGGCCTTCTTTAGTTTTAAATAACAAACATAAAACAACATTAATTAACAAGGCCGACCTGCCTTGACTATCTTAATAATAACTTAGGAGAAAATATCTCCCTAAACTATAAACACTAACACTCCCTCTTAGCTAGGGAGCTATTTTTCCAGAAATCTTTGTCATGGGGTCTCTCAACATGACACCCACAATGGCTACACCCATTTTTGGAAAGCTCAAAGGTTCATCACGGAGTCTCTCAACGTGATGTCGTCATCTCAACATGACATCCACCATGGCCACTTCCAGAGGGTGGAACAAGGGCTTTCACCTCAAATTTCTCCATCACAGAGAAAGATGCATTAACAAGGGCTTGCACCTCAAACTTCCCTCTCTCAGAGAAGAATGCATTAACAAGGGTTTGCACCTCAAACTTCCCTCTCTCAAAGAAGAATGCATTAACACTAGACCTTAATGATAATGTGGCTCCTCTGAAGCTCCAAGTACATGCATCAACCTTTTGACCTCCTTGTCCAAGGTTGCCTTAGATGGATTTGTTAGACTCCCTCTGAATGTTATTTCCTCCTCTTTGTAACAACTAATCGCAAAGACAATCTGTATGGGTTCTTCCTCTTCGAGAAATGTTTTCAGCCATCAACTTAGTCCCATGACTGCAAGCATCAAGTTCTTTCTCCCTTGAATGCAATCTCTCTTATGCTTCTTGGTCCGTCCTGAAAGCATTTAGAGAATTTGATAATAGTTCATAGAACTAAACTATGTCGAAGAGAAATATCAATGCTAGAAGCATACACAATTCACTATCCCGATGTTATCGCATGAATTAATAACTAATCATGAACATTAATCAACATGGAATACTTATCTCTTTATTGATTAATCTTAGAACCTTAGTCCACTTCCACTACAGGAGGGACACGAAAGGAGCGATCAGGCCAAGCTTTTAGCTTTGGCCGACAATCACATCATTATCAATAAAAAAACTGTGAAGTATTAGAATCTTCATACCCATCCCCATACTGCAAAAACAACATCCAACATTTCTATAATAATCTCCTTTGTCAAGTGCCAAACATAGAAATGACGAACAAAGTGACATGAGCATGTCAATATTCGGAAGTATGCAGAACCAAACACGATTCGTTGGACTCGAAAGTCTTGGAAAGCAACACCAATTAAGTCGCACCCTTGTAATACGGGAATCTAAATAGATTAATACGCACAAATGCACTAGGAATTATTGTTATATTTAAAAAATCCGGTCACAACTGGGAAGAGAATCGCTTAACACAACAATGAATCGCTACAAAGCACAAGAGTGAATATCGTGTATGTCTCGGTGGTCCTCCGCTCAAATGAATGATTTCTTCTCAATCTGTGTAAATCGACTCCTGCTTGTAGAGATGTCAACGGTGTATTTCCGGCACCAATAGTCCTTGCATATATTCCATCCACGTACGGGCGAAGTGTTCACGGGAACTAAACGCGCCTAGCAGACACGGGAGTATTGTGCGCTCACCAGGCGTCCATAGCATTAATTGACCGTGAATGATATCGTGATTCTTCAGAAAATGATGGTGTGTGTGAAACCTCCAGCAATGGGTAGACTCGTTAAGTCCAGAAAATACTCTCTTTAGAGACGCCAATGTGAAGCGATGAAACCGTTCAACTCTCGATTGCCACTTATGATTTCATAAGTTAAGGCCAGTGTTCTGTAGATTGCCTGTGCTCGATTACTTGTTATTGAATATCAACTCCCTCAAATACAGATGGCCTTTCTGGTCAAATTGTGACTGCAACGAGATGCTACTCTGGAATGAATGAACTTGTATCAAATAACGATATAGACAATAATCGACTCTTTCAGATTCACAAACAAATCGTTCTTTCACCATCGATTGTCTCTTTCCTTCAGCGACTGAAACCACACTAGAGTGCTTAAGCAAATCTGATCATGTCTTTTCTTAACTTGGCTTTGATACCATGTTGGTTTTATTAAGATTAGAAATGTAAGCAATCATAAAACAGATAAGACAATGAACACATTAGAATATCCTAGGAAAACCCTCCTACTCGAGGGAGAAAAAAACCCAGCAAATATATCTCATATATATTTAATGAAGGAGCAAAAATCTGCTTTACAACCAAACCCTTCACAAGGGTGAACTTGATACAAAGAACATGACTCTTCTTCATATAGATCTGCTGCCATGAAATGATGCTCTGTTGCTGCTAGGCTAGATAGGAATAAGAATTACTTTTTAATTAAAATTATTAAATCGAAATTAATTAAATAATTTAATATTATTTAATTAATATTAAAAAGGGGAGGTTTGATCAAAATGATGATAAATTAAAAGTAGAATAATTAGCAAGATGAGGCTTAATTAAGTAAAGAATTAAACCTAAAAGGGCAAGCTAGTCAAACTGATGTCCGAAGACCTTGGTTAGGTCAAATTAAGTCAATTTTGGTCAAAATATGTGAAATTGGAAAGATTTGGGAAAGGTTCGGATAGAAAATGGAAAGATTTGAGCAAAAATGGGAAAATTAGGTCAAACTGGGTAAAACCAAGCAACAACGGGTAAACCGGGTTGATGGACGGGAACGGGACGAATTCAGCACCATGGGGCAAGAGAAGTGGTCAAAATGGAACCCCAAAATAGGAATAAGGAAAAAAAGAAGCCAATGAGACCGAAAATGGAAAGTGGGAAGCGACAGGACTGAAAAGAAGGCAAAAAGTTGTAAAATTGAGACAGGGGTTCAGGTTGAAAGATGACATCATCGAAACGAGAGGGGAATGAAACGATGCAAAGGAGATGAAGCTAAGGATAAAATGAAACCCCAAACTTGAAATGGGAAGAAAATGGAAAAGGTGAAATAGGGGGACTGAATCAGGGGCAAAAAACCCTAATTGGGACAAAATTAGGCAAAATGACATTGCGAGAGTGACAATAGAAAGATTTGATGCAAGGGGGATGAATTTAAGGGTAAAATGAAACCCCAAACTTGAAATGGGAAGAAAATGGAATGATCTAGACAGAAAATGAAAAAGGGAAAATAGGGCCGGATTGTGCGAATAATGAAGATTATATGCGCAATTAGGTTAAAAATGGAGAACGCAAGTGATACGGATTTTTAGTGTCTATAGGATGTGAAAATTGCAAGGAAATGATCCTAAGTGTCAAGTTGTCTTAGCTTGTTAGTTTATTTTTCTAAGTGTTGAGTTTCAATCTGCCTTAAAATTCGAGTAAAATGATGGAAATGTTGCAAATTGATGTGAATTTTGTGTTAAAATGTCAAAAGTCCCTATAGGAGTCGTTTTTACACTCCTAGGAGGTGAAATGTACCCAAAGATGCGCAAAGTCCCAATGGAGTTATGTTTTCCAGCCTTGAAAACATTGGAAAATTCACAAAGTCCTGATGGAAATAGAATTTTCACTGTATAAATTGATAAAATTGGTTAAATGTGGGCTTTTAATGTATGAAAATCAACTAATTCTTGATGGAAAACATTTTTCCACTGAGAAGTTAAGTCATAAATCACAAAGTCTTGATGGGAGACGTTTTTCCACCTAGCAATCAAGATGAAAATGCAAAGTCCCGATGGAGGACGTTTTTCCACTCCATTTTGAGCATGAAGGTACCTATTTAATTATAAGGACAAGAAAAGTCCTGATGGAGGTCGAATTTCCACTCCAGGACTAAGTTTACAAGCAAAGGAAGATGTTTTTTTGGAAAGTCCCAATGACTCAGGAATTTCCACTTAGGACAAAAGAAAGGAAATGTCATAACCCCTTTTTGGACATTGGATTATTGTGATTAAATAAATACAATAATTAAAACATTTATTAATTAACATTTAATAATATTGGAAAATCGTCTCATTTATGAGACTTCACGATTTTCCTCTAAAGTGAGAGGGTTGTCATAACCCCACATCTTGGTGATATAATTAATACTAGTTTTTGTGATTCTTCATCATAATAATAAATTATCATTTATTATGTAATTAATTATTGATGTTAATAGTAGTATTAATCATTCATTAATATAAAAAATAAAATTAATTCTCACTTGGCTCAAAGCAACGATTGTATTGAAACCTTTGCTTGTTACACAAGGTAAACAGCATCGAGTAAGATTATTAAATGCTAATATTTAAATAGTGGCCAGGTACAAAGTATCATAAGTAAGACCTTAGCATCTAATAATAAAGATAATACTCAATGATATCTCCATTACCGATCAGAAAATGACACAAGAATAATCACTATAGATTAACGATATAATGGAAAGGAATTGATTAACTATTATCAAGCATCGATGGGTTAAGTAATAACAAAGAAGATGATAGATACACATCATTGATTGATTAAGAGACAATGATTAATACAAATTGTTTATTAAGAATCATATCAAAGGCTGCAATGTCACTTGAAATAATAGTAATCCATTTACAAAGATCAGCAATTACCATATATATAGAAGGGTGCATTAAATAATGCCAAGGAATAATTGTTAGGCGATGGAGTCATTAAGATAATTGTTAAGAATAAGGAGGAGACGTATCTAGGACCATATGACTCTTCAATTCATAAAATACATATAATAAGTCATTCAGGCTGACGTTGGGGAGAAAGGAAAGGGGCAATGATTATATAGTGTATGCTCATAAGAGGAGGACAGGCAATAACTGTTTGTTTTGGGGTATGCATAGGGGAAGTGCGTGATACGTATGCCTTATATATAAAACCCGATACTATGTCTATATGCAGAACTCAATAGAAATATTATTATAGATTGCAATACGTATGGGTTACATTACAATTGTTAACAGATTTGCAAGGAGATATTAATAATAGATTGGATCAGAACAGAACTGTTATTTAGTTACAGGCAGTAGCATCTTTGTTCTTTGTGGTATGCATGGGAATGTGCTTAATATATATATGCATAATATATGGAGCCCGATATCATCCTTATGTAGGATTTAATAAACTTAATAATAGTAATAATATAGTTTTAATAATAACTAAGTTGCCGGTTCGGGTTCGGGTTCCGGTTCGGGTTCGAAGAACCCGGTACGCCGGTACGGCAAAATTTTGAAAAGGGGTTTGGGTTCGTTTGGGTTCGTTAGTACAAAAACATGTAAATTTATATATATATATATATATTATATATATATATATCAAAGCCTATAAGCATGAATTAAAATATGCATGTCACATAGCATCATATGAACAACAAAACAAACATAAACTTGTAATCATAGCATCATGATCATACCATAATTGATAATAGCATCATATACATCAAGTTTAATATCAAAATGACAAAATATTCAAGTATCATTGTTTCAACTTTCAAAAATATAAACTTAAAAGTTTAATCATCAAATGGATCATCTAATTCTTCATCCTCCTCCTCCTCCTCCTCCTCATCCTCATTGACATTGACATTACATGAGCCAATGCCACTTGCACTTGCACTATAAGTTGGCTCAATTTCCGAGTCATCAAGTGTCAATGCAAGAAGCTGAGAACCAGGAGCATCCAAATCAGTATGCTCTGGCTCTATATCCCACATCTTTGTTTCCCCTTGTGTGTAGTCATGTTGTTTGTGTGAAAGAAGACGTAGGTTGGAATGCACATATACTAAATTCTCCGCTCTTTTTGATAGCAGCCTATTGCGCTTTACTGAGTGGATGAAAGAGTATGTGCTCCAATTTCTTTCTGAAGCAGATGAACTAGCAACCTATGAAGACAAAGTAAACAATTAAAGTTATACATTAATAAAAATAAAATTACTAGCAACCTATGAAGACAAAGTAAACTATAAATAAACTAAAACTTGTAAATTAAAAATTTTAATTAATTAAACTTACTTGTGATAAAACTTTTATAGCGAGGGGTTGTAGGTGTTGGAAGCATGTGCCATGGAAGTACCACCAGCTATGAGCATCTTTCTTGGATCTATGACGAAGTGCATCAACACTTAGACCATTCCCATTTGCGAATTCTATGAACTCATTTGTAACAACATCTCGCAAATCATCATCGGGATATAGTCTAAGAAATGCTGCCTTATACCCATCAGATACTTCTAGATCTCTCCATGGTGGAATCCTTCCTGGTTTATCAAGAAACTGATTGCTATAGTACTTAGGTGTCAAGGCATAGGCAAGAAGGTGCAAAGGAGTGGTCATCTTATTCCACCTCTCTACAATAATTAATTCCAGTTCTTTGAAGAATTTCTCCTGAGGATCATTCTCTTTTTCATTTATAGTGAACTTTATTTTTTCAAGCATTGAATCAATGCCATCATAAATCTCACCTATGCAAGGCCTATCCATGTCTGTATAGCGAATCATGCTCATGATGGGCTCAGTGATACTTAGGAGATATGTAACAAGATCCCACCATTTCTCATCCAATATTCTATCCCTAATTTTTCCTGCCCTCTCAGTGCTACTTTGCTTCCATACAGTCCAATTGGTGCTGATCACCATATTGCATAGTGCCACTCTAACTTTCACAAGTCGTCTTAAGACGATTGTGTTTGATGCAAAACGGGTCTCAGCAACCTATAACACAAATTAATGCCAAATTATTAAAAAATAAAGCCAAACTTTAAAGAAGAATACACAATATAGCTTACACAATGATATTATTAACATTGAAAATTCAAAAAAATCAGAAAATGTAAAATTAAATTACTATTTCACTTACCTTCAATAGCTCCAAATTCGAATAGGTTCTAAAAATCCCTTGAGACATGTGGTGGTTTGTGATGAACATCTGGATGTCCTCAGCCTCTGCATACACATCTCTGATCCATTTTATTTTTTGCCCAATCCTTTGTAGCATAAGATTGAGCGAATGTACCGCACAAGGTGTCCAAAAGATGTGATCATAGCGTTGCTCAACCAACAAACCAGCAGCTCTACAATTTTTTGCATTGTCCGTTATGACTTGGACAACATTGCGGGGTCCCACAGACTCAATGGCAGAGATGAGAATTTCTGCAATAAATTCGCCATCTTTTATTTGGCCCTCACAATCCACAGCTCTCAAAAACATTGCCCCTTTAGGGGACACCGCTATGACATTGATCAAGGGACGGTTTTTAGCATCTTTCCACCCATCTGAAACAATTGTTACACCTGTCTCAACCCACGAATCCCTTATGGGTTTCAATGCATCTTCAACCCTCTTCACCTCTTTCTCCAATAATGTTCCACGTACCTTCTCATAACCGGGGCCCTTATACCCTCTTGGTGCCTCATTAACACTTTTTATCATTTGCTTCCAATATGGGGAGCGAACAACATTGAATGACAAACCATTTGCATAAATGCACCTTACTATATCTTGATCAGCATTGTCTCTACTCTCATTTTGGAATGCGGTTTCTAAAGGCCCTTTTGTTCTTTTACGTGTCAAGGGTGGTTCACTTTGAGGTTCATTTGTGGCAAAGAAGGGGTGGTCTTCTACTACAATACTGGGATTAGAAGGGCCTTGCATTCCCCTTGTTTTCTTTGATGCGGTTTGGTTCAATCTACGGGCTTCCCTCTCTTCTGCTGCCTCATGCTCCCTAATATATTTCATCACTATCTCATCTGGTATAGGTTTACCATTTTTGCCAGGGCATTTTTTGATGCCTCTTCCTTTTATTCCACACAAATGGCCTACCACTCGATAATATGAACTATTACGTTCAATATCACATCCATGGCATTTCCAACGGAATCCCCCACCTCCCGGAAGTTGTTTTATAATGTCCACATATTTCCATAAGGGAGAATTTGGATCATTTCTTTGTTTTGCAATTATTTGTTCATTGCCAATGGAGGAAGATGTAGATGCCATTCTAGTTCCTATGGCAAGAAATAAAATAAACATATTCAAAAACAAAAACTAAATAATGAAAAAAAATTCAAGTTTCATGTTTGACAATTTGTGAAACAAAAATAGTTGGAAAAAAATGTTTAAAAACCTACCTCTTGCTGCCAATTGAAGCTTGAAAATGTATGGAAATGATGCTGCAACACTTGTTGAAGCTTCTAAAATCAGTCTTCAACTCCTCCTCTTTGATCTTGGAAGCCAAATTTTGTTCAACCTCTCTTCAACCTGCTCTCATAAAAAATTTGTTTGCAACACAAATGAGGTGAAATGTGTCAATAAGATGTTTTAGAAGTGTTTTTTAGGTTATAATTTTCGCTTTTTTAAAGGCGGAATTGAAAAAAAAATAAAATTTGGTTTGTTTTTTAACTTATTGGGCCGCCCAGCCACGCGGGTTCGACTGGGTCCGCCCGGGTTCGACTGGGTTCGACCCCGGGTTCGACTGGGTTCGACCCGGGTCGAACCCACCCTGGGTTTTACGAACCCTGGTCGAACCCGGGTCGAACCGGACCCGTACCACGGACCCGGTCGAACCCGGACCCGTACCAGGGCTTCCCAGGGGCGAACCCTGCAACTTAGAATAATAATAATAAAGAAGCTGTAATTATAATTATTATATAGTGTTATTGATATTATGTGGGAATATAACTCAGAAATTATTCTTTGGACTGATCTTCAGCAGACTTATAAAGGAAATTCCCAGATAGGCAAATTACATAATATTAGCATAAGAGTGAAATATATGTAAAGCCAATATATAAGAACATAAGAATGGCAGACCAGATCTGTTATGTGTCAAATCTGTCTGCCACATTACTATATTTACTTATTTACGTATCTATATAATTAGAATGATCAATGAGGGATAACATAAAGATGGATAATAATAAATATTAATATAATAATTATAGTTAATATTAATACAAGAAAAATTAATTATTAATTAGTAAATTAATAAATATTTATTAAATCACCAAAACAAAGTATTTATTAATTAATTGATAATAATAAGTATTTATTAATTAAAAATTAATAAATGTGTAAATGATTTATAAATCAAAATAGGATTAATTATTTAGTATGGTAAGATAGCTAGTACTTGATAGACTAAAGAAAAGGTAGAACAACCTAGGTTGGATTCATGTTAAGATAGTTTTTGTCTTTTAATCGATTTAGTTAATTTATAAATATATTGGAAATCGATTAATTACGGTTAGGACAAAAGAAAGGAAATGATGAGTCCTGTTGGTTGAAAATTTGCACACCTAGGAAGATGTGCAAAATTGTGGTTTCAACCACAATGTGTGAGTTAAAAACTCTCCTAATTTAAGGGAAGGCTCCCCCTTTTCTACTAATACTAACAACTAAACACTAATCTAACTTGGGTGGGACAACATCCTTTTCTCTTTCTTCAGAAAAGATGATATTCTTTTCTCTTTTTAGAAAAGAAACAACAGTTAAGAAAAGAAATACAGCAACTTAAGGAACTTTAACAATTACAAGAATGTTTATACAAAAGGAGGTGAAGTTTCTGTGAAAGCTCAAAGTCTTCCGTCACTTCCCAGAGACGAGAAAATAGAAACAAAGCTCAAAGTCTTTACTTTCCACTATCCTATCTACCTTTCCAAAATGATTAAAATAAGAATAATGTACAACATATAACAACACAAAGTCTGCTAATACGGTGCACTTCTAAACTACTTCAAGGGAACAACTACAAGCACAAAGTCTTACAACTCTTCTCGGTTTTGAATACTT
The DNA here is from genome assembly GCF_030272615.1 of Cryptomeria japonica. NCBI lineage: Eukaryota > Viridiplantae > Streptophyta > Pinopsida > Cupressales > Cupressaceae > Cryptomeria > Cryptomeria japonica. The sequence goes on along the minus strand of NC_081409.1, from coordinate 287,240,013 downwards.
AACTACAATAATTTAACCCTCAATACTTGTAGCACAAAGTCTACAAGAAGTCAGATTAAAACTCCTTTCAACAACTCTGTTAGAACTTCAAGCAAATGTAGGAAATATACCACTATGACATAAGAACACAATGGATATAAGGGTAATACTTCAACACAAAGTTTGAAACCGAAAGCCTTCTTGATATTACTTGAGAAAACAATTTACAAGTACGAAGCACAAAGTCTTTATGACTGTAAATTTCTACAGAGTTTTCTTGCTTGCTGAAAAAGAGAGAAAATGCATAGAGCACCCTTCGATATATATAGAAGAGGGGCTGAGAGCAAAAAGTGGGAGAAGTTCGGAGAAGTCCAACTAACTAAGACTTTTTCCTCAACTAACTATGAATTATTTATAATTACAGTCCTATTGTCTTTCGACTTGTGATTTGTTTACATGTAATTACAAGTTACAAGAATGCAAGTAATGGGACTACTCGCAATTAGAATTTTTGACATTACATGTAATTTGTCAAAGAGAAATTACAAATGCAAAATTGAAACTAATCTAAGTGTCTGAGACACGACTTTATTTACATCGTCCTCTGTCTAAGAGGTCTTCATGCTATTGGCAATTGAAGTATTCAAGATTGGTGAAGTATTTGTCTAGGAACAACAACTTGCATCATTTGACCATGAATGGTAATGACAGTGATTTCATGAAGATTAACCATTAAACTTGAAGATAATTAACATTCTTTATTGGTCACTCTGACAGTGAAAGTCACTGCTTTTTGTCGCATATCACTGTTATAATGTATTGTAACAATGCATTCCTTTGCTTCATTACTCCTTTATTTGTCAAGTCCTCTCTGCTTCATGGTTCATGATATTTTGATCCTCTTTGTGCATATGACAACGTACTCTTTTCATCAACATATGACAACAGTGGCTTTTGCTTGTTGTCTTCACATGCATTGAAACCCCTTGCAATCAAGTCTTAGAAACCCGATTACAAGTATTGATCTTTCAAAGGGAGAACGTGAGAATGAGAGTATGTGGAGACAAGGCAAATTTTGGATCTTGGGAAGCGGAATACAAGTGTGAGTGGGTTATAGAAAACTTGAAATGCGGAAATGAATGAAGATGGTTACACTTGTAGTTGGGTCTCAAAGACCCGAATGCAAGTGAAGATGAATGCAAGATGGGCATTAACTTGCAATTGGGTCATTGAGACTCGACTTCAAGTGTGAAATGAAGCAAGATCGTATAAACTTGTAATCGGGGTTTCAAGACCTAATTGCAAGTGAAGCACGTCAAAGTGTTTATGCAATGATGGCTTGCAATCAGGTTTCGAAGACCCAATTGCAAGTGTAAGACAAACATGATAAGATAACACACTTGCAATATGAAAGGAGGACTTGCAATTGAGGTCTAGAGACCCGATTGTAGGTAATGACAACTTGCAAAAAGAAAGACAAAACACCCACATACTTGCAATCGAGGTTTTGAAACCCGATTGCAATTAATATAGGTTTGAACTTGCATTTTGGGTCTTAAGACCCGACTTGCAAGTAATAATACAACTTGTAATGATGCTTCAAAAACCCGACTTTGCAAGTAACTTGTACTCGGGTTACTAAGACCCGATTGCAAGTAAAGTTAACTTGTAATGTGAGCAAAAAGTTCCTACTTGAAGTGAGCAAAACATTCCTACTTGTAGTTAGTGCAAAAAGTTCCTACTTGTAGTGTTTGACTCAAGATGCGAAATTGCACAAAAAGCTAGGAAAATGAAAACCAAAACTAACCAAAACTTGGACAACGATGATAAACATATCCAATGATGATTTTACATTAGCAAATATGAGTTTTGAACGTCGTAAAACGTGCCTTAGAGAAGAAAACTACGAATTTTGAGTAAAAATTTGTAGGAGTTGTCAAATTTTTGAAAATTCAAAAATTGGGACAAGTCCTGATGGAGGTCATTTTTCCACTGGGCCTACAAGAGTAAAAATACATAAAGAAAAATGAGTCCTGATGACCCACGATTTTCCACTTGAGGGAAATGACCAAGGTGATGGCTGAATTTCATAGAAAAATAAAGTACCAATGGCCATTGATTTTTCCACCAAAGGGCTGGAGATCAAATTACATGAGAATTTTTAGGGACAAATCAGTCTTGATGAAGTGCGACTTTCGACCATTCCATTTGGTGGACGAAATGAAGGAAAATAAAGCTAAGTTTGAATGTCCCCATGCATATCGATTTTCCACCTTGCTGGGTTAACATGTTATTTATCCCACATTCACTATGTGGTGACAATGAAACGTGAAATGCTGAATAAAAGTACAGGCCAGCAAGCAATAAAATATTATTAAGTGGCTGATTAGGCTATAGGTGAGCTGGAAGAGAGGAAGGTTGAGATCGCTTAGGGTGTTGAAGGAGATTGCGCCCCCATTGGAAGTCTTTTGCAGCATCATTGAAGGTGCCATTGCTGGCTGAGACCACCATTTCCAGCCATTGTCCAAGGGAAAACGTACCACCTCCAACCACAACAAACACAAATTGCTTGAACTACATGAATGGCACCATGAAAGGGATGATTTCCAGTTGATATAATACGATTTTCAGAGATATTTTCAGACCTCCATACTCAGAAATCAGACTTGAGATAGAGAACTGGGTTGCAATATCTTTCATTTTTTGAGTTTGGAAGGGCATTTTCAGACTTACACGTTAAAGTCAGACCTATCCTAATTCTGAAAATCAAGGTTTCTTGGAGCAAAATTCCCAGATTTTGATTAAATCGTTTGCATTTTCCAGAATTTTGTTGCATAGTTTCAAATTTATGATTTAGAAAACCAATAACTCTGAAAATCAATTAAAATCAGAACCTAAGTTAATTCTGGAAAATTAATTGTTCAAATTACCTATCACAAGCTGGGACAAAAGTTGGGAGAAAAAAGTCCCTATGAGATTCGATTTTCCACCCAAGGGTATGAAAAGCATTACTAGGTAAAACTTGCTCAGGACTGATTTTGTCCCTATACCCATCAATTCTCCACTCCAACGGTAAGACATCAAAATGAAGTGAAGTTTGCTAAGAGCAAGGAGTACCTATGACCATCGAATTCCCACCAATGAAGACTCAGTTTAGCATGAAATTGGTCACTCAGTTTAGCATGAAATTGGTCCCCATAGGATTCGATTTTCTATTAAGGGATCAAAGCTATTAAAGATCAAAAGGAATTTAGGATTCATGAGTCCCTAAGGGAATCGAGCTCTCATCCTCATGTGGTGAGAAGATTGATTGTGCTTTCATTCATTTCATAGGTGTTTGATTCGATATTCGTTTGTTTTGCAAGTATGCTACAAGGGAAGTATGATGATCAAGGCTTGAGGTGAAAGAGAATGCATCTTGCAGGGATACCAAGGGCTCAACACTTCAAAGCAGCAAATGATGAAGGATCAGCTCCAAGATGACAAGCAAGTGAAATCCAAGGACAACATTACAAATGTGAATGAGAAAGATCAACATTTCAAAGATTGGAAGAGGATTTCAAGACAAGGATTTCCAAAAGCAAGGATGAGGACTAGCTCAAACATGAAGAAAACTTCACCATGATGGTGAACAAATGAAGGAAAGACAAATCCAAGACATGAGCATCTGGGATTTCACATTATGAAGTAGGAACTACATCAAGGGATCTCAAAGTCAAAGAACGTTAAGGAGGAAATACTTAAAGGAGAACTCCCTAAGATAAGGATGAAATGCAAAGTATTGTAGGGAATTCCAAACAACATGAGGAATTTTCAAGGCAAATTGATTAAGTCTACAATGCAAGTTGAGGTGGCGTCCCAGTCACCATTTGTCCAATCAAAGGGTACCAAGTCAACATTCATTCAAGAAGGGAATAAGTGACACGTGGCACTACATCAACATTTCAAAGATTGGAAGAGGATTTCAAGACAAGGATTTCCAAAAGCAAGGATGAGGACTAGCTCAAACATGAAGAAAACTTCACCATGATGGTGAACAAATGAAGGAAAGACAAATCCAAGACATGAGCATTTGGGATTTCACATTATGAAGTAGGAACTACATCAAGGGATCTCAAAGCCAAAGAATGTTAAGGAGGAAATACTTAAAGGAGAACTCCCTAAGATAAGGATGAAATGCAAAGTATTGTAGGGAATTCCAAACAACATGAGGAATGTTCAAGGCAAATTGATTAAGTCTACAATGGAAGTTGAGGTGGCGTCCCAGTCACCATTTGTCCAATCAAAGGGTACCAAGTCAACATTCATTCAAGAAGGGAATAAGTGACACGTGGCGCTACATCAAATATTATTTATCTTACCTATCCTCATCTCTCATTGGCCAATGTAATGGTGGTTATAACAAACCCTAATTAGGGTTTCTATTTTACAATTTTGGCCATTGATCTTGAATCAATCTAAGCCATTCATTGTAATGAGACCTCTATATAAGGCTCAACTCTCTCATTTGTAAAGGTTAATAGTAGAAGAGCTCGAAATCAAGAGAATAGATAGATTAGAAGTTAGATTAGAGTAGAGAAATTGTTGCTAAGACTTGTAAATGAATATACTCTTTTCATTGAAGATATGGTGAAATGTGTTGCTTCAACAAGTTGCATGGTTTCTACTTCTCATTTGTTTTAATGTTGATCAAATGAATGGGAGATTTAGTGGGTGGTTAATGGTGAAATTTGCATATCCATAGTACTAGCAGTTTGCTGATTGTAAACTTGCCTTGCATGGTCAATTGGAATCCTTATTCAAGCTTAACTTCAATTGCTACTTACATATTGATATGCATTGCCTTGATGGTGTCTATGTTGCTAGTGGTAATTTGAACATCATATATTTACCTTAGAAGATTGCACTAGTTTTGTGGACTTGTTCATTGATGTCAAAGCAAAGTCTAGTATAGTCTCACCAAGTCATCCACTACATCCTACATTCTAGGAGTAGATTAGTGTCTTGTCCCCTCCTGAATCGATATATATATATATATATATATATACGGAGAGAAAGAGAGAGAGCCTAAATGAAGAAATTATTATTATTAATTAATATAATAATTACCAATGAATGATTATTTGGAATTATTAACTATTTATTTATTTATTAAATATTATTATTTAATTAATATTTATTTAAATAAAATACTAATATTCTTGAAATATTCAAATCAAATAAATTAATATTATATTATAATCATTTGAAAATATTATAAAGGAATATTACATATTAATAAATTAATGATATTAATAAAACAATCATTAATGAAACAGTAATATCTGTAATATCCCCACACCTAAATATTAATCCACTAAATTAATTTAAGACTAAGGAGGATCTGATGGAATTTTAGAGTTAAGGTCTTAACAAATCCTCATCCGATTAATGGCTTAGAAACATATAAAGGAATGCGATTAACATTCATGAGGAACCACGAATGAAGAAAGGATATGTCTATTCCAAGTGAAGTAATGCCACCAATCTACTTTATGAGATATTTAATTAATCCATACTCAATCAGAAATGGGAGGGATTGGGTCTGGTCTTTTATTTGTATCCTAACGGATCTGCTCTCTTGAGCGATCATTGCCTTTGGCAGTCCGGTTGGAATGAGATTGGAAGGTGTTCGTGGAAAAAGACCAGTCTGCGAACAGCAAGGGAAGAGATAGGAACTGTGGGTTACGAACAGGTAAGCAATGAATGAATGTATTACTATATATGTTAATAAATATAATTAAATGCATATTTTAATATATATGTTAATGAATGAATATTTTAATATATATATGTTAATAAATATAATTAAATGCATATTTTAATATATATGTTAATGAATGAATATTTTAATATATATATGTTAATGAATATAATTAAAGCATATTTGATATATATGTAGTGAATATAAGTAATGGATATTTTTAATATATATGTTAATGAAGGGTTTTTAGATGTTAAGGAATATGTAAACATATGTTAATGAATATGTGAAAATATATTAATGAATAGTTAGGAATATATGTTAATAAATAAATGTGAGTATATGATAATGGATGTTTTTTGAATATATGTTATGGAATACATGTTAAGTTAGGAACATGTAAATGTAGATTATGGAATGGAAAATAGTAATAAATTATAAAATGTAATATAAATGTGATTGTATGATGGAGGCTATAGGGAAGAAATTCCCTTAGCTTAATGGAGGGATTATGATAATCCCTGGTAGGCAGTATATACTGGATATCTATATCCTTATATGTATGGCTTGGTTGACAAAGTTCATCCAAGAAGAGACGGATTTGGCCGGTCCTCTCTGGTAGACTTGGATGATGGGATGCATCATCCAAGGCAAGGAATTGATCAGATATGATGGTCTTCCTTGGTATGGCTTGGATGTAAGAAATTACATCCAAGACAAGAATCGAATTAACCTTTGATTTCCTGGATGGCTTGGGTGTAAGAAGTTACATCCAAGACCGGAATCGAATTAACCTTTGATTTCTTGGATGGCTTGGGGGTAAGAAGTAACATCCAAGACAGGAATCGAATTAACCTTCGATTTCCTTGATGGCTTGGGTGTAATAAGTTACATCAAAGACATGAATCGAATTAACCTTCGATTTCCTGGATGGCTTGGAACCAAGATGGGTTCCAAGAAGGCGAGCCTCACAGCCACCTAAGGACATATCTCCGTACGACATTCGTATCCTTTTTATTAGATAAGAATTGTGATTAGTTTTAATTAAGTAATTTAAGTTAAATTGCAAATTAGATTAGTTATATATATATATATATTTGTTGTATTCTAACAATCTGTGTTGCAGGATAGTGATCTCTAACTAGCAGGGACATTACAGTGGTATCAAAGCTATGATCTTGCCATCCTGTAGGGTAAAGATGAATAATTGTATCATTCTAGTCAATAAGAAAAATCTGACAATGCATGTATTCACGTGTATGCTTCGTGTTTGAAATTATCCATGTGCATGCTTCGTGTTTTTTATGTGTATGCTCCGTGTTTTTGATTCATATTGGGAGATAACTCAGTTTGAGAAAATTGCCAATTGTTTGAGGACAAGCAATTTGAGAAGGGCGGACTGTCATGTCCCCTCCTGGATCGATATATATATATATATATACGGAGAGAAAGAGAGAGACCCTAAATGAAGAAATTATTATTATTAATTAATATAATAATTACCAATGAATGATTATTTGGAATTATTATTTATTTATTTATTTATTAAATATTATTATTTAATTAATATTTATTTAAATAAAATACTAATATTCTTGAAATATTCAAATCAAATAAATTAATATTATATTATAATCATTTGAAAATATTATAAAGGAATGTTACATATTAATAAATTAATGATATTAATAAAACAATTTTTAATGAAACAATAATATCTGTAATATCCCCACACCTAAATATTAATCCACTAAATTAATTTAATGATCAATTTAAATTAATTTAAGACTAAGGAGGATCCGATGGAATTTTAGAGTTAAGGTCTTAAAATGGATAATTTCAAACACGAAGCATACACGTGAATACACGCATTGTCAGATTTTTCTTATTGACTAGAATGATTCAACGATTCATCTTTACCCTACAGGATGGCAAGATCATAGTTCTGATACCACTGTAATGTCCCTGCTAGTTAGAGATCACTATCCTGCAACACAGATTGTTAGAATACAACAAATATATATATATATAACTAATCTAATTTGCAATTTAACTTAAATTACTTAATTAACACTAATCACAATTCTTATCTAATAAAAAGGATACGAATGTCGTACGGAGATATGTCCTTAGGCGGTTGTGAGGCTCGCCTTCTTGGAACCCATCTTGGTTCCAAGCCATCCAGGAAATCGGAGGTTAATTCGATTCCTGTCTTGGATGTAACTTCTTACACCCAAGCCATCCAGGAAATCGAAGGTTAATTTGATTCTTGTCTTGGATGTTACTTCTTACACCCAAGCCATCCAGGAAATCGAAGGTTAATTCGATTCCTGTCTTGGATGTAACTTCTTACACCCAAGCCATCCAGAAAATCAAAGGTTAATTCGATTCCTATCTTGGATGTAATTTCTTAGGTCCAAGCCATACCAAGGAAGACCATCATCCACGTCTACCAGAGAGGACCGGCCAGATCCGTCTCTTCTTGGATAAACTTTGTCAACCAAGCCATACATATATGCATATAGATATTCAGTATATACTGCCTACCAGGGATTATCATAATCCCTCCATTAGGCTAAGGGAATTTCCTCCCTATAGCCTCCATCATACAATCACATTTATATTACATTTTATAATTTATTACTATTTTCCATTCCATAATCTACATTTACATGTTCCTAACTTAACATGTATTCCATAATTTATATTCAGAAAACATCCATTATCATATACTCACATTTATTTATTAACGTATATTCCTAACTATTCATTAATATATTTTCACATATTCATTAACATATGTTTACATATTCCTTAACATCTAAAAACCCTTCATTAACATATATATTAAAAATATCCATTACTTATATTCATTACATATATATCAAATATGCTTTAATTATATTCATTAACATATATATATTAAAATATTCATTCATTAACATATATATTAAAATATGCATTTAATTATATTTATTAACATATATATATATTAAAATATTCATTCATTAACATATATATTAAAATATGCATTTAATTATATTCATTAACATATATAGTAAAACATTCTTTCATTGCTTACCTGTTCGTAACCCGCAGTTCCTATCTCTTCCCTTGCTGTTCGCAGACTGATCTTTTTCCACGAACACCTTCCAATCTCCTTCCAACCGTACTGCCAAAGGCAATGATCGCTCAAGAGAGCAGATCCGTTAGGATACAAATAAAAGACCAGACCCGATCCCTCCCATTTCTGATTGAGTATGGATTAATTAAATATCTCATAAAGTAGATCAGTGGCATTACTTCACTTGGAATAGACATATCCTTTCTTTGTTCGTGGCTCCTCATGAATGTTAATCGCATTTCTTTATGTGTTTCTAAGCCATTAATCGGATGAGGATTTGTTAAGACCTTAACTCTAAAATTCCATCGGATCCTCCTTAGTCTTAAATTAATTTAAATTGATCATTAAATTAATTTAGTGGATTAATATTTAGGTGTGGGGATATTACAGATATTGTTGTTTCATTAATGATTGTTTTATTAATATCATTAATTTATTAATATGTAATATTCCTTTATAATATTTTCAAATGATTATAATATAATATTAATTTATTTCATTTGAATATTTCAAGAATATTAGTATTTTATTTAAATAAATATTAATTAAATAATAATATTTAATAAATAAATAAATAGTTAATAATTCCAAATAATCATTCATTGGTAATTATTATATTAATTAATAATAATAATTTCTTCATTTAGGGTCTCTCTCTTTCTCTCCGTATATATATATCGATCCATGAGGGGACATGACAATTAGTCTTCTTAAACCCTTCCCCTTTTGTCTTTTTTTCAATTCAAGTTAGTTTAGGAGAGAGCATCACAAAATTGCAATATCAGATGATCAAGTTCAAAAAACATTCAAGCATTCGTATGCAACATAAGTCCCCTTGTGATTCCAACATTATCACATCAAACCATTGAGCTTATCCACACGTTGAGACTCTACATTAGGAACCCTGGAGTCTTCCAATTGATCGCATAGTTTAGTATTTGGGAAGATTTTGTTCAAGAGAGGATAATTTACCTTGGTTTTATTATTTTGTGTTTGAGGTGCATAAAAAAACACATCAACAGGGTCAAAGAGCTGCAAACATGGTCAGTAGAAACGGTGTCAATAGAGAGATGGACTGGTGGTGTCTAGACTGCTTTCCTTGTCTTTGTTGCTGGTTGTTGAAATTTGTATGGGCAAAAGTAAGTAGAACAAGCAAAAGAAAGAAAAAACAGAGGTTGTACCCATATTTTTTTGTAGAACCTCTGCTTCTGGTTTTATGAGGTTTTTTGTAGAGACATATACAAGGTTGATGAGGAGCTATTAGCAAAGATAAATTGCAGATTAATGAAGGCATGTATGAACATATTTATGAGGGGTATGTGTGAATATAAGAGGGTTCCAGTAGGGGACATTACAGTATGGTATGGCAGCATGATTCAAGGGTTTCAATCCAACTTTCATTTGCAAATTGATTTCCCTGCTGCCCTTTTTTTATTTGAAATCATTTGATTTTGCATATAATTACTCTAATCGATTGTTTCTGTTTTCATTCGCTGGAGCTTGAACGATTTCTTTATATTTCTTTAATATTTTTAATTGTATATTGAGCATTCATCTTTATATGATTATTAATTGCTAACAATTGAAAACAGCATATAAAAAATTTATATTAAATATTTTAAAATACAAATAAATTTAATATCAAAAAATAAAACGTACAATATATTTAAATCCATCTCCTAAAACTGTAGATATGAGTCCACATAATGTTGTTAAATTTAGCAATTCTTTTGCTCTTGCAGCTTTGTAACATCATGTATAGATATTTGTATCCACAGAAAGCTCAGAAGAGAGTAAAATAAACAGAAAGTGGGTATAGCTAGAAGATAGAAACATTACATCTCTATCTCTATCATGGCATGTACAAAATGCACAAAGATATACCGTTTTTATCATCTCTGATATATTAGTAATATTACTTATGCATATAATTTATATGTATTTTCATTGGTATAAAAACCTGAATATGTATTCCGAGATTGTAATTGTTTTGTGGTCTACGATATCTATTGAACTCAAATTTATTCAGAGGTTGCACTTGTTTTTGGTCTATGATATGTATTCAACTCAAACTTTGATTTAATTCTGTGTGTGTGTTTTTTAAGAATATTTTAAGATATTTTATATTTTCAAATGTTCAATAATTTGTCAAGTTATTGCCAATTTTTTTCCAAGTTTGTAAAATTTTTGGGCCAGCTGAGTTATTGTCAAGTACAAGTTTTTCAACTATGGTTTTGACCATCAGGAATAATCTGCAACTAAAAATGAATGGTAATGGAGGAATAATGAAAATAGAAATCGTCTATGCTCCAATACCAATGTCTAGTAAGGAAACTGGACTACAAAAATTAAAAGAAATGAAATTAAGTGCAAATCCAAAATTGTATTATTGAAATGAGAAGCAATGTACAAATTTATTAACAAGAGTGACCATTCAGTTCCATCTCCAGGTGACTGTTCAGTTCATCTTCAAGGTGACTATTCAGATTCTACAAGTAGCCAAATATTATACATGATATTACACAGTTTTCCCTTTTGTTCCAAATCTTTCCAATCATAAATCAATGATTTCCAATAGTGTTATGAAACTCTGCTTAGTTTCTAGAGAACTTACTGAAGTTTATCATGGACAATTTCTGTATTAGCTTATTTAATTATGGTAATCCATTTCATGCCATTCTTCATGCAATAACTTGAAATAATGCTCATGCTCTGTGAGCATGTTTTGCTTATATTTTATCAGTTACACTTAGCTGTTGAGTCTGCATAAATTTTTTGCAATGTTTTATGGGTCTAACCTGGTCAGTTACCATCTCATGCATGTCCTTTCATGGCACATGGTACAACTCTGAATTTTTATAACCCTTGCAGGAAGGTGTGAATTAGGAGTGAATCTGATTTTGCCAAGAGGTACAAAGCTTGCAGCTTCCTTAGATAAAGGCTGTATATGGCGGCAATCGAGGGGATCTGTTGTAGAACTCTCTATGTATGATGGACTGTTAGTTGCTGACAAGGTATGACAGCAGCACAGTATTGAACTAAACAGTTGAGTGATGGGCCTCTTGGATCTCTAACGCTATTATTCATTCAAATATGAGCAGGTTGGCATGGAGCAGCAGTTTTATGATGAATTGGAGAGTGTTCTGTTGGATCCAGATATTTCTGAAGAAGTTGGTGAAGTTGAACGTGGTGATCAAGAGTCCCACAGCTTGGGGACATTTATTTATTCTTCGGTTGATGTCAGTCATGGTGTTGGAGAGGTCAATATGTTTACCATCTTTGTATTGAATATCTAGGGGTTTCATGGTGTTTGCCTTTATGATAGTTTGCTTCTTTACTATTTGTATGTTATCTCACTTCCTGTATATTGAGATGGAACACTGCTTTTCTGTATGTCTGCAGATTATGATCGATGCTGTTGTTTATCTAACTCTTGACAAATCAAGGTGTACCACAGGAAACTCTACCACAGACACCCACAAATTGATAGATTTCCAGGACAAAGACAAATCAGTTGGAAAAGAAATGTGTATGTCCTTGCTTTCTGAAGTTTGCAAGGGGAAAGAAGATGTTTTTATGAAGCATGCACATATTCAGGTTAGGCTGAAATGTTCAGATGATGCTCCAGCAGAGAGAAAATTATCCATAAATTTTGAGCTCTAGTGGAAACTTTGCGTTCTTGGAAATCTTGCTCTTTCTCTAATCTACAGAATTATATCTCAAAAATCTGCAATTTCCTCAACGAAAAATATGGCTTTGGAGTCAAATGTGCAAATTCATAACACAGATAACATTGTGCCCTATTTTTAACATTTCTAACCATGTACTTGACATGACTGTAAGTCTATGGTCTTGTACTTTAACATGTTTTCTGATTATGACCGCGTCCATTGTAGCAAACTTTGATCATATTGGCCAACAACAATATTAATATAGAATGACATTCAAGATACGCTTTTCAGCTTTTTCAACCAATTGAAAATTTTCATGTTGAATATAGAAAGGATGCAATAATGGACACACATAAGATTATATACCCAAAGGACTGCCAAGAACACAGTAACCAAAACTCAAACGATGGCTAAGAGACAAAAAAACTCATTATAGCTATGATCCCAGATCTAGTCAAAATTAATTGAAAATGGACAATGAAAATAACAATTAGCTGAATGGCTATGTCTATTCAATTAGTCAAACAAACTAATATGTAATTTGTCACAATCGTTGACACGCTTAAACTGATAAAGGATGTAGCTCGTCACAATATTTGACACTCTTAAAATGATAAATCTCAATCAAGATTGAAACATGAATGTATATGGGTATATAGTGTTTGCGAATGACACTATTTGAATTGAACCTTATGAGTTATTAACTTCTTGATGTTGGACTTTATGTAGTGGATCATGAGAAAAAAGTTTGTATTTTTATTCAACCTCGCCTCCTCAAACAAGGCATTTAGATTGTCAACTCTCAAGGTGTCTTCAAAATTGATTTAAATTTCTCTATAGGCTGAGCACTCCATGATGTATTATCATTTTGTTTCTGCCACACTTATGTTGCAAAATATGCACATTCTCATTTCCCATTCCTCTTTAGGTATTGACCACATGTTAGTTTTATACCTAATATGATGCAGCCTAGTCCTTAATTATCAACATTTTTTTCTTTCCACTTAATTTTAGCTCATATGTAACTTTTTGTATCAAGGTCCCATGTAGGGCTAAATTCCTTGATATAGTAGGTTTTCTTTTGATCAATTTGCTTTGTCTGCATGACAATTCTAGATTCTTTTTAACTTAGATTTTTATTTCCTTAAGTGTTTGGGTACTTCTGCATATTAATTCCACATTTTTTCATCTTGTTGTGTCTCAATTATTGTTCACTCTTAGAGGAACTAGTCCACTTCAAGGCTAAAGAAATGTTGTCTTGAGGTGGGGTTGATCAGCTCATCAACAAAATGTGAGTTATTTAATGATATTTGTTGAGAAGACATTCAATACATACAACCTTCTTTAATCTAATAAGGACATAGTCATGCAAATGCAAGATGTAGCTATACAAAACAAGATTCCTTAAGATAAAAATAATTATCGCTTGCTAGAGATGTTTCCCTAGGAAAATTGATGGATTTGAGGTGCATATATAGTATAATCTATGCTTAAGCTAATGGTGAAATATATTTTCATTTCAAGAGTATGGTTGATCATAAGCTTCTAAGATCGGTGCCTCGTCTAGTGGGTTATAGAGTCAATCTACCAAGAAAAATGACACATTGGAATTACAACAAAATATGAGCAATGCATATACATACAGTGAATATATGATGAGAAATAATTGAACATGCCTTATGGTCCATCTCTGCATTGCAAAAATCCATATGAAATAAAGAAAAAATCATTAAAAAAATCGTAGTGAATTAGAATTTTGTGACATTCGTCAAATCTCTCTAACAATTATAACAACAAATCTGGCAAGACAAGATCCTATCCTAGAATGCTATTACAATTTGTTACATAAAAGTTCCCTTAAAGATCTACAAATGGTCATGAAGACGTTAAAAAACAAACATCATTTAAATAATATAGTGACCTTGTGATTTTCAAAACATAATGCTATGTTGTTGACTTGACTTATAGAAATTGAAATCCTAAATGTTCCTTTGGATGTGCAGTTGCGTGGAAGGTGACATTTGTTATTTAGAGAATAAATCCTAAATGTTATTTAGAGAACAAACCTATAAAAAAAATTGTTTGGATGACAAGTTGCTTGTGATAATTTTACAACGAACAAGATGTCATAAATGTAGTGAGCAAGAAAATGAAATCCCATGAAATTTGTAAGAGTCGTCTAGAGCTTTTATGAAGATTGTGAGCATTAGGAACTCAACCATCACATTTATGGCGAATTAGGCTTCTTCATCCACGTTAGATGGCACCATTGGGATGATCTAGGTTTTTTGGCATGAACAATCTCTTGGAGTAGTTGTAAGAGTCAAATTGGGTAATTGATGGCTTCCTAGAATGATCTAGTAAGTGATAGAGGAAATCTAAAGGGATCGTCTAATTCCAATGCAAGATGAAAGGTTTGGACAAGAGACGTGGGGTACTATTATGGAACTAGAGATTAGAATTGTACATGGGGATGGAGCTTTGAAATTCTTCCAAAACTCTATAGGTGGCTAAAATGAAGTGATTTGGAAGGAATGCAGGGAATATATGTGGAATCAAAGGCCAAGGTGGGATGTTTAGAAGATTGGAAATCTTTGAGTTAGCTCGTATGTTGCATGAAAAATGACTAGAAAAAACATTCTAAATTTTTTGAGTTTGTTGTGAAATTGACAATCAGGTCAAGAGGTTATAATGGGACTTTGGAAGTTAGCTAGAACAACACACATGATTGGGGCGTATATAGTAAAAGCATTTAAAACTGGTGAACGGAGATGGAGGTAAAACTATAGTAAGTCTTGAGGTTTTAAAGTGCAATAAGACTCCACATAAAGGTAATCAGATGAAAAGTGAAAGTTGATTGAGGAACCAAAGGTTTGGATGTTTTAAGGTGGAGTGAAAATGAAAGAAGTCTCTTAGAAACTCACAAAATTGTAAAACATTGAAATGGGAAAGGGAGCAAAATATGGTCAGAGATTAGGATGTTGTGATATGTGGGGATGGACATGAATTGGAAGGAGTCTAGATGGACCCCATAAGTTCACAATAAGAAAATAGGGAAAGAAGCAAGGGTTGTGGGAATTATGAGTTAAGATGAGAAGGACCCAAAGTTAGGGGTGGGGGAAGACGTTTAGATGAACCTCACAAATTTGCAAAGCACATGAAACTTGAATAAAAGTTGAGAATGTGGGGATGTAGAAGAGGACATAAGGTTAGGACACGAAAATGAAACAAACAATGTCCTGATGAACCTCAAAACTCTACAAAAGAGAAAAGGGGAAATGAGCGAAAGATTTGGAGAATGCAGGGATGTGGGAGATATGAGATCGAGAGTTGGGGGCAAGGAAGAAGTTTGGATGTACATTGAAAACTAGCAAATTGATGGAATGAAAGAAACAAAAAGAAAGAGGAGACCCAATAGACAATCGGAATTCTAAGTGGGATTGGTTATCGACACAAGTTACTAGATGAGTAGAAGATGTCTCGTAGTCCCTTGAAACGTTGGAATTAAAAAAAAACAAGAACTAAAACCTTTGCAAATTCAAATCTTTCTTTTGATTTTTTCAACTTCTAACACCTAATAGGAATATGGGAGATTGTGAGGAATCACATTTAGGTAACTTTGATCGTGGAGACGTATTTAAAGGTTTCTTAGATTGGTTATAGATGATGAGAAAATTGAGTCCTGATACATAAGGAAGCTTGGATTCAAGCATTTTTTTTCAATTTTCAAATTGACTCCTCACACATCCATTTGTTGTTTTGAGTTTTCCACATGTTCTTCCTTGTGCTTAGTGCTTCCTTAATAAGTATCCCATGCTGGAGATGATTCTCCATATTTTGAGATTTTTTAGGTAACTTATTAATTGTACCATTGTCAATACTTCAAAAGTGGAAGTACTTATTTTAGCTAATATAATCTCATATGGAACCATAATCTTAGTTTTGAGGTTGGTTATGCTTAATAGATTTATAAGGATGATAAATAGGTTTCTCTTGGGATAGAATCCCATAATTTGACACTCCTACATCTATTTTGTAGTGGTATAAAGCTTTCCATCCTTGTTGTATTCTTTTGCTCTACATGTTTTCTAATAGATATTTGTATTTTTCCACTATTTTCAACGGGCTACCTTTGAAAGGAAGTTAAATTATTTCTTTTTTTTTTTTATCTATAATAAAGACGATGACCTTTTTGCTAGTGTTCAATTAAATTTGGACCTCTTGACAAAAGAGCTCTATAGTCCTCATTTCCTCTCTCACACTATGATTTGTTTTTGCAATTAGGATGAGATTAGTAACATACAAGGGCAACGTTGCTATGTCTCTAACAAGTTGAACCCCTTATAACTAGCCTCATTTATCCACTCTTCTAACTTATCATTGTGTAACTAAAACAAACTATGAGAGTGTTGACAACCTTGTTTGATGACAATATCACTACCAAATCCCTTAGAAATCCTACCACTTATTCCTACTTTAGCCTTGACAAGTTCATAAACGCTATGAATTGCCACCCTATACTTGTTTGTAACTTTGGGTTTCTCCATCCTATTTTAAAGTCCGTTTCTAGGCATCATGTCAAAAGCCTTTTTAAAATCAACAAAGAAACAGAAGTCTCCTCCTTGGACGTGCTATAATTTTATCATAACACACCTAAAGGTGATACAAAGATAATAATTGAGTGTTTTAGTCTAAAGCTGATTCGCCCTTTAGCCCCTTAATATCTGTTTTGCTCATTTGCTAATTTTGCTTCAACCATGCTCCACGAATTTTTTTCCAAGAAGAGGATTAACCATAAATTTAAGTAATTTTATAGGTTGTTGATATCTTCAATTTTATGGAGGAAAATAGGGTGAACCCACAATTGTGGGTTACACTTTTTTGTCAACTTTGACACTGAAATATTCATTTTTAGAAAAAAAAAAACTTTAGATTTGGACACCTATTACTTCTAAACCGTAAGGAATTTGTAGATGATGTGAACTAGTGATTTGTGTCATTTTGTGTTTAGATTCTAAAAATATTTTTTTGATAATTTTTGGAATCAATTTGCTCCCATTTTCCTATCTCCCTCGAAAACTAGTTTTTTTAAAAAAAACAACATTTTTAAAGAGTGATACTCACTTGATCAAGTATAATTTTTTTTCTATAATAGATATGAACGTGATTATTTCAAATTTAGTTTTGTAACATCCTTATCTAGTGTTTGCAATTGGTTTTGTAACATTATCTTCAATATTTCATATTTTATTAAGTTTTGAAGTCGAGTTAATTGTAATTTTGGCATATGTCCATTTGATATTACATAACTTGTTGTATATGTACCAAAAATCATTTTTTTTTTGGTTGGAAAGAGGACTTCAATACCTAGTGTGTAAATATTTTTCAAATTTTTTTGGGTGATGTTTACTATTTTTCCATAAGCATTGAACTCAGAGGTTAATGTTCGGTGCAAAACCTATGTTTAGTTAATCTAAGAAAAAAAATCTTAATAAACTCAATACATAATAAAATAATAATTATTAGAAAGCTCGCTAAGAGTACTACTTGTATCCGTTTGGATTTGTCGAAATTCATTCATTTGAGCACCCAAATTGAGCTTCGAAGGCCATATTTTTGTAGAAGCAAAGAGGGTTTTTGGGAGAGGCCTCTAGGAACCACTTTCGAAAGGGGTTTGATCGAATCCCCTTAGTGCAAATTTTGTATTTTATGCTTTTTTGGTTTCGATCGAAAGTGGGTTTCGATAGAATGTGTTTTTTGGATTCGATCGAAAGGGGGTTTCGATAGAACATGGCTAAAATTGAGTTTTGGACAAAAGAGTTAATTTTTTTCATTCGAAAAAGTGTAACCCACTATTGTGGGTTCACCCATTAACAAAACTAGTCATCTAATCTTTGGGGAAACTTTCTTGAATAACATTATGGAAGATGTATTTGATATGAGGTGTGAGGACCTATATACTCCATTTTAATTTAATTTTCTTGTAGCCCACTTGTATCTTGTGCTTCCCCCTTGCAATATCTTTTATGACATGATTGATATCTTCAACAAATAATAGTTTAGTGGTGGTGTTGATTATTGGGTGTGTTGATTATTAAAGGTTATTTTAATCTTGGGCATACTTATAGAGCAACTTAGGACGATCAAGCCATTGGAAATTTATAATTTTTTGTTCTATTTTTTATGCCTTGTGTTTTAGTTCCTTCCAAAAGATCTTAGGGTTTCTCTTTCCAAGAATAACGAGGTCCTCCCTTGCGTTTATATACCTTTATTTTTTAGATAATAACATTTTTTTGTAGCCTTTATTCTCTTTGTCCATTTTGCATTCTAATAAAGTCCTCTTTGCTTCCTTACATTCTTCATGGAACTGAGGGTTTGTAAGAAAAATATTTGTAGTTTTATCTTTAAGTCTAGTCATTTTGTACACACTAAAAGCATTGTGTATTAAAGTTGTTGAAGCCCAATTTAACCACACCCAAACTACTTAAGTGTATGTACCCTATCATGTAATGGCATAAATTGCATACCTTGCAATTTTACATCACTTAAACCTCCTTTTAGATTTAATAAAAAACAATTATGCAATATAATCCTTAATCTAATTAAAAATGTTGTTATTTGATAAATATGTCTGACTTCCTGACCATTTAGTCTGATTTCTCTTTGATGAATGTGCCACGTGTAGATGTTCACACGATGCGTTAACATCTCACGAGAATCTACGACTACACTAATTGTTGGACCGTTACACTCATGTTTTGGCAATGTAGCACCTTTGTCATCTTGAACATTCATCGAGAACAAATTTGAGCTTCCTATACCAAAGTTTGAACTTTCATTTTGACTCTTACAATTAGTCTCTTCAACAACCATTTTCTCTCTTTGATATTCTCACCATGTTTCTACAACACTTTTGTTCATCTCTTCCAAAGCAGTGAATTGAAGAATTGATTATCACATTAAGATCATTGGTTCAAGCTTTGAAGACTGCGTTTCCTTCATTGCAACACTTGTGAGCATCTCCACCCCTTTGGAAAGTTTGTCTTCCTTTGTTAAAAGATTGGTAATTGATTCCTTGAGGCTTTCTTTGAACAAATTGTATTGTCTTCTATTTGATAACATATGTGTTCCTTTTCTTCTACCTTTGGGATGCATTTTGTCCCTCAATCCATCTTGGTTGTTCACGGAGGTGGAGACACTACTGGGGTTTGACTACGACAAACCCCTATACAACCACCGTAAACATATCTCTTTGGTATTATGTGTGAAGGTTTTGAGATGAGATTACTCTGTGGGAATTCTTGCATCTTTTTGGTCATCTTGGGTGATCTCTTTTCTTTTCCCTTTCCATTTTGTTATTTATTTTGTCAATATATATTTGTTTCTATCTATTATTCTATCATATTCTAGCATTCCTAAACCCCAAAATTCACGTTGGTCGAACTATTGTCTTCCTATAGATAGCTTCATTTTTTTCCCACATGAGACGCTAATTTGCCATGTTATTGTTCGCAGGCGATGCAAATGCCTTGGATAGAGAGCTATCGAGACTGTGTGGAAGACCTCTATCACCTGCACTTTTTGTTTTCGAGGTCCCTACAATTTAATTCTATTCTATATTTATGATATAAATAAAAAACACATAACATTCCCCTTTATTAAGCTTTAATTTCATAATTAGAAGGATAACTTTGAAGGTTGGGATTACCTTTGGTTTATCCAAGTGTATTGTAGGAAGCTGATCTCTCGAAGGGTAGATATCCTTTCATAGTAGTTCACTTTTCCCACTCTATATTTTGTTAAACTTGACATAAACACTTTGACAAAACTTGTGCAAAAATCAAATAAATATATTAACATGAACCTTTCACAAATTTGTTTCTATTTTTCCTTGAATTTTGTTGGCCTGTGCATCATAATAGTCTCTTATGGGCTTCACAACCTAATCTATTGCTTCTGGGAATGTAGTCAAAAGGAGTGTCCAGAACTTAAACATGTCTGAAATTAGGCATACTCATAGTCCTCCTAGACCTAGACCAATGTTTAACAATTCTAACTTTCCTACGATGTTCTAGTATTTTCAAATTCTTTACTAAATTCTCCCATTGGATTTTCTCCTATAGATCACGATGCTACTTTCAAGGTTCCCTTTGAGCAGGCCTAGTCTCTTGAGAACTTAAAGGATTTTAAAGAATTTCTTAACTGAGATTCTCTTCACACTCAGGTGGTCCACATTATTGGGGATCTAAGAGATCTACTCATCTTAGATCATAAAGGCCTTGAGCTTCTATATGCATTGCACCATATATTTGAGAATCATGTACCTTTGTAGATGATAGTTTTGACTCGATCTCTTGATATTGAATCGAATATCACTAGTACTTAGTTAAAATGTTGATGTCTGAGGTGTATGTGCATATGGTTGACACTAATTGGATAACTCCTCTTTCTTTTAACAATCCTACCAACATTGTGTTTGTACCCCCTATCATTCCATTTATGGTGTCTCTCAACCTTCTTTGGGGTATCATATCCCTCCTCAACTTTCTTCCATAGTTCAAACCTCCACAGTTTAGACCTCTTCTGTCATGTCCAATTCACCTTCATTAAACAATGTCCTTAAAACTCTGTTGCAGAACATGGTTCAGATGCAATCACAATTAGCCAATTTAATGAGTTCTTCTTCCCAATCCACATTGTAACCATATTATCACTAGATCCTTCTAGCATTGAACATCCTAAACATGCCTATATCCCATGAAGTAGAGATATTAAAATTTGATAAGTACAACGGGAGGGGAGATCCACAAACACGCATCCTCTTTCATTGTAGTTTATAGTGATTTCTTATATTAGGACCATCTGTTAGCAAAACTCTTCTCACGGTCTATCAAAGATACGATGTTGGATTGGTTATGTTTACTACTAGATAACTCTACCTTTTCATTCGAGCAGTTAATGAATCGATTCCTTCAACATTTTTAGGCTAACATTGGACGTAAGATCACTTCCACTAATTTGGTTCATTGTAAACAAGGGTCTCATGAGAAGGTCATCAACTTTATCTCCAGATACCAATCTCTTTACTCTCAGATCCCTTATGCCCAATTAGCTTCTGACATCCAAAGGGTGTTTATAGGAAATCTACAACCGACATTGAGGGATAAGGTCCTTTTGATGAAGTATTCCTCTTTTTCGCATTTGTGTACTGCATTGTGGTTATCAGGAGGCCTTGACATAGTATGGGGGTTCCACCCCATCCTCTTGTCTCGATAATCACGAATTTGTGTCTTCCTCTAGGAAAGGCTATAACTAATGTTATAAGTATAGCTTAGGCCACTGGGAAGAACACATTGGGATCATAGCATAGTATAATATTTACCAAGTTATTTTATTCCTATTAGTGTGTAGAAAAAGCTGCTAATAGATAATTGAATAACCCTCCTAGAGATAATATTGCTCTCGGATAGTTGGTATGATGCACAAAAAAATGCCAATACCACTAGGTGCTTGGTCTTGATACCGTATGTGTGTCTTCGTCATGTTATACAAAACCACATAGAGAATGCCACCATCCTTCTCAATGATAAAAAGTAGGGTTCAAAAAAATTAGTTACCAAACCTAACAGTCAGTTGCAACTGTACACTAATCCTTTTCTTGCACATTCTTCTACTTTAATAATTGAACCTTCTTCTTTTACAACACCAAATAGTTTTGAGTGCGTTAATATGGTCACTATAACTACTATCTCTCCTCCAAGTCGTAAGGTGAACCTTCCTCATATATTATTCATGTCGAATGAATTGCCTTTTAATGGACATTATGCTCCATTACACATCCGTGCTCGAATCAATCATAATCTAGTCAATAGCATTGTGATTGAACTAGTAGGGTCAATGTGGTAATAGAAGACCTTTTGTTCACTAATGGCCTCCATAGGAGAAGTAAGAGGATTTGAAAACTACCATTCATATACTCATGATAGTCTTTCTTTATGGTCTCTTGTTTTCATTTCTTTGTCGGTCCTTATGGGACCCAAGACCATGAATATTACATTTTTAAAATTTGTGTGTGTGATCTATTTAGGGTGAAGTTAGGTATTCCTTTGCTAGTTTCTATGAAAGTGACTACCTCGATAGTCCACAAATATTTAAGGTTTTGTCATGAGGACATCGTGCATATCATCTAGGATACTAGATATAAACCACTGGTGTCATGTGTGGGATTTTTGTTTGATCACTTATGGCTGGCCTACTCTAGTAGGGACAATGTTGCCTCGCGATGACTTGTTATATAAGGATTATTATAGATACAAGACTAGGGGCTCAACACTTTCTTTTGTTCTTCCTTCTCCTTCTTCTACAGTTCTTTCCACTCAAACTACTGTTGTGTCATAGTGTGCTTTTCCCTCTGTGCCTTCTTCTTTGTAGATAAGGACAAGCATGCACTCTTGAGTAGATCCCCTCATTCTTATAAAATATGACAAAATTTAGTAGTACCTTTTGTTCCTCCGACTATGCCTTGTGTTGCCTATGTATAAGTCAAAGTCTTCCAACTTTTTGTTTTGAGAAGAATCCCTCATCTTACTTTGTATGGCAAGGAAAAGAATTCTTCTGAGGTTGGTACTTCACGTGTAGTTCCTATGTCTCGATAGTCGAGGTCTCTTCCTATTCCTCTTCCTTCTCCTAAGGTAGAGAGAGGAAAGATGCTCATGGATGAGGCTAAGGTCTTGGCATCTATAGTGCCTCCTGCACCACCCAAGGAGCTTGTTCTTTAGCTAGCAACGATTGTGAAGACAACTTCGTTAGTGAAGGATGATGCTCCAAAGTCATTTCAAGTCTTTTTTCCTGATCCCCATCACCATTAGAACTAGCTTGTGTATGAGTGTAAGCATCATCAACATGTGATGGTTTGTGAACATGATTCCTCACAGAAGATTGAGGATGATCCTCTTACTTCTTTTGAGTCTACTTCTACCTCTACTCATGTTCCAATTTTTTCTTCTACTATTGCTTCCACTCCTGTTGCCTTTGCATCACTTTTGGTCCCTTCAAGTGATTTCAATGAACGTCACCCCAAAAGGGTGCAGGTGTTCATCACTCTCTCCTTGGAACTGTCACTTATCACTTTATTGCATGATATTTTTCTTTTTGTGCAACCGGTAGACATGTTTCATATGAAGGTTGTGTCACGCATGACTATTGCTGCTCTTCTCGCCTCTCAGTGAGTTTATCCTAGCTTTCTTGCCGCCATTGATGTGAAGATCTTACACCAACTCCCTAAGCACAAGTTTGAGAAGGGGCCAATTTCTAAGTTCTGTGAGAAGAAATATAACCCACCTTCTCTTCCACCTCTTCCACTTGTTAGCCTATCTTCTTCTATTTTGGTAGTTAAGGAGGTTCCTCTTTTACCAAAGTTCATTACTTCCCTTCTCTCGAAGGATGGAAAATACCCTTCTTCTGAACATCTTTCATTTGAGTTACCACATTCCTCTCCTGAGAAGTATATGTTTGACTCTTTGGAGGATATTGTTTCATTGCCAACCATCTTTACAAGATCATTGACTCTCAACTCATAGGAACTAATTGACAAAAATATTGAGGCAACTTCATCCTTTCCTCTTGCCATGGGCGAGACACCTAATGCTACCTTAGCCATTGTCATTCTGTAGGCTTGAATTCATTTCTGCTATGATCAAGATTGGGAGGAGGACGACTATTTAAAGGTGATTGAATAGAGTGGTATTCTTCGTATCTTTATATTAGAATTTGTATGATTCTTTGTGTTCCCTTGTGCTTGCCTGTATTTGTTTGTGCTTTGTCCTAGAGGACCCAAGCTACTCTCATAGGTACTTGGATAAAGGGGAGAATATTTGTTGTCAATTCCTCTATTTTTCTCAGCATTCTTGTATTTGTCATATATTGGGGTTTTTTTACTTTGGGGACAATGCAAAGCTTGCATTTAGACCTCTTCCATGTTTATCCAAATTTTATTTGTTTTCATGTGTTCCTCCATTTTTTCTTATAATTCCAACATAGGTTGCGATATGATGATGATTGATACACAATTAATATATCGATTTTTACATGATATGAATCATACTAATATTGAATACCTATATCCCTCTGTGTTCTTTCATGCATTTCTTTTGATGTTGTGTATTTCACGTGTTATATTTTGCAAGATAACATTCCATGAATACATATTTCTATGTGTTTTATGACACATCTCTTCTCCTTAGAATGACTTGTTCTCCTTTGCTTCACACAAATCATTCTACCAATGGCTAGCATTATCATTTTATTGCACTTTCAATTTCATATTCTAAAAATATTTCTAAATTTAGTTGTCTTATTGCATATGTGTCTTTGTCTATTTTCTGTAACTGTCTTACAACATAGTTTGTAGTAGTGACAAACCTATTAGATTTTCTTATTGTCTCTAGCATAACACAACTTGCTTGTCATACTTATCATCATCTTATATATGTCTAAGCAATTTTGACATATTTTTTTTCTTTTTCATCGAATGTATTTCTTTGTAGCTAACATGTTTGTGGTGAGTCTACAACTTATTGTCACAATGTTATGTAAGATCGATACGAGTCTCTTACCAGAGGGTGATTTCGTATGGATAGAAGACTCTGCATCTACTTCACATCCTCGGTAAAATCATTTAACCCTTTTCTCTACTTTAGTTCACACATTTGTTAGAATACATATGCTCACGAAAAATGGGGGCAAAATATAATGTTGTAAATTGCATACCTAACAACTTCACATCACATAAACCTCCCCTTTACATTAATAACGGATAATTATACAATATAATCCTAAATCAAATTAAATTTTTTTTATTTGATAAATACGTTTGACTCTTTAGTCTGATTTCCCTTGGACAAATGTGTGACACACAGACATCCATACAATGTGCTAGCATCCCTTGGACATCTACGACTACACTGACTGTTAAAATTTTACACTCCACATTTTGATAGTGTAACTCCTTTGTCAACTCACATAAGTGTTGGGAACAAACTTGAGCCTCCTATACCAAATTTTGAACTCTAATTTTAGCTCTAACAATTACTCTCTTTGACAAAAATTCTCTCTTTGATATTCACTTTTTAACACTTTTCTACAACACTTGTGTTCATCTCTTCCACAGTAGCATCTTGAAGCTCTACTTAGATCACATTGAGATTGTTGTTGAATATTTGAAGATATATTATCCTTCCTTGTATCACTCATGCCTACAACTCTAGCAATGTGGACATTTTGTCTTCTTCTGCTGAAGGATTGGCAACTAGTGTCTTGAGGGTTTCTTTGAACATATTGTATTGTCTTCTATTTGATAACATATTGATCTTTTAATTTTGCCTTTGCATGAATTTTCTCTCAATCTATCTTGGTTGTCTGTGGAGGTGGAAACACCAAAAATAAGGGTTTGACTACACCAAGCCCCTATAAAGCCACCCTCGACATTTCTCTTTAGTCTTATGTGTACAGGTTTTGAGAGGATTTTACTTTGTGGGTATACCATCTTGGGTGATCTCTTTTCTTTTCCCTTTCTATTTTTTATTTAGTTTAAGTCAATACATATTTGTTTGTATTTGTTATTTTGTCATGTTCTAGCATTCTTAGACCTCAAAATCCATGTAGATTGAATTGTTGTCTTCTTCTAGAGAGTTATTTTTTGTCCATAAGGGATGCCAATGTTGTGTTGTTCTTTGTGTGGCTCATGAATTTCCTGGCTAGAGAACTATCCAGACTATCCAAAAGGCCTCTATTACATGTACTTTTTATCAAGGCGTCCAACTAGGGGGGACATAACATTACTGTATTAAAATTAAAACATTAAAATACATTATAAATTTAGTGTAATAAGTAAAATAATCACTGATCACATTGCAAAAAGTATCACAAAGGCACCGAAAAATAGAATTCAAACACACCAAGAAGATATTGATGCTAAAGTATTGGATATTAAATCAAGAGCTAACTAAAAATAAAATTGTCCTTCAAGAATTAGAGAGAACAACTTGAAAGGCCAACCAACTATAAAACCAACTTAACACCACTCTATGCATGGGAATCAAGAAAAGTAATCAAGCTCTCGAAGAATGTTGAAGTCCCTTAACCACCACCAATTAGCCTATGAGAACCTAGGAATAGGTTAATGGGAATCAACAATTGATTAGGCCAGAGAAGGAGAAATTATACCCATACAACACCATGAAGGGAGACATCTTAATGGATATTCACTAGTGGACGTGGAAGGAATGGCATGAATTTCAGGAGCTTGTGATGAAAATGAGATAGTAGAACCAAAAGGAACAATATTAGGAATTGAGACTAAAGTACTACCTATAATGTCACATGATGTAGGAGGAATACCTTCTTGTGTGATAGGGTTCACCTAGCCTGCTCAACACTTCACTAAGTTGATGTTGCTCAATTTCACCAACTCACCAGGCCTAGTTGCTTTCTAGACCTACAAGTCCTTCTCAATATCTTCTAGGGCTTTCTCTTACTCACTCCAAGGTGTTTGCTTCAAGTGTCCTTGCTAGGAACCCTACCAATTTGCTATGTTTCCCATATGCTCAAAGATGGCTTCTTGGCTCAAATTCATCAAAATGCCCTCCAATGGTCTTGAGATGTTGCAGAGGTGTAGAGGGTTATTCTCTCATATTTTTAGATGGTTTCAAGGCCCATTTGTGGTTTGTTGTCCAAAGGTTTCTTACCGATTTCAAAAATTGGTCTAGAAAAGGCTACAAGGGAAAGAGTCCAATTAGGCCTCCTAGAACCGGTTTTTGAGGTCTTGGGCTAAAATGAACCAAAGGACCCCCAAACAAAAATGGATTTTATTCAAAGATTAACTCAACCCCAAAGGATTTCAGTGGTTTTAAGCTTCCAACCCCTCTTTGCATACAAAAACCCCAAAATGAGAGTTTCAAGGGCTTCTAGGCACTTGACTGGCAGCAACAAGTAAATATTGTCTTTGGACCTTCAAATGGAACTTCTGAGGCTTCTTCCTGCACAAGAAGACCTATACTAACCTATTACAACTTCCCAAAAGCTTGGGACTTTCATTTACATTCACCTCTGCACTTTGTGCTAACTTTTCATCTAGCCAACTATAGTCGAGTTGCTCCTGGGCTCACCTAGGGCAAGATGCTAAAAATATCAAATGACACTTTCAGATGTTCTCCTTTCATATGTACACTATACAATGGGTTTTCTAACATTTCCCAAAAGGCCGTGATGAACACACAATGGGATTTTATGGGGCACCCATTTTAGCAAAAACTGCTAATTACAAGCCAAAACTGGCTACTTGTGAATCAAATCACCTAAACAGTAGTAAATGATAAATAAAAATCTTGTGAATGAATATAATACTCTAAAACACACTAATAAACCTAAATCCATCATTGTATTCATGGATTCAATCCATTAAACCTTCAAAGAATGCAAAAATTGACAAAAACAAAGAAAAGTGCAGTCCAAAATCTTTTATTTTGATTATTGCTTCCAAAATCCAAGTACACCAACCTTAGTAAACGTGTAAGAGAGGGTTTTTATATCCTTCCCATGTGTGGAGTCCTTCCATGGCTTTGAGAAAGCCCTAGCTTCAACGGGGGACCAATTTCAGGACAAAAATTGTCATGACAACAAAAGTTGTCATGACAACTTTTTGCAACTTTGTGTTTTTCCCACTTTTGGCCTCTCCAACTCATGAGACCTGTTATAAATCATCACATATGGAATTTAAAACATTCCTAAAACCTATTTATCCCTCTCAAATGCTTTTACCAACTTTTGACACCTTTGACCAACAAAAAGGCCAAAACCTACTCAAACACACTATTTACACAAAAAATGCAAACCTAAGTAAAATGAACTCAACATAGGCCTAAATTGACACTAAATACTCACTCTTGGACCCTCCTGGATTCCTTATTCACCACTAACTTGGCTAGGGTCAGTACAAGCCAAAATTTTCAAAACAAGAAAGCTAGGACCTAGGTGCTCCTGCACCATTCTCCCTAACAAAAAGAGATCATGTCACCTATTGAGGAATCAGTGTTGGATCAATCCCAAGCTTCTAAAACTCTGAATCCATCACCCATTTAGCCTCAACATCATCTATACCCTGCAATCTAATGAGGTGCTCCCAATAGGCTTGATGCCTAGTCTTCTTGGCAATTCTTGAACTTAACACCTTGTCAGCCTTAGGATTAGGCTTGGCTGGTAATTGAAGGTTATGTATATCATCTGAAACCTCTGAGTGACTGCATTTTTCACCTTGGACTGACCCCTTGTATGCAACCAAGTCTGCTATGTTAAAAACCGGTGACAAGCTGATGTCACTAGGTAGATCCACCTTGTATGCATTTTCACCATACTTAGCTAGAATGGCACATGGACCTATCCTACTCATCTGCAACTTTTTTGGAACTCCTTGCTATAGCCTTTCTTTGTTCAAGTGCACCATTACAAGATCTCCCACTTGAAATTGTAGATTTCTCCTCTTTTCATCAACTTTTTGTTTGATTTTGCTTGTGTTCTCCTTCAAAGCTTGCCTAACTGATTCATGGACCTCCTTCATGGATTGAGAAAAGTCCTCTACATATCCACTTTTGATTGCTGCATTTCCTAAATCCCTCAACTCAAAAATGCCTGTTGCGTGCACACCATAGACTACTTCAAAAGGGCTTTTACCGGTAGTCCTATTTATGGTGTCATTGTATGCATATTCAGATTGAGCAAGTACTTGATCCCATGTCTGCTCATACTCCTTGGTAAGACACCTCAATAAGTTTCCCAAACTTCTATTCACCACCTCGGTCTGCCCATCTGTTTGAGGATGGTAGGTTGATCCAAAAGAGAGGTTTGTGCCAAGCTTTTGCCATAATGTTTTCCAAAAATGACTCATAAATTTGGAGTCCCTATCTGAAACTATACTTAATGGTAAACCATGTATCCTTACTATTTCCTTAAAGAACAACTGAGCTATGTGGCATGCATCATGAGTGGTCTTACAAGTCACAAAGTGAGCCATTTTGCTAAATCTGTCCACAATGACATAAATGTTGTCATATCCTTGCTTTGTCTTTGGCAAACCTACCACAAAGTCCATACTAATGCATTCCCATGGTCTACTTGGTATGGAAAGTGGTTGATACAAATCGACATTTGTTGAAGTACCCTTGTCTTGTTGGCAAACTATGCAAGTCTCCACATACCTCTTCACATCTTGATTCATCCTTGGCCAATAATAGAATCTCTGAACCAACTCTTGAGTCTTATTGAGTCCAAAATGACCACTAAGGCTGCCATTGTGTTTGTCTTGTATAAGATTTTCCCTCATTGAGCCTTTAGGCACACAAAGTTGTCCACCTTTGAACAATAGCCCATTTTGTAAAGTGAAATCTGAGTATTCACTATGGAAATGATTTTGATACTCCTTGCATATTTGGTAGGAACTTGAGAAGTCCTCATCCTCTGCATACAAATCTTTAAAACTATCCACACCTATGCTTCTTAGCTGGATTTCTTGGACTATCAAGAGCCTCCTACTTAGTGCATCAGCTACCCGGTTTTGCTATCCTTTCTTGTGCTTAATGGTGAATGTATAGGCCTGCATATACTCCACCCATTTCATGTGTTTGTGACTGAGTTTGTCTTGGGAATTCAGAAAACTCAATGCTTGGTTATCCGTGTACACCACAAATTATTTGGGTAAGAGATAGTGTATCCATTTTCTCAATGCTTGCACTAAAGCATACAACTCAAAATGATAGGAGTATTTCCTCTTGGCATCACTCAACTTCTCACTATGGAAGGCTACCGGTCTTCCTTCTTGGCTTAGGACAACACCTACTGCAATATTGCTTGCATCACACTCCATAATGAAGAGTTTCTCAAAACTTGGCAACACTAGCATCGGTTGAGTAGCTATCTTCTCCTTCAAGGTTTCAAAACCTTTGTTTGCTTCCTCACTCCATTGAAATTTTGATTTCATTCCACCTCTAATGGTGTCTAACATTGGTGGACATATAGCACTAAACTGCCTTATGAATTTCCTGTAGTATTGAGCTAATCCATGGAAGCTTCTCACCTCTGTTGCTGGCTGATCTAGGAGTGGGCCAATTTACAATGGCTTCAACTTTGTTGGGATCCATCTTGAGGTTTCCTTGTGATAACACAAAACCAAGGTAAACCAATTCCTACTTAAAAAACTCACATTTCTCCAAATTCATGGTTAGCTTTTCATCATATAATCTTTTCAATACACTTTCCAAATGGCTAAGATGTGCTGCTCTATCTTTATTGAAAATGAGAATATCATCTAAGTAAACCACCACAAATTTACCTATGAAGTCCTTCATCACCTCATTCATGAGTCTCATGAAGGTGCTTGGAGCATTGGATAAGCCAAATGGCATTACAAGCCACTCATAAAGACCTTCAGTAGTCTTAAATGCAATCTTCCATTCATCACCCTCCTTGATTATGATTTGGTGGTATCCACTTTTGAGATCTATCTCGGTAAAGAACTTTGCTTCCCCTAAACAATCCATTAGGTCACTAATACATTTGGACTAGATTTCCGACTGAGGTTTCCAACGGAGAAGGTATATTGTGGTCAAATTTGATTTTTTTTTGAAAAAATGCCCGAATTTTTCGTAATTCCGACGACAATTTGCCATTTGGTTTCAACGAAGAAGGCATCAGCACTGAAAATTTTCTTTTTTTCAAAAAAGTGCTCGAGTTCGTCATAATTCCGACAACAACAACCATTACTTAAAAAAAAGAAGAGGGCAATTCATTTGTGCATTGCAATCCCGCGTAGGCGTCCGTGGCGACTTCAACCCCAAACAACATCAAACCCGCGTCGAAGGTATTTGTGGCATTGCTTGCAATTCCATACAGGAGGTAGATTCTTCATCTTAATTTTATGTTGCAAAAAATATACCATTCAAGAGATTCCTTTTTTGTGCAAATTGCCCTAGTTTTTAATGCAAATTGGTCAATCTCGTATTCATATTGATTATCCAATCTCAGGCCAAATGGCTTCTAGTCAAAGGTGTGGTTCCCTGAATGCATAATACCCTGTAGGAATCCACTCCTCGTAAAACCATAGACCTGTGATTGAGGAGTGAGCGTTCATTTTGTCAAAACAAATCCCTTCCTCCTGTATACGCGTGTGTTGATTGCTCACATGAAATCACATCTCTTTGTGGCATCGTATCAAACAATTCACGAGCCTTGTCCATGTTTCCATATTTTGCATACATGTCAAGCAGGGCATTTGCAAGTACAACACCTAACAAAATTCCTCTATCCGTTATGCTTTGATGGATGTCCATACCCTGTTCCAAATCTCCCATTTTGGCACAGGCAGGGAGGATGCTGGCAAAGGTCGTGGAATTTGGCTTTACACCTGCCGATTGCATTTGCTTGAAAGTTTCTAAAGCCTTCTCAACAAATCCATTTTGTGCATATCCGGCAATCATTGCAGTCCAGGAAACCACATTTATTTGAGGCAATCCGTCAAATAGTTCCCGTGCCTTGTCTATGCTTCCACATTTTGCATACATGTCTAACAGAGCAGTTGCAACTACATTTGACAAAATTCCTCTATCTTTTATGCTTTGATGGATGTCCATACCCTATTCCAAAGCTCCCATTTTGGCACAGGCTGGGAGTATGCTGGCAAACGTAACTAAAGAAATGCAATGATCAGCTCCAAAGACATCAAACCACTACTAACAAAACCAAGAGTCTAAAATATGATAGGGAATAGTGTGAGCTGTCCTGAAATAAAATATTTTATTTTCAATTTCAACTAAAACATAATTACTCAACCATTTATTAATGTTATTAATAAATGTTTAATTTATGAAAGAGATAAATGGTTGGCCACAAGTACATGAGTTACTAAATGCACACAAATAAGTGAATTTGATATTCAAAACTATCTACATTGAATTCAATACTTGTCCATTAGTCATTTATGTTTGCAATAAGCATCTTTCTTTGTTTTTCTTAATCTTTATTCATAGTTATGTGCATATTTCACACTCTATAATTAGGATATCAATTGCTATGGCTGAACACTAGCATGATGTTTGTGTTGTGGTATAGATGTGTGGAAACATAATTATGGGATTGTTATATTATAGAGATCATAAATCTAGATATCGCATATTAGTTATACTATAGAGATCATAAATCTAGAGATCATAAACACAATAGAGATACTGATGGAGACTTAATTGGATGTAGCATGTCGCACCAAATTTGTTAGAGTATGCTAAGCTAGTACATAATGTTTCCTAAAGCCACATTAGTATTTTACCCAGATCATTATCTACCAAAACTAACTATAGTAATCCTTTTGAGGATTCATTTCATGGTGCTAGATCTTCATTTAGTTCCACTTCTTGTTGGAGAAAAGAACAGTTATTTCTTGAGGTAGATGAATATCCCATCAACAAAGGACAAGACCCTTTCTAGAATATAACAAATTCTACTCCAACAAAAGATCATGGGGGTTTCACTAGAGATATTGAATAAGAGATAGACTTCTACTGCTGCATTAAAAGCATTGGCATGTTCTTCATTTATTGATGCAAACTCTTTGTGATGCCACCACAAGCAACAAAGGTGTAAAAAGTTGTTTGCAATGCATGGATTTTTAAGATTGTCCTTTGAGAAAACAAAATTAAAGTATGGAAGCAGGATCTGCCAGCTCCTGAGGGAATCTTGATGAAAAATAACTATAAAATATTTGGGCAAGCTTATATGCAAAAACTCATGCTTCCTGATGGGTTTATGTACATAAATAAGCATAAATTAAGTGGTAAAGGGGCTGCTGGAAACAAGAGGGACAAAGAGGCAGTGGAAGTGAAAAATTCTGGTGTTGTGTCTACTCCATCTCAGAATAGGAATGGCGAAGGTATTGTAAGAGGAGATGAGAAGGGTGTTGGAAGAAGTGGGGGTGTTTACATTCCCCCATTTAAGCTGGCTCAAATGATGAAAGATGTGGAAGACATGAGCAGTGTGGAATACCAGCGTATGACATGGGATGCCCTTTAGAAGAGTATCAATGGGTTAGTAAACAAGGTAAATGCATCTAACATCAAGAACATCATTCCAGAGTTGTTTACAGAGAATCTCATCTATGGGAGGGGTCTATTTTGTAGGTCTTGTATGAAATCCCAAATGGCATCCCCTGGATTTATAGATATTTTTGCTGCGTTGGTTGCTGTGGTAAATACAAAATTTCCTAAAGTTGGCAATCTGCTTTTGCGAAGAATTATTTTGCAGCTTAAGAGGGCATACAAACGCAATGACAAGCACATGTTGATAGCAACAACCAATTTCATAGCTCATTTAGTGAATCAACAAGTTGCACATGAGATCATTGCCTTGGAACTTCTCACCCTTTTACTAGAGAACCCCACAGATGATATTGTAGAGGTTGCTGTTGGGTTCGTGAAAGAATGTGGTTCTTTGTTGCAAGACCTTTCACCCAAAGGTCTCTATGGGATTTTTGAAAGATTTAGAGGTATTCTCCATGAGGGGGAAATTGACAAACGAGTACAGTTTTTAATTGAAGGGCCTTTTTGTAATTCGCAAAGCTAAGTTCGAGGGTCATCCAGCTGTGCGTCCAGAATTGGACCTTGTAGAGCAAGAAGATCAGTTAACACATGAAGTTTTCATAGAAGATGAACTTGATCAAGAAGTTGGTTTGGATGTTTTCAAGCCAGATCCTGATTTCTTAGAGCATGAGGCAACCTATGAAAAATTGAAGAAAGATATCCTTGGAGATGCTTCTTCAAATGAAGCAGAAGGGGAGAATGATTTAGGTGATGATTCAGATGATGATGATGATGATGAAGAGGAAGGCAAGGAAGCACTGAGAATACAGGATGAGACAGAGACAAACTTGGTCAGTTTAAGACGTACAATTTATTTGACAATCATGTGAAGTGTTGATTTTGAGGAAGCTGGTCATAAGCTACTAAAGATCAAGCTTGAACCTGGTCAAGAGATGGAATTATACATCATGCTGTTAAAATGCTGCAGTCAAGAGAGAACATACCTTCATTATTATGGTCTTCTTGGGCAAATATTTTGTATGATCAATAAAATTTATCAGGAATTTTTTGATAAGTGTTTTGTACAACAATATTCTATGATACACAGACTGGAAACAAATAAACTACGTAATGTTGCAAAGTTTTTTGCCCACTTACTTGGCACAGATGCTCTTCCATGGCATTGTCTTGCTTATATACGTCTAACAGAGGAAGATACTACTTCCTCTTCCCGTATTTTTATAAAGATTCTCTTCCAAGAGTTGGTAGAGTAGCTTGGTATATTGTTGCTTAATGAAAGGTTGAACGATCCAACAATGCCGGGGTCTTTTTATTCAATTTTTCCAAAGGACAATCCCAAAAATTCACGGTTTGCTATCAATTTCTTTACTTCTATTGGTCTTGGTGGTATCACTGAGAGTTTACGTGAGTATTTGAAGAATATGCCAAGGCTTATAATGCAACAGCAAAAGTCTATTCTTGAGTCAGATGAATCTACCTCTAATGACGATTCTTCTAGTTCATCAGGTTCGTCAGATTCTGATACATCAGACTCAGATTCAGAGAGTGAAACTAATGTTAAGTTTTGATACTAAATGTAAAGTACTGATGCCAATAGCTAACAAGATGAGAGGGGGGGGGGGCGGTGAATCATACAAACTTAATCTTCTCATAAAATCAACAGATTCACCTCGGTAACTTATACTTCAGCAATATAAACTGATAAACATGCTAACTCATAAACACATAATCATCATAACACATATGACACCAGATTTAACGTGGAAACCCAAATAGGGAAAAACCACTGTGGGATTTCGGACCCACTAAGAAATATACTCTTCTAGAGTATGCTCGGTTAAAAGCAAATCTTGTTAAAGATTACAAACACATTGCTAGATGTGACCCGGTTAAGGGATTTCCCTCAGATCTGTTAGGATCTTCACTTTGTTAGAAGTGACCTTGTAAAAGGATTTCAAACACTCATTTAGAATGTTACCTTGCTAGAGGGTTTACAAATAAGATTGTTAAGTCCACTCGGTTAAGAGATTTTCTGTCACTTACAAAATAACAGTAATAAAAATATATCTACAACTTTACATCTAAAATGCTAAAGCAGATTCTATTTTTCTCAAAACAATCTAGTCATAGGACTTATCTTGTCCCTCTGCTGGGCTCCCTACTCTATTATTCAAACATGTATTCAAGCTTCTATGCTCGGTAATCACTATGTAGCATCCCTATGCTTACACTTGCCTGCATACATTGTTTATCAACAATTCCTTATTTATAAACAATTTGCTAACCGCTTAATCTCCTTGATCACATTTCTCATGATCAATCTTAGCCATCAGATCTTCAATCTTGACTAGGTTCAATGTATCCTTCAATCTGAAAATGTTTTACCTCGCCTTGGGACTTGCATTCCTTTCTTGGAACTTGCACAAGGTTATTGCGGTTCAATCTGAGCTGTAGATCTTCCTATCGATCTTCCATTGCCATAGATCCTTAACAAACTTCATGCGTGGCATACCAATCATTTATACATCTCCAGCTCATTAGCATCCTTCATTAAATAATGCTTTATCCATCCAATACGATCTGTCATAACTCGGTTGCAACTCGGTAAATACTAAACTTTACTCGGTAGACATTCCGCCTTCATTAACTGACATCGATAACCTTAGGGTTTACCGACTAGGTTCTTTAGGGTTTACCGACTACATTCGTTAGGGTTTACCGACTAGGTTCTTTGCTCGGTGACATAGTATAGTATTAACCTTACAATCAACAACATATGTAGGATATCACAACATCATGATCTCATCATTGTCTAACTCGGTAATAGTTGCCCATTGAATATCTTATTTCTCCCATTTCTTATCACATTCTTTCTGTGTCACTTTCTGACATCTTAATTCTCTTCATTCTCAAGATATGGCAACATCATACTGAATCAGATAATCAATTTCTTGACATCAATGACAAAATAATGTTATAAAGATAGTTATCATCCTTTTTCAGTTATATCAATAATCTTCAACAACCTTCTCAATATCCTTAATGAATATCAACAATCCCTCTTTCTACTGAAAATGCCAACAACTATCAGTGAGAGCAGTAAGGAGTCACCAAGAAAGAAAAATAATTCAAAGCATGACAATGAGTATGAAAATACAATAAGAAAGAAAAGGGCGAGGGCATTTGACTTGGAGGATGAAAGTGACAATAAAAAAATCAAAAGGAAAAAGAAAAGGAATTGCACTTTAGAAGGCCTAAGAGAAAGAACATTCATTGAAGGCCTAATAAAATGATGCAAAGAGGCTAGGGTAGTCATATAGAAGGCCTAAGAGAAATAACATTCATTGACATTTCTTGAAAATTTCAAAGGGGAAAATAATAGTGATGGAGGACTGATATGTGACAATCATTGAAACTCATATCAATAAGGGTCAAATCACATAGCAATGATGCCTAAGGACAGTAAATAGTAAATAGCTCTTTCCACAATAGCCAAAAGAAAGCATACAAGGCAAAACATGATTCCAGCCTTCCAAAACAGAGAACAACATTCTTTTCATAGTTGTAGCAGTAGATAACTTGGGAATCATTATCAATAAATACAGTCTCCGTACAATCTCAACGCATGGAAAATAAAGTATCATACAATTGCAACATCACGATCTAAGATAGTGGACAACATGAAGAGTAAAACAAGGCACGTATATTCACTCATATGATTGTTATAGTGTTATTATAGTAATGTATTCATAGTATTATCAAAAGAGAAATTATAGGTCCAAAATTAGAGACCAATCTTAAGACACCCCTGTCTAATAAGGGAGTAAATCAATAGCCGAAATGAATCAATAAGAGGCCACAAAATAAGAAGGTATAAATAAAAGGGCTTATTTATAAGGAGAAAAGAAGCATTAGAGAAGAGTTTTGCATCAACCAAGGGTAGAGATAAAGGAAAATAAACTTTTCTATACAATCCAAGGTCACCATTTCAGTGATATAGAGATAGAATAGTGCTTATGGATAGTTGGCAACAATCACGAAGAATGAGAAGAAAGGATGTAAAAAAGATTGTCCTAAATCACGTTGAAGAGAACACAAAGATGCAGTCTATGTAGTAGCACAAAGGGACAAAGCCAAATAAAACCTTCATTTTCTAAGCCAAATTAGTCTATGTAGGGCATTGAATAATAAATGTCAAGAATGTTGTTATTTTAACACATAAAGACACTAAGACATATAGTCCTTAGGTCTGCAAAGATCTCATTATTAATATACAGATTGTTGATGCCACATTCAACAATAATAAAGTTCCAAACACATAGATGTCATCCAAACATAGATAGATCATGACATATAGAAGTCATCATAACAAGACATCATGAGTAGCTACAACCATAGGACTCATAATGCAATGAACATTTTCAGTCCCAAAGCTTCTTTACAGTCATAAGATCATAAAGACAATTAAATGCCTAAGAAAGGGTAGTATATCAGTGAAATTCACAATGAAAAGGACATAAGGGTAGCCAATAACATGAAGTGGAGGCTTCCAAACAATGATCAATATAGCCTACCCTAGAACTACAATCATAGCACATGAACAATGCCACATTTTCAACAAGTGCAGAGATGAAAAAATATTTGTGTTCCTTAAGAGTAGTGACATATTCATGTGCCTTAAGAGTAGTGACCCGTCACAAGTTATGCATAGAGGATCAATGCTAAGTATAGCCATGGAATGGTCACTAAAGACAACAAGCTTCTTGAGAGATTGAAGAAGAATTGAAGGATATCTCAAGAAACAATCTTTTGACTATTAAAAGGGATAAAATTATGGTAGCAGTCATTGTCAAAGATGCCAAAGCAAGTATCATAGTGCATCAAACTATAATGACAATGAGACAAAGAATCACAAACAAAGACTAAAATTTTTAGTCAGAGTGATAACAGATAGAGCAAGCAACCCATAGTTGTTTCAATAGTTTGAAGAGAATTCCTTTAGAGAGAACAATGCAAGCTCAAGTTGAAGAAGGATACAAGCATCAAGGCACTTAACATAAGCTAGGTAAATAGTGATTCTAAGCCTTTGATAGTAAGAGAAACCAAAAGGAATGTTGTGACAAATATGTGTGATCAGAATAGGGTCTTCATAAGATTTAATAGTCATGACCAACATTGTAAAAATTCAACAAAGTAGCCTTGGTATACTTCAAGGACAGTCAAAGAAGCCTATGATAGTATTGAAGGGACAGTGACAACATGTGCATCTAGTAGACAATAGCCTTTTAAAGGTCATAAAAGTCATGTCATGGTTCCATGAAAGACGGAGATAGCTCTGTGACAAAGAGTCTCAATCACACCCAAGTTCAAAATAAAGTTTGCAGCCTCAATAAAAAACATACATCACCGTGAACTTTTCCATAAGATATCTCTATGAATGGTCAAAAGACAATGCTCATAATATCATGACACTATCACAAATTCTGCAATCATGAGAACAGATATAAAGATCAAAATATTGTTGCTCATATTAGTTAAATAATAGTCTATTTGACTGTCATGGGCTGAATAGAAATATAGGTCTAAACGGGCTTCAAGGAGAAATCATCCATAGTAATTATGCAAGATGATCATGAAGGTAATTTTCAAAATATGAGGAAGAGCGGTCCTTTCATCTTAAGATCAGTCCCTTGTTCTTTAAGATTAACCTTCAATGCTATCACCAAAAGAGCTTAAAAGGACATTGTCACAGAGAAGAATAGTGTGTTGGATATTGCTACTGCTAGGATATGTTGTTGTCATTGATATCAACATATTCCTATGTTTTGGTGTTGCACAGAGTTGTTTGGTGTTTTGGTGATTGCATTGAGTTGATCTGGTTGGTTTATCTATTTAGGATGTTGGAATACTTCATTAATTATTGTTTCAGTGATCCAAAAGTTTACATGATCATATCATTTAATCTGGTTTGAAGTTTAGGCTTTTTGTTTAGTGGTTGGCAGAGTTTTGTATTTGATTCGATGAGCTCTGGTGTGATCATATCTTTGGTTGCGTATTTGGGAGAATGTTTTGGATGTTCATGTGTATCTTCATTTCAGATGGTTTGTGATTTGGTGCTTCGCAAGCTATCTTTCTAGTCTAGATTGTTGTTGTTCAGTGTTCTTGAGTTCTATTGTGTTGATCGATGAAGATTTAAATAAGTGGTGTTGGTGCAGCTATTGTGGATGGTTCTAATGTGCTTGCTAGATATGTTTTGAGATGCAAAAGAAGAGTTAGATGGTTTTGGTTCAATGATGATAATTTCTATTTTCAAGTAATTTGATTCGATATATTATACTGAAACATGATTTCATAACTAACATTTCAACTTCTATATAACTAGTTCTATAGCCCAATTTTCTTGCCTGTGAAGAAAGACCATGTCAGACAATATCAATGAACAACAAAATAAGGAGACAATTGCTAGATTGTGGTCTAAATTGAAAAGAAAAGGTGATGGAAAATGTTATTGTCTGTGCAAAATTTGTAAGGGGTTAAAGACTAGAAGACTTCTAATCAAAACAATGAAGAAACATTGTAGGCTGCATGGTCACATTGAAGGTGGACATGATTATCATCCATTGGTAAGTTTTTCATTATATTGTTTTAACAATTTATATACATGATAAATCACGTGATGATGAGATCATGATCACGGTTTATTTATGTTTATCAATTTTATATAGGTCGAGCACCCTAGAGCACATGGTATGGATCAACACAACCCTGAGAATATGGTTTTAGAAGTGGATGAACATGAAGGTGTGAATATCGAAGCTAAAGATAACGATCCCATGGAAGATGACGATCATGAGCCAGAAAACACAATTGAAGATGATGGTACAAATACATTGATCCATGACCCATTTAGTAATCGCACATCTGATCATGATGATGAAGATGACCTTGATGTTGTTCATGATGTCCCTCTACTTGAGAAGGCATCTGAGGCCCTTTATGAAGGCTCGCAAGCAACTCTTCTCTCTATTGTATTGTTGTTGGTGAACTTGAAGGTTATGAATGGTTTATCCAACATAACAATGCCACGTATGTTAAGGTATGTCATATGTGTCATAATAAACTGTGAATAATGATGTACCATTAATATTCTTTATATTAACAAATTATATTTTTTTGCTGTAGATTGATAGGTGAGTTTTTGTTACCACCATCAAATATTCTACCTCGCTCATACCGAGAATTATCTGTCGTTATGAAAGATATTGGAATGGAGTATCAAGCAATAGATGTTTGTCCCAATGATCATATTATATATCACAAACAAAATGAATTTCGAACTGAATTCCCTAAATGTCATATCAGTAGATATCGAATAGATCAAATAACAAAAAGGGTTCCTCGCAAGGTTCTTCACTATATTCCCATTATTCCATGTATGCAACGATTATTCAAGTGCACTAGCTTGGCACAATTTATGGACTACCATGCATGCAATAGAAGTTGAGATGACATTATTCGAATGACTGTGGATGGTTCAACATTTATGGACATAGAGGAAAAGTGGCCACACTTTAAAGAAGAACCTCGTAATCTCAAGCTTTCATTGGTAGCGGACGGTGTCAATCCATTTGGAGAGACAAGATCTGTTTACTCAGTGTGGCTTGTTTTTGTTATCAACAATAACATTCCTCCATGGATGTCAATAAAGAGGGAGCACATAATGTTGGCAATGATTGTTCCAAGTATTTAATCATTTAAATATAGTCGTCTAAATTTAATTATAAATATTGTAGTAAAATGGTCATAATAATTATGTCATGTTTTTGTTCATTCGATTAGGTAAGTACCAAGTTAAAGATATGAATGTATATATCAAGCCTCTTATCGACGAGTTGCTAGAGTTATGGAATGGTGTCACTATGTATGCCATCTCTAGACCAATAGGACAAAGACAATTTCAATTCCAGGCAATGCTTCTATGGACAATACACAATGCCCCGGGGCTAACACATTTTTGTGGTATGTTATAGTGTTTAAGTTGTGCATGAACATTATAATTCAAAAAATTATCATATTTAATCCAATTATACATTATCTTGTAGGTCTTCAAACAAACGGAGAATTTAAATGTCCTGTTTGTGGTCCAAAGATGAAATCTCATGATTCAAAAAGTTTAGGAAAGCAGGTGTTTGATGAGTATAGGCACTTTCTCCATAAAAATCGTAAGTATCGAAATACTGAAAAACATCTTTTCAATGGGAAAGAAGAG
The DNA here is from genome assembly GCF_030272615.1 of Cryptomeria japonica. Classification (NCBI taxonomy): domain Eukaryota; kingdom Viridiplantae; phylum Streptophyta; class Pinopsida; order Cupressales; family Cupressaceae; genus Cryptomeria; species Cryptomeria japonica. The sequence goes on along the minus strand of NC_081409.1, from coordinate 287,198,093 downwards.
AATACATCAAAGCCACGAAGAATGACACCTCACCTGTGGAAGTTGGAATATAATAGAATTAATCGTCAAGGTAATGCCATTCCATCTATTGGTTTGTCATAAAACATCTTTTCTATTTTGTTTTGTTTATTGATGATGTGATTGATGATCATGAAGGTCGTGAAGGCATAAATGACCACCTTCCTAAGGGACTAAAAAGTTATCCCGACAATTTAGTAGGTTGCCCTACTACGAGCAGTTACAAATTGTTCATTTATTTGATAGTATGCATATTGGAAAGAAAATAACAGAGACAGTATGGAAAATATTGGATGGAAGGCGTGACAAAGAAAAAATTGTCAAAATATGTAGTGACATTCAGGATTCCAATCATGCAATGATAAATTTCATTCAATCAAATAGCCATGGAGACTAGATTAATATAAGTGAGCTTCCTTGGTTATTAACCGACCAGCAAAGCAATGCTATAAAAGAAGTCATACGAAAAATTCGATTTCCCACAAGATTTGCTGCGAACATAAACAATCTCATATCAAAGAAAAGTGAATTTGGGCCAGGGATAAAAACGCATGATTGGCATACTTTCATTAAGGTAATTCATGTTCTTGTGTTTTTAGTATGTATTTAAGTACTACGCATATGTGTACTTTTCATTGTATTATGTTACAAAAAAATGAAAAGATAATTTTATAATTGTTGCAGTACGTTCTACCTCTATCTCTCCCAAACAACTTCGACAATAATGTCAAGCAAGTCATATATGATCTTGGAAAATACATGAGGTAAGTAGTGATATTTGTTCAGTTCGTTGTATAGATATTGTAGACGTATAAAAATGACCATATTCCTAAATGAATATTTTATGTTCATTTCTCTATTTAATTAAATCCAATTTAATTAAATTATCCACATTCTTCTATTTTATTAAGTAAATTACTCAATTTATTTAAATAAAATTCACTATACCCATTTAATGAATAAATCATTTTATTCAATTAAATTCCCCCTATCCACTTTTAATTAAATTCAAATTTAATTAAATAGTTATCCTAAATTGAATAAATCTAATTTATTTAATTGCAACCAAATTGAATGAAATTCTTTATTTCAATTAAATCCTATTATCCCTCCATCCACTTGCAAAATCCCAAACCCCTTTCTAATCCCTTCTAGAATCTTCTAATCGCTTCTAATTAACCTAACCCCTCCTCTAAACTTTGTCACATCCCTAAGCAAAGGGAAGTCACTTCTCAAAACCTCAAAGTCTTTGATAACCATTAAAGGCTTTCAACCTTCAACCACTTAATTCCTCAAAGTCTTTGATAACCATTAAAGGCTTCCAACCTTCAACCACTTAATCCCCCAAAGTCTCCAATAACCATTAATGGTTAACTCAAACCCTCCTACATGGTTAAAGAATTTGTTTTGACTCAACCTTTACCCAACCCAAAGGTCTCATAAGGCCTTTAATGCTTTGACCATGATTATCTCTTAATCATTTTCACAAAGGTTTATCCTTGGATTAACTCTTAATCTAGTGGGTAATCTTAATTTAGACTTGACCCTTATCTCTAAGATAGCCATGAGGTCTTCTCAGGCATTTAATGCCTCCAACCCCTTCTCTCAACCCAATCTTATGTTGACACTTGTCACCATTTCATTGGTGCCAATTGCAAACATGGATCCCCAACTTTCAAACTCAACCATTGATCAACTCTTTCAATCCTGACCATCCATTGCCCTATTTTTTTGCTATAAATAGAGCTCTCATTCTTCCATTTTAGATCATCCTCCAAATTTGTAGTATCACACTTATGCTCAAATACATTCAAGCTTTCTTATATCATATATGCTCATCATTTTAGTCTCTCTTTTAACTAGAAATTAGTCTAAATATGCATGTTTAGAATATTTTTTTTATCATTTAGCTCAATCATAGACTAATATATCATGTTAGGATAGTATTCATACTAATCATGTCATCTTATCATCTAGTTTATTGCATTTCTAGAATCATACATAATTTAGAATCGATTTCATTCTAAAATCTATCAAGACATCCCTCATTCTTGCATTTGCCATCCCTGAACCATTTTGCTCAGTGATCTGAGAGCAAAAACATTGGTTTGAGGGACATTGTGAGATAGAGAACCATGGGACACACCTTGGGAAGCTGAGTAATACGTCGTTACTCCATAGCTTGCACCAAGAAGTCCCGTGTGTGTGTGTGGACTAGTATTTAGCAATATTTTCACATATTGAGTTCTATCGACCCACTTTTCCCGCATACATTTTTGGCGCCCACCGTGGGGCCCGACCCCAAATATCAAATCGGTTTTTGAAACTAACTACTTTTGCAGGCACGCGAGAAAAATGAATTAGCGCATTCAAATCACTGTTTAGCGCATCTAGTAAATAGCGTAGCACATCCAGTCCACTGTTCAGCGCTTGGGGTCTCTACTTCAGCACGGACGAAAAACGGAGTAGCGGATTGGGTGAATAGATTGGTGCGTCGGGTCTGTCAGATAGTGCATCTAGTTTACCATATAGCGCTTTAAGTCCAAAATCCAGCGCTTAAAAACCATCTTTTAGTGCATCAAATCATCACTTTTCCTGTAGGTCTCAGCGTGGGAGAAAACAGAGCAGTGATTCCGACGCACAGAGTAGCGCATCCGGAACACAGTGCAGCGCATTAAGATATTGTTTTAGCGCATAACGATATTGTTTTAGTGCGTATAGTCCTTTCTGTAGCGCATCACAAACAATGAGCAAGAAAATTACAATTGTAACCGAAATAAAATCTAGACTTGTAGAAGTCCACCAAAATCTAGATTTTCTAACTATTCAATTGACTTTTGGCAGGACTCTAACAATTTTCTTGCAGGTGGAGCGGGCCATTTTCTTTTAAGCGATTTCTTTTGTTGACCACCAAGATCGAATTTACTTTGTTAACCAAAATTCCTTTTCATAGATCAAAAAATCATTGCCCTGAAAGGATAAAATAAACACCATGTTTTCGTGGAGCAACATCTCCATATAGATTTTAGCAAATCACTGAATTGAAAGGATAAAAAGAACCAACTTGATTGCTTTGTCTCAAAAGTGGAAGGAATATGCTCTCCCCTTAATTGGGTGATCAAAAATCCAGACGACTCTTACAGCTTTCTGTACTTCAAGCATTTACATCCTTTAGTAGGCCTGCCTTCCCGAGGAGTTGGAATCAACTCTTAAAGCTGTTTATGGCAGGTGTGAAGGGAACGACCTAAGTGGGAAACGACTTTGATGCCAAGAATTCCAACCCACTATAATCAAACATGGAAAGTGACGAAAGTCCTTTTCAACAGTTGTACGCATCGATTAGCCTTCCCCCAGTATCCTTGAGATACGTAAAGCCTTTGTTCTAAAGGTTGGGAAGCCTCCTGAGGGATTTTATCACTGACGGCCGAACGGGAAGCCTGATTATGAACCATAGAAATAGAAACTTTGAACCAAGTCAGTAACCAGACATTTATAACTTCATAGTGCAAGGGTGGGGAAGAATCCGCCCCCAAGATTACTCACCATATATCTCCCAAGATAACTACTCAACTGTGAAGCGATTCACTTTGAGTTAATTTCTGGCAAAAGGCAAAAAAACAGGCACCCTCTAGGGGGTGACACGACTGTTTGAGCTGACGGAGTATCGAGACTAGTGGGCTATGATGTTATTTATGACCCTTGACTAAAGAGTCTTTTTGAAGTGTATTATTTGTATCCAAACCTGTTAAAACATTGGGGATTTGAACACATCCTCGCAAGAACATACACTTTTTGTTAGATTAGGCAAAATGGTTGTACTTTTTTGTGTCATGTTTGCATTTATTACTTCAGAAAATCATCCATCAAACTTGAAAAATTCACAGCAAAAATTCAAAATTCACAAAAATCAACCAAAGGAAAAATCAGGGCATTTTAGCGCATAAGAGAAACTTCTTAGCGTGTGGGGTACTTCGGTTAGCGCATCAAAACATCAAGTTAGCGCGTCGGGTCCAAACAGTAGCATTTTTATCATAGGTCAAATCAGTGTTGACACCTTTAGCGCATCAGAAAAATAGTCTAGCGCGTAGAAGCAACAGTTTAGCGCGTGAAAGCCAACCATTAGCGCATAAAGTCCAACAGTTAGCGCATCACAGACCCAAGATAGCGCATAGCTTTTTCAACAGCTAGAAAAACAATTTTAACAGTCCAAAACTTTAGCGCGTATCTGGGGGCAACCTAGCGCGTGTGGTTATCATTTTAGCACATAGAGACATTTCAGTAGCGCATGTAGTCTCTGTTCTAGCACGTGATCAAAAACAGAAAAATAGAGGGCAAAACCGAGAAATTTTTTGAAATTTTCAAAAATATTTTTAGAAGTCTTTTTTTCATCAACATCATTTTTCATCAAACCAGAGTGACAAAAACAAACCACTAAAACTATTTCTTGAGCTAAATTTGTGGCAAAACGAACGTTGTCAGAATCCTAAGCGAATTGCGCAATAGAGGATGTCTCTCCTATCATAATCCAGAAACTTCATCATCAGTATCAACAAAATCTTTTACTATCTTACGGATTTTTATCTCAAAACACTTGCTTAAAATTTTCAAATTGTTAAATCAAGTTTCCAGATCAAGAGGCTTTTCCATATCATTTGACACGCTTTGTCGGGAAGGGACATCTAAACCTTCACTCTGATATAGTAAGATTTGAAATTTTTCAAACAAGATCAACTGAATCCAAACCAATCAAAGGAAACCATTGATCACTCATGCATGACTAATCCCCTTATTCTAAGAAGAAAGAACCTCTATTGTAACATCACGTTGAAGAAACAACAACCTAGTTTTTCCAAATTCTTCAAGAGAAATAAGTTTTTATACATCAATCGTCAACTATTCAAATCTCATCGGGTATTCCTTTATCACGTCAAACGTTATATCCAAAACAAATCTAGCGAATTTGACAAAGAACCCTTGAAGACAAGAGCATACTGTCAAAAGTCTGCTTTTAATCAAACCATAAACCGCAGCAAAAAAATCAATCCCGCATTCTTGCCCGACGAGTGTATCACTTATACCGCATCTCGACCAGAACCACCCACCCCTGAACAACATATCAACGAGGCTTTTGTCCCTTTCATCACTGAGAGTTTCTACTAAAATGCCTGTTACTTGCTCTCAAAGAGACAAACAAAGCGAGACACACGCTGAGTCTAGTATGAATCGAAGATTATCAAATCCTTTTGAGGTTCCACCCTTAGAAGAACCTGAAATTACTGAAGCACTTCTTCAAGAATGTCAGGAAAACCCCTCATTCCAAAAGCTTGTAGAAAAACTCATGGAAAATGACAAAGAAAAATATCTGCTCATGCTTACAAGCAAAGGCGTTAAACTTCCCGAAAATTTAGACCCAAACATCTTTAAAACTGGATCTCGACAATATGCATATCAAGAACAACAAAGAGAAGAAGACACCCATAACTTTGAACAACATATACCTGAGCAACACATTCCAGAACAACGCATACCAGAAATGCATATACCTGAGCTAGAAACACCAGAGCAAAATATACCATTTACCACACCTTTTCAGCTAAGAACCAATACAAGGGAAGAACTTTTCCCTCGACAAGACAATATACCTTTGGCAGCCCTTACTCAACAAATGCAAATGTTGCAAAGGCAAATACAGGATATGCAACAAGGGACAACAGTGCGGTACTCTTTAAACGAAATCTGTCCTTATCCATTTGATAGAAGATTGAACATGGTACCTTTTCCTCCAAACTCAGACGTTCCCAAATTTGATAAATATGATGGGAAAAATGATCCCCGAGATCATGTTTGAGAATTTTGCACACTGAGCCTTGAATTTGCTCATGATGACACCTATTTGATGAGGTTATTCCCCAGAAGCTTGGGAGGGCAAACCATGGAATGGTTATCCAAAATTTCTCCACCTGTCAAATCATTTGATGAATTGGTTAACAAATTCATACCACTATTCCTACAACATCCAACATGCCATAACCATGCTAGATATTTGCAACACCAAACAAAAGAACAATGAAACATTCATGATATTTCTTCAACGCTGGCGACACATGGTATCACGATATCCTCGAGATATTCCTGAAAAGGAGAAAATGGAAATCTTCATCGATAACTTGAATAGTGAAATGAGTTACAGACTAAAACTTCAATGCATACCATCTTTCGCTAAATTAATCGAAAATGGCATTCAAGTAGAAGAAGCATGTGTCAAAAAGGGAACACTCAAATTTTACAAAGAAGGAACAAACTCATCAAACTACAATAACCAGAACAACACCAACCTTGACAAATCTCGATTTTGGACTCGAAACAAAAACGAAGGCAACAATGAAACACATGATCCCAAATCTAAACAACCAGTGCTCGCATTGTCTGGAAATCCTCAAAACACGAAAAATCCTAAAAATGCTAATACAAATGCTAACACATATGCGCAAAACACTGATCAAGGACAACTCAACACAAACAACACCAATGATACTCAAAGCAAAAACATGAATCCAGGACCTAACAACAATTCACGCAACAACACGAACAATTTCCAAAAGCGTATCTTCACACCACTGGGACAATCATTAGAATCCGCATTCAGAGAACTTTTGGCAAACAAGATTCTTTCTTTGCCTCCAATCAGCAACTATGAGCCCCCAATCAAACCACCTTGGTGGAATGATTCACACTATTGTGATTTCCATCGCAACAAGGGTCATAGAACAAACGAGTGCATGAGATTGAAACACATAGTACAGGACATGATTGATCGAGGTGACTTAACGGTGGATGGTCTCAAAACAAATGGTGATCACGGAGCCTTCAAAAATCCTCTCCCAAATTACAACAAAGATGGAGCATCAACTTCGGATGATACACGTGGAGCTCGTATTAATCACATCTACAACAACACCATCAACCACATATCAGCTGAAGATCATCAAGTCAATGTCATCACCATTCGAGATTGGCATGATCATGAATCTGTCAATGTAACAACCCGAACTCAGAAATATGTCTTGAAGGGACATACTACACCTACAACTACCACACCAAAAATCCAATATGACTTGGTTAGCCAACTACGCAAGACTCCAGCTCAGATATCTATCCTGGAATTATTGAAACTATCACCAAAGCACAAAGACATATTGGAGCAAGCGCTATTGGAAACAAATGTACCTCAAAATCTGGATATAGACAGATTTCAAGCCATGGTCGCCCATATGACAGGACCTCATAACCTCACCTTCTCAGAGCATGACAATACTTCCTTGAGTCATCCGCATAATACTCCTCTCCATATTGAAGTCATTGTTTGCAAACACCGAGTAAAAAGAGTCTTAATAGATGGAGGAGCCAGACTTAATATATGTACTTTAAAGCTTATCCGTGCATTAGGCTTCTCAGAAGAATCTATTGATCCTTGCAAGAAGATTACCATAAAAGCATATGATGATGAGGAAAGGTCCTCTAAAGGAATAGTGATATTACCTATTCAAGTAGGACCAGTACAAAAGGATACTATATGTCAAGTCTTAGACATAGATCTAACCTACAATAGCTTGTTAGGACGACTCTGGATACATGAAATGCAAGCAGTACCTTCTACGTATCACCAGTGTGTCAAGTTTCCTTATGATGGCCAAGAAATCTCCATATCAGCTGATCATAATCCATTTCAACATTGCAACGCAATGGGGGCAGCCCAAGACAGTTTGGTTCCTCATAATAGAGAAAAGCAACGATCCTTGACATCAGATCTACAAACAACAAAGCCCAACTCCTTATTGGGAGACTTCAAACAAAAGATGCAAATCAAAGACGAGGGCATGGGAGAATACTCTTTGGAGCCTTTATGTTTGGCCAAATTGCCAAGATCACCTAGATCGCATGGTTTGCCTACTACATCAACACATCTGGCCACTCAACCCATCACTAAATTTGATGGTACCTTCATCCAATTGGGTACTCTAGCACATGAATCAGAAGACAAGGACATTCTTAGCTGGTTATACAAAGATGAAGAAGAAGATCATAGAGCAGCCGCTCTGGACATTTTTCTACCAACACACCTGTATGGAAAAGGCTACTTAATCATGAAGCAAATGGGATATGGCGGTAAAGGACCTATTGGGAAATGCAAAGGAGTCACTGAACCTATAGATCTTCCTTCACAACCTAGTAGAAACAAAGCATGATTGGGTTCTAAACTCACGTTCCTATTGAAACGACCGCCACACACAACTACAAAACCTCAATGGAAGGTGAAGAAGAAGTACAAAGAAGAATCCTGGCAGGAAGCACTCTTTGAATCAGCAGAAACAATCCGCAAGGCACGGGAACGTCAAGATCAGAAGTTGCATCAGGGAAAGCTTCTAAGTCATAAGAAGGCCCTATCTGTAGTAGTAGCTCATATTCAAACACCAGTGTCTCAAAAACAAATCATGTCATCTCCAGATACCGTTATTCCTCCCTGAGGAAGCACAGTCTATGAACAAATCTAGAAAGTAGAAGACGGATCTGATACAGAATCAACAAAAACCATCAAAATGGTATCCATCATCAAAGATTTGTTTTCACCATACAACATACCTGTTTGCAGCACAGATAGAATCTGGGATGATGCCTATGAGACAAATTCCAAAGAATATGAATGGCGTACCTACTCCAATGCTACTATGGATATTCCTAATGATACTGATTCTATATCTCTTTCTCAAGAAGAACATAGCACAAGAGATAGACCTCTTGAATTTGGACCGCAGAATATCTATGACGCCACGGAAAGCGAATAGGAATATTATGAACAAGTCTATGTGGAAGATAATACCATCGAAGACCTCGATGAAATTCTGAACTTCTTTAAAACCAAGAACAAACACGATGAAAACTCTGTCCTAACACTCACAGTAGCAGAGCTTGATCCACCCAACGATTCCTTACCACTTGTCTTTCCTGACCTCATCGACTGGGATGAACTTGAAATCCATGATATACCAATCTTCCCAGATGAGGAATCTATTATCCATTACTTATGTACCGTAAATCCGGAAACAGGCTCTACTAGTGAACAACATAACGATGTCTACAAACCAGGGAGTGCCAAGTCTCTTAGTCACAAAAATGAACCAAATAAAGGATCTGATGCTGAAAACCAGTCGATGGCAGCTCTAGATCACAAAAAAGTAACAATAAAGGACACATCTGAGGGTGAAAACCTTTTTAAGGCACCTAACGATGGGAGACTTGACACTCTTCCTGAGCACTTTCATGAGCGATCGCCCATATTGATTGAGCCCACTCAATCAATCAACATTGGTACCACGGAAGCAGTCAGAAACCTACACCTGGCAGAATCTCTGACAGAGGAAGAAAGATCAACATTCATCATCTTCTTTAAAGAAAAGCAAATTAACTTTGCTTGGTCATATGCTGATATGCCTGGAGTAGATCCACACTTAATCATGCTTCACTTGTCCATTTCTATAGGAGTTAAGCCAGTCAAGCAAAAGCTACGAAAGATGAATCCACAGGTGGCACTCATGGTCAAAACTGAACTGAAGAAACTATTAGATGTCAGATTCATCTGACCCATTGACTATGCAGAATGGATTTCCAACATCGTTCCAGTATCAAAACCAGATGGTAGTATCAGAATTTGCACTGACTTCAGAGACGTCAACAAAGCTTGTCCAAAAGACGACTTTCCTCTGCCCAGTATCAACATAATTGTAGATCTTACAGCAGGTCATGCAATGGTCTCACTAATGGACGGTTTCTCAGGCTATAATCAAATCAAAATAGCTCCTGAAGATCAAGATAAAACAACGTTCACCTAGCCTTGGGGAACGTACTGTTGGAATGTTATGCCTTTTGGTTTAAAAAATGCAGGGGCCACTTATCAAAGAGCAATGACAACAATCTTCCATGACATGATGCACACATTTATGGAAGACTATGTTGATGATTTACTAGCTAAATCCTTCACTAGAGCTGAACATCTTGGCATCCTAACAAAGATTTTTGATCGATTGGAGAAATTCCAAGTCAGGCTCAACCCTAAGAAGTGTGTCTTCGGGGTTACATCAGGCAAGTTACTAGGCTACATTGTTTCAGCTAAAGGTATTGAAGTAGATCCAGCAAAGGTACAAGCCATTATGGACATGCCACGACCAAAGAATATCAGTCAACTCAGATCTCTACAAGGACGACTTCAATCCATCAGGGGATTCATCGCTCAGCTAGCAGATAAAAGTCTACCATTTAACCATTTACTACACAAAAATGTACCATTCAAATGGGAGGCCAAGTGTGCAGAATCTTTTTACCAAATCAAACAATACCTGATGAATCCACTAGTTCTAGTACCACCAGTCGCAGGAAAGCCTCTTATCTTATATATCTCAACAACAAATATATCACTGGGGGCACTATTAGCACAAGAAGATCAACAAGGGAAGGAATGCGCCATATATTATATCAGTAGGACATTGAATGACTATGAACTCAACTATACATTCATTGAAAAGGCTTGCCTAACAGTGGCCTTCGCATCTCAGAAGTTCCAACATTATATGCTAGCACACACCATCAAGCTAGTTGCAAAAATTGATCCTCTCAAATATCTACTCAGCAAGGCAGCTCTTATAGGCCGATTGGCTAAATGGGTCATGATTCTCAGTGAATTTGACATCCAATACACAGAAAGACGAGCCATCAAGGGACAAGCAATTGCAGATCAGTTGGCTGAAGCACCACTCCCAAGCAAACACACCATGGAGATCGAATTTCCAGACAGGGACATTCTTGCTCTTTCTACTAAACAATGGACCCTATACTTTGACAGATCCTATACACAACATGGTTCAGGTGCTGGCATTCTGTTCATCACTCCTAAAGGACACACTATCCCAAAATCATATAGGCTTATGTTTCCATGCACAAATAATGTGGCTGAATATGAGGCACTGGTCATAGGCATCAAAATGGCTATAGAATGGAAAATCACAGAGTTAAAAGTCTATGGAGACTCACAACTAGTTGTCCATCAAATCAACAATGACTATCAGATAAAGGATGACAAGTTACTACCCTACAAGCGAATGGTGGATGATTTCAAACAGTATTTTGTGCACATCACCTTTGAACAAATACCAAGATTGAACAACAAAGCAGCCGATGCAATGGCTACTATCGCTTCACTAGTACAAATTCCAGAGCGTCAAAGTCGTTACGAGTTCCTGGTAGAGCAACTGTTCTCCCCCGCCTATGACCACTTTGAATCCCAGGTTATCTATGCCTTGACTGGTTCAGATTCTCCGTTATATGAACCAATATACGACTACCTCAAGCATAATATCTTACCAATTGACCAATCCCGTAACCAAAAACATAACTTTATCTGACAAGCTGCCCGTTACACCCTTACCGCTGATACTTTGTATCATCAAGGTCTCGATGGTACTCTTCTTCGTTGCCTTGATCGTAATGATTCCGATTCTGCTTTACATGAGCTTCATGAAGGTATTTGTGGCACACATTCAAGTGGCACTACTCTTGCTAAAAAGCTTCTACGGATGGGATACTACTGACCTACAATGGAGAAAGACTCCTATCACTTCGCTAAGAAATGTCCTAAATGCCAGATCCATGGTAATCTGATACATGCACCAGCACAGGAACTACAACCATTTACAACATCCTCGCCCTTTTGTCAGTGGGGACTAGATTTAGTGGGCAAAATTCATCCTTCATCTTCAAATGGACACAAGTTCATTATAACAGCAACATAATACTTTACCAAATGGATAGAAGCAATTCCCATGACCACAGTGACCGGGAAACAAATTGCCTCTTTTATCCTCAATTATCTGATTTGCAGATATGGTATTACAAGTTCAATCATCACAGATAATGGACGGCCCTTCAAGAATCAAGATGTCCAAGAACTATGTGAAAAATTCAAAATCCAACATAGGTTCTCTACACCATACTACCCACAGGGAAATGGTCAAGCAGAAGCATCTAACAAGACAATATTGAAAATCCTCAAGAAAATAGTGAATGATGCAGGCAAAGATTGACACATACAACTTAATCCAGCACTTTGGGCATACAGGACCAGCATCCACACACCTACAAAAGCAACACCATACTCATTGGTATATGGATCAGAAGCCATTTTGCCCCTAGAGGTAGAAATCCCATCTCTCAGAGTCTCTTTAAAAGGTTCAATCCCAGATGAAGAGTATCGAGTTAACCGACTACAAGAACTTGAACTATTAGATGAAAGACACCAACATGCTTATACTCATCTCAAAGCATATCAACAACGCATATGCAGAAGCTACAATCACAAGGTCATTCCCAGAAACTTCAAAGTTGGTGACCTAGTCCTCAAAGAAAATCCAAGAAATCAGCAAGATAGAGAAAAGAAAGGGAAATTTGAACTTAACTGGTTGGGTCCCTATGTTATCATATCAGTCTATGGATTATGTGCCTATCAGCTAACAAATTCTGAAGGAGATGTGCTAGATGAACCAACTAACAACATCCATCTAAAGAGGTACTACACTTAAGTAGCATAGTGCACGGAAAAAGCCAAAATAAGAAAAAAATAAAATAAAATAAAATCCAGAAAAAGCAAAAACAAAGTACAATAAAAACAAATGGTGAAAACCTGGTAAACATGTGCTCTTGTGAAGGAACAACTCCTCTATCTATCTCCATGCCATTTTATCCATACAAACACTATCAACCATCGCCCAACACTTAGCAAATATCCATTCAGGACATACTTAACGTAGTCACTATCCTGATTTGTCTATATATATCCTCTTACCACTAATCCACCATGGCTTGGAAATCACTATACATATTCACATCAAGAGGCACACTCAGCTAGGGGAATTAACTTGTTCAAAAACTTGCAAACATTCAAGACATCAAGATTATTTGCAAAACTCAACAGCTTGACATCCAACAACCAAAACTACACTTCATCGCAAAAACAAAACAAAACATTTCACAGAAATACCAAGGATGGATGATTTTCTAAAGTATTAAATGTTGCATTATCGCATAAATTTTTTTTTTGACTATTTTGCATTTTGAACTTTTGGAATCTTTTCCTTTTTCTCACTAAAACGCTTCAAAGCTAGAGATCAAGGGGAACTTCCAATATTTTCTTAGTCTTCTATCTGGGAGGCAATCACTTGTACTGTGTGAATACATGCCTCGAGACGTGATACCTCGAATATCACTGAAGGCCTGATTCCACTTCACGCATACAAATGATCTAATCTTGTCTATTTACGCAATGCGCACTCAGGTCGTCCTGGTTCAATTATACCTTGACGCTTGTGCTATCTTGCAAAATCAAAAATCATGTAAATTTTTCTCAGGTCATTATGGTTTAATTATACCATTATGCTTGTATAAATTTTCAACATATCCTAAATAAATCAATGCTCAATGATGATATCTACAAAGAAAGCAAACAAATGGTTATATCAAATGGCAAATACAGAATGCAGATGCTACCAAAAATAATTAGTTTGCATATCATTTTAACAATTAGTTGCGTATCATTTAACATGTTTGCATATCATTTTAACGATTAGTTGCATATCATTTTAACATCATTGTATATCATTTTACATTTAGTTGCAAATCATATGTGTCATTTTTAAGATACATCACACCACATATCACATCATACATCTCATTTTCAAGATACATCTCACAGCATATAAAAGCATACATCCTGCATCATACATTATATCATCTATTTAAAAGCATTGCATCACATAAACTAAATAACCCAAATAAATGCATCCATATAAACATGTCACATGATCAAAGCAAATGGTGCCATATATATAAATCTCAAAAATGATCCAAATGTACAAAATGTGTCAAAACTGTGTCCAGTACAAAAAATAACAATGATCCAAAACTACAACAGAGACCATGTCTCTCAAGTATGACTATCCCCTGACGGAGATGGTCTAGCTCCAGATGCGCCTGCCCCTGGGTCCCCAGGAGGGTCCTGTCTTGGTGGCCCCGTAACACCTCGGCTCTCCGACCGCGACCCAGTATCTCGAGATCGAATAGATCTTGACTGTGTAAAGCTCTGTACTCGCCGGTCTCCGGGTACCACAGCCTCATAGTGCTGCCTATAATACTCCGCCTCCTAAGCTCTCAACGCCAGCTCTCTCAGGGTGTCTCTCATCGGACCACCCGTCGTTGCTCTCTGCATACTCGACACCACCTCCTCCGCTCGCCCTCTCCGCTCTATCTCGGTGTCTCGCTCAGTGGTCAACTGAGCAATCTGCCGCTGATAGGTCAAAATCTGCGCCTGCAGCTGCTGAACAGTCACCTGTAGGGTCCGGATCTGTGCATCCTCAACATGTGTAGGGATCCGAACCTATAGTGGTATCTGTGCCGGGGCAACTCCTCCAACCTTTCCTATCCTCGGTACTGGAGGTGGGAGCACATCTGTCCTCTTCCTCTAAGCTGGTCGCCTCGCCTCATCATCACCACCCACTGCAACTAGCACCTCCCCCACTCTCCCCTCTCCACCGGCTCCGATAGCCAATCCATCTCTCCCCCTATCTATCCTCCCCTGTTTCACCACTCTCTCCACACCCCTATCTCCTCTCCTCACTCTACCTCCCCGCCTCCTTCTAGCTCCTCTCCCTCGTCCATCTCCTCCATCCTCTCCATCATCATCATCATCTCCCTCTCCCTCCTCCTCATCTGAATCAAAAGCTGGCCTCATCTCATCGGGATCAAATATCCTAGCCACTGCCCGCACAACAAATAATCTGGCAAACTCATCAGTCATGCCTGCATCCTGAATCTTTGGGGCATAATCCCATATCTGCCCTGCTAACCCCACAAACTCCTCCACCGCCACTACACTATCAATGGTCGGCCCCCAATCAGCCACATCCTGCCTCCGCCGTGCATACAGGCAAGCCCCCTGCGGTATACCCTGCTGGCGCCCAAACTGCCTCAAAACTTGGGTCACCACAAACCTCTCTATAACAAACGGGGTCCTCCTGATCAGGTATTTAGTCATAAATACAAAGGGCATCTCCAGCCCATCATCAGCCCACACCTCACATCCTGTGTACGGTCGCCATGTGACCGTATCAATGTCATCTAACACTCTCCTCCAGTGCTCTAGTTTGCCCAGCTTACGCTGGACAACTAGACCCCTATATCCATAGGCATATGCCGCTCCTACGGGCCTGTCCCTATCTGCTAGTGGCATCGCCACTGGAATATGCTCCCAACACCATACCTGTAATAATGTCACGCCAGCTGACAAACTGCCATAACTGAGGTATACAACCTCATGCAGACCCCTGTATAAATGGGCCAGCATAGCTAACCCCCATGAAAACCTCCGGCCTTGTGTGACCATCTCCTCCAACACCAGCCCCCATCCCACAAAAAATCCCTTTGACCTGCGATCAGGACAAAGGAATCCACCAATGAACCCTGCTAGTATAGATGGTAGTGGTGCGTAATCCAGGTCTAGAAACTCCTGCCATGGGATCTCATAGCCATAGACTGTGTCATCATGGAAAATGCGGTGCAGTGCCTCTGTCCCACCCTCCTCTGACTGCTCATACGGTAGTAGTGCACCTACTACAGGAATGCACAAGATCCTGTAACAGTCCTCTGGTGTGACTGTCATCTCTCCAGTGGCAAAATGGAAGGTGTTCGTGTCGCTATGCCACCTCTCTGCAAGTGCTGTCAGTAGCCCTCGGTTCACAGTGAACCGAGGCATATCCAAGAGAGAGGTCAACCCACATCTCTCAATAATGTCAAGATCGGCCTGCGACAACCGTGGTATCAATGTCCACGGTCTCGGAAATCTCTCCCGCGACTAAACCACACCCAATCGCTCCTGTCAAACAAGCAAAACAAATCCAATATCAGTTTCCACATCAAAACAACGATATCAAAATCAAACTTACATCAACAACATGAAACAATTTGCTCATCTACATCAAGTTCAAAATCCTATCATTTCATATCAACTTGTAAAACAACTCAAGTTATCAAAAACCATATCAAAACTTGTAACACAACTCAAGTCTCCACAATCACGTAAACTTGTAAAACAACTCAAATTTCCCACCCATATCAACTTGTAAAACAACTCAAGTTTCCAACCCATATCAGCTTGTAACACAAATCAGGCTTCACACATTGAACTAGCAACACGGTAAACAAACAAATCATATTTTGATCAAAAAACCACATTGATATCTATACATAACTTGACAAAATCGCAAATCAAAACAAGTTATACCGACACTCATATTGGAAAAATCCTTAAAATCATGACAAACAGGCACAACAAATTTACAAATTAGCTCATCTCGCAAAATTTTTTCCAGATGCGCTAAAATAGACTCTCGCTGCGCTAAACTTCCCCCATGCGCTAGGCTATTTTTCCTATGCGCTAATCTATTCACCCTTTGCGCTAGACTGACTCTACGCGCTAACTCTTTCCTCCCATGGGCCACCTAACCTACCCTATGCGCTAGACTGACTCTATGCGCTAATCTATCCCTCATAGGCGCTACCCGTTTCACCCTATGCGCTAGGTTATCCCTACGCGCTAAACCCCCTTACCCATGTGAATCCCTGTGACCCCTATGTGCTAGGTATACCCTACGCGCTACCCTGCTGACCCTAAGTGCTACCCTCCTATCGCCATGCACTATTCTGCGTCTACGCGCTAACTTTACTTTCCTGTGCGCTACCCTATTTTATTTCGGATGCACCCCTGAACTAAGCTTGATGTGCTACCTTATTCTTCGTATGTGCTAATCTATGCCTTAGACGCGCTAAAATGTTAGACCCGAGTTTCAAAAATCAAAAAATGACTAAAAATGACCAAATAAAAAATCAAAAGTAGGTCAAAAGCGTTGACTTACTGGTGGTCCATACGCGGCAGGTCTCCGGTACCTCCGAACGCGCTCGAAACGTTGTCTAGAATACGGAATAGGCATTTTCTCTCCAGACCAAATTCTCTTTCTCCAAAGTCAACAAAGCACAAATGAATCAAATCAAAGCTCTTTTCCCCTTTTATAGGAGGAAAATGAAATTAGGGTTAGCCAAACGGACCTGTAATATGGTCGCGGTCTCCCCTATACCATAAAATTTGTAACTTATCGGGAGATGAATCAATTTCCCCACATTTCACATGCACGAAATCATACACATCATACGCAACTCATCAAATTAAATCAAAAATTTTCAAAATATTGATTCATCTCCCGAGGGGGCATCACTATCAAATATCGAATCTGGGGCATCACACATCAAATCGAATCTGGGGCACAACTTGCAAATCAAAAGAGCGACACAAAAATTGCATTTGATCATAAATCATGATAAGGCATCATTTTCTTTGAAATAACATGTGCACACACGTCACTTCAAAGAGGGGCAAAATGTAGACGTATAAAAATGACCATATTCCTAAATGAATATTTTATGTTCATTTCTCTATTTAATTAAATCCAATTTAATTAAATTATCCACATTCTTCTATTTTATTAAGTAAATTACTCAATTTATTTAAATAAAATTCACTATACCCATTTAATGAATAAATCATTTTATTCAATTAAATTCCCCCTATCCACTTTTAATTAAATTCAAATTTAATTAAATAGTTATCCTAAATTGAATAAATCTAATTTATTTAATTGCAACCAAATTGAATGAAATTCTTTATTTCAATTAAATCCTATTATCCCTCCATCCACTTGCAAAATCCCAAACCCCTTTCTAATCCCTTCTAGAATCTTCTAATCACTTCTAATTAACCTAACCCCTCCTCTAAACTTTGTCACATCCCTAAGCAAAGGGAAGTCACTTCTCAAAACCTCAAAGTCTTTGATAACCATTAAAGGCTTTCAACCTTCAACCACTTAATTCCTCAAAGTCTTTGATAAACATTAAAGGCTTCCAACCTTCAACCACTTAATCCCCCAAAGTCTCCAATAACCATTAATGGTTAACTCAAACCCTCCTAAATGGTTAAAGAATTTGTTTTGATTTAACTTTTACCCAACCCAAAGGTCTCATCAGGCCTTTAATGCTTTGACCATGATTATCTCTTAATCATTTTCACAAAGGTTTATCCTTGGATTAACTCTTAATCTAGTGGGTAATCTTAATTTAGACTTGACCCTTATCTCTAAGATAACCATGAGGTCTTCTCAGGCATTTAATGCCTCCAACCCCTTCTCTCAACCCAATCTTATGTTGACACTTGTCACCATTTCATTGGTGCCAATTGCAAACATGGATCCCCAACTTTCAAACTCAACCCTTGATCAACTCTTTCAATCCTGACCATCCATTGCCTTGTTTTTTTGCTATAAATAGAGCTCTCATTCCTCTATTTTAGATCATTCTCCAAATTTGTAGTATCACACTTATGCTCAAATACATTCAAGCTTTCTTATATCATATATGCTCATCATTTTAGTCTCTCTTTTAACTAGAAATTAGTCTAAATATGCATGTTTAGAATACTTTCTTTATCATTTAGCTCAATCATAGACTAATATATCATGTTAGGATAGTATTCATACTAATCATGTCATCTTATAATCTAATTTATTGCATTTCTAGAATCATACATAATTTAGAATCCATTTCATTCTAAAATCTATCAAGACATCCCTCGTTCTTGCATTTGCCATCCCTGAACCATTTTGCTCAGTGATCTGAGAGCAAAAACATTGGTTTGAGGGACATTGTGAGATAGAGAACCATGGGACACACCTTGGGAAGCTGAGTAATACGTCGTTACTCCATAGCTTGCACCAAGAAGTCCTGTGTGTGTGTGTGGACTAGTATTTAGCAATATTTTCACATATTGAGTTCTATCGACCCACTTTTCCCGCATATAGATATTATATTTGCGATTTGTTTTACTTGTTATGTAATATATATTTTTGCGTCTTGAATACCTTGTAGGTGGTTGACATATAAAGAAATCCATAAAGATGATATAAAATATTGGAAGAGAGAAATTCCTCATTTAATGTGTGAAATGCAAAAGTGTCTACCTCTAGCTTTTTTCAATGCACAAGAACACTACCTCATACACCAAGTTGAGGAGATTGAATTGTGTGGACCTGTACACACTAGGTCAATGTGGATGGTTGAGAGGCACTTGAAATTTTTGAAGGCTTTGGTTTGACAAAGAGCACATCCTGAGGGTTCTATGGTGGAGGGATATATGGTATACCAGACTATGGTGTACATTTCTGAATATCTTCCTAAGTTTGCAGCAAAGATCCATGTGGATTGCATTTGGGATCCCAACACCATTAATAAATTTGAAGGGGAGTACTTGACAGGGAAAGGTAGACTGAGGAAAGTGAGAGGTAATTATAAGATGTTATTGTAGTTAATTAATTCTTAATCTTCAAAATAAATCGATTGTAAGAGGTCTATTTATTTTTTGTACAGTTGGTCGAGAGTGGAATGCACTACATTTGTATATTGCAAATAATCTTGATTGGATGACGGTATGGATTGAACATTGTCAACATTCTAGATGCATGTTAACATGGGAATGTGTGGCTTCATTGGTTAAAGAAGCACATCGTAATGGAGATTCCAATGTTACGCAAAGAGAAATTGATTTAGCATATGGTTTAAGAGATAAACAGGTACGTATAAATTTATTAATCACCCATATGTTTATCAACTCACAATGCAATAAATTTTACATGTTTGATATATCGCAGGTCAAACACCACAGCACTATGTGCTGCAATGGTCATAAATTTCGCATAAAAAAGTTGGATGACACGAAGAAAACTTATGATTCTGGCATCACTGCAGTCTTTGAGGTGACAAATATTTCATCAAGAAATGACATACATCCTCAACAGTCTCAAAATCGATACTATGGCATTTTGGATGATATACTTGAGTGTGACTTTAATTCCTTCAAATTAGTTTTGTTCGTCATCAAATGGTACAGGCTACGATTGAATAAAAATGATCCTAATAGAACTATTATTGAACATGATAATGGTTTTATAATGCTAAATACAAGGTCATTTGAACCATTTGGGGATGAGCCCTATGTTCTCCCAAGCCAATGTGAGCAAGTATTTTACTCAGAGGTTCTACATAAACCGCGTTGGTCATTTGTTGTTAGACATGATCCAAGAGGAAGGCCGATAAAGTATAATGTGATGGAAGAAGAAGATACCGAAGAAGAAGATACCAAAGAAGTAGAAGATGAAGTGGATGATGATCACAATCAACAGTTTCTCAATGATGATGGAGAAGAAGAAGAAGAAGAAGAAGAAGATGATGATGATGATGGTGATGGTGATGGTGATGGTGATGATGGTGATGATGATGGCGAAGACGTTGATGATGATGATGATGATGATGATGATTATGTTGGCGATGACGACCTTGATGTTCATGATGATGAAGAATGAAATGTATGAGGTATGCGATTAGTATATTATCTATTTAATATTGACTTCTTGATAGAATTTTTTTTACATAATTAATTCATTAGTTTTTGAATTCTAATGCCATTACATAATTAATTCATGATGCACCTTTTAATATGAAGATGGAGATAGGGAGAGTGACTATTTATGTGACATTTTTTAAACTGTGTTTATTTATGGAAATTGGATTGTTTATTACCTATGTGATGGATGGTGATTTATGATACACATGTGATGGATTACATGTTTATGATGACACATGATATGTGATGTTAATTGTGATGCTCAGTTACATATATGATGACACATCATGTGATGCTTCTGATGCTTATGATACATATGTATTTATTGTTTATCAACTTACAAATGTAGTAATGCTTATGATGCTCAATTGATGGTGTTGATTTCAGGTATAGTCCCTGTGTGATGCTATCACCCTTGGTGGGAATAGGTCATTGACTACAAACATCATCAACCATTTAGTTGAGGATCCTACATAGTCTACATAAAGTAAAGGTAAGGAATTAAAAAATTTACAATGATTTTGATGACAACATCTTTTTATTATTTAATACTCTTTTTGTTTACAAAGTTTATGTTGTTCATGTTATGTACTATGTAATTTTTAGCTAACATAAGATAATTGAATTACATTGTACAGGACCTTGAACCCCTTTGACGAGGATCCTACACAGTCTCATGGATGGACAAGTATAACTAGTCAATACACCCTATAGAAACCATTTAATTTTTTAAAATTAGTTGGAAAACAAACTTCCTTAGTTTTTCAAACCTTGACATTAGCAGTGCATCTAATACAGTTATCAACACTTGAGGCCCCAGTTGGTCTTATTCCAATTTTCATCCCAAAATCAACTTTAGGGCTGACTTCTTCATCAACATTACCCTCATTTGCAAAATTTCTCTCTCATTACCAATTAACTCTCTCATTTCATAGAGTGCAGGTACCCCCAGATAGGTATTTGTCAGATCTATCTTCGTCGAGTGAGGAAAATGCAGGAATAGAAAAATGAAAGTGACATATGTAGTAGGTCTACAATAGGGAGATCAACAAGAGGTCAAAAGATTAGAAGAAAATTCAATAAATGCATGAAATTTTTCCTTGCTCAAGGGGGGTCATGTTCTCATGATGATGAGACCAAAGGCGACATTGAGGTGCCTTTGAGGTATAGACATCTACAGAAACAATGGGTGCCCAAGGAACTTCCTCCAATAAACACCGATTTTTGTGTTAACGATAGGATATATAGCATAGCACCTTCGTCGTTACATGGTTTAGGCTTATTTTCCATGGACGACATAAAGGTCTGTTACAATAGAGTTGCTGAATTGATGGAGTTTGTTGGACCTTGTTACAATTACAATAATTGGATGCAAATTGTTAAATATAAAAAAAATATGCGTAGGTATGCACTGTCAGCAAATTATATACAACACAAAGATAATGATCAAAGTAAACGAGTGGCTATATACATTGATGGTCACCCAAAAGCAACAACGAATATTGCAGGTTTTATAAATAGTATGTGACCTGGGTCAACTAATAAACAACCCAATTGTATATTTGAGGCGCGTGGGGGAAATCGT
The DNA here is from genome assembly GCF_030272615.1 of Cryptomeria japonica. Classification (NCBI taxonomy): domain Eukaryota; kingdom Viridiplantae; phylum Streptophyta; class Pinopsida; order Cupressales; family Cupressaceae; genus Cryptomeria; species Cryptomeria japonica. The sequence continues at coordinate 287,175,891 of NC_081409.1, read as the reverse complement.
GTATTTGTATGTGCGATAAAATCAATAAGTGTAGGTGAAGAGCTTCTAATCGATTACAATTTGAATCGTATAGATATAGACAAAGTTAATATCATGGGGGTGGTACGTACTATATACCATTTAAATTAACCAACCTCCAATTAATGAATCCAATATACCATTTTATTATGAAGTTTTTTTGCTAAGTCTATTAGTTTAATTTCGCTAACGTTTTTTATATTTTTTCTTTGTCACAGGCTGACATGGATCCATCATATATCGCAGATAGGGATGTAGCTTGCGACACTTCTACCGAGCAGGTAAACCTCATTGTAATTGTACAAATTAGATAGAAGCAAACTGCTACATTATTATGTTCTTTTTTTTAGTGATTTATACTAATTTTGTAATTGTTAATGATAGTCTTGACACAAATGGATGTTCGGGAAAAGGGAAAGGGAGTTGCAGTACCTGAGCACCTTTCTAGGGATGTGGAATCATTAGGGTTAAGCGATGATGACCCTGAAGATCCCACACACCTTATGAAATTCTTTAAAATGCCTCTTAGAAAAATTAGAAAAGAGATTGTTGCTTTGGCAGTCGTGCATCCTATTACTGATGAGATATGAGAGAGGGTGGAATTATTGCTTCAGATAGTAGAAAACTTGCAAGTAAGCAGTAATGAAAGCTTTAATTATAACAAAAGTTCAATAATGGTTTATATTTTATTCTCTTTTATGTCATTAACTAAAATATGTACATATTGTTTTTACAACAATTTATCCGCCCTCATGAAAGTCGTTCCCACGATCAGGGTGTTGCAAGATCTTCAGGTGATGATGATTTTCTTGTATTATCACTTGCTTGGCTTATCACTCTGAGTACCCAAAACACATCATACTTGATACTATCAATTTTTAAAATAAAGGTTCATCCTTGTTTACAATTCTTGCACTTTTCATATATTTAATGTTTGATATATTTAATGTATTATTCTTTAGGTGCTGTCAATGTTACTATGCAAATGCCCCTGCCACCTCATCAGAGGTTACCCTCACTTGTATTGCCGACTGCAATGTCGGCAACAAGTAGCATGCAAACATCCTCTAGTGCACGTCATATTGGCCCGCCCACTATTGGTATATCCCTCTTTTTCTCTATCTTCTGTCATGTGTTTATTTCCCTTCAAGCGTTCTTTCTTGAATTCTAATGCCATTTCATAGTGGATTCATTTTTTGCAGGAGGAGATGCACATGAGGATGTGCTAGAGGCAATTACTGTTGATAACATACCATCATTTCCTGGATCTTCTCGTATTGCTAGTACAAGAACATTGCAGGCCACATTGGTGGCGAGCGACGAAGAAACGATTCCCTTATAGATACAAAAGGTTCCAGGTACTTTAAAATTATTATTATATATACTCTATTTGTAATTTACTTTATGATCACTCGTTTTGGACTAATGATCCCATGAATTTTTTGCAGGCAATGATATTTTCTATAAACATCTTAGTGACATTGCATTGCAAATATTTGGGCCCACCATACGTAAAAGGTGGTACATCATATGTGAACTAACCCTAATCCACTATTTTGATTTCATATCATTGCTAGGATAGTTTTCCTTTGATCCATTTCTTGAAGTGTAATAAATGTAGCTTCAGTTCATTTCTGAATCTAACAGGTTTGTTTTTTCTTTAAAAGGTGGAATGACCAAGAAAAAAGGTTAAAAGATGAATTGACAAACCAAATGGTTGAGTGGTTTGGAAATGACACCTTTGACAAAACCAAGCTCCTTGAAAAAGCTGGCACATATCTAAAGTATGTGATGGACCAATACAAGACCCATTTGGAGAGGAACCTAAAGTACGAGCTTCCCCCCATGATTCCAGAGAGGGAGTGGAAGGACCTGATTTTGGATGCCAAGGAGAGAATTGAAAGGAAAAAAGGAAATACACCACTAGATGCCAGAAGAAGGTACGTGATACTATTAATAATGTAATTATGTACTAATTAATTACTCTTTATATTTATATAATCTAACATATTTCAAACTTTTTATAGACTGAGTGACACGTCAAAGGCAACCAAGGCAAGGCAAGAAAAGCACGAGCAACACAAACTCGGCTCTGGTGGTTACATGAAACTTGCTGCATGAATTGTAAGTATCTCATGTAAACGAAATATTGCATCAAAATATTAATAAATTGCAAAAGTTTTTTTTTATCAAACAATGCAAGCAAAATTCATGGTACCAAGAAAAAATGCAAGGCTCTGAATTCAATAGAGCGTCCACAGAAGATAACAAGAGATCTGCCTACTAGCAAGGCTATTCAGCAGTGGCTAATTGGCTACGAGAATTGAGTGGGCATACACAACATTCGAGTGCATCCGTCACACAGGTAAATATGCTAAATGGAAGTTGTTTCAAATTGAATACTTTACCAATAATCTAATTGATGTTGAGTTCCAACATAAAGTGACTATATTTGTTTTAAATAAGCAAGCAATGATAACAATGTGCATGTCATAGGAATGTAGCCTGCTAATCATGAAACACCACCTGCACATGAAGGTCCGGATGTGCATCCCAGTAGTGGAGGTATTCATTTGCTATTCAAATTTATTTATTTAGCTATTAATAAAATTAAACATCTTAATTTGTAATTAGAGTAGTAATTAATGTAACCTTTTTTGTTAATATTTTAGAGCATGTAGTTGGTGGTGAGCAAGTGGAGCATGATCTGGGTACACAACATCAAGAACGTGATGTTCCCCACTCAGGTAAAGAGGACCACTGTTATTGCTTTAAACAAATATAATTGCAATTGGTGTTCAACATTAATGTAACCTTTAGTATTTCAACTCCAGATGATCTAGAGGGTGTTCAACATGTTGAGGTTGAGGCTACACAAAATGATGTGGCCCCATCAGGTAAAGAGCACAACAATTATGTTCTCTAAATTAATGAAATACTTGTAACAATAATTTTTTTTTAAAAAAATTTAACCCATTTCTTTGTTATTGTAGAGGACCCCCCTTCGCTTTAGTGTCCTTCTCCTCAGTATAGGACTAGGCATACATCGAGATCATGAGTAGTTGGCAGAACATCTGCAGAGGGGGGAAATGATGAAGAAACCGATGTTCCACTTAGTCTTTTCATAGCTTGAAAGAAAAAACAAAGAAAGAAATGATTGTAATCTAACTTATTTGATAATGACTAATTTTATGTGTTACTGAATGTAATTATGTGCTAATTAATGGTTATGGATGATATGTGTTAATTAGTATTGATGAATGTTGCGTGTTAATTAATGTTAATCAATGTTATGTGTTAATGAACGTTATGTGATATTAATGAATGAATGCTATATTTTATTAATGGTAGAAAGAAAGAATGAATGAATGTTATAAGATGTTAATGGAGAATTTAGAGTGATGTTAGGGGGGGCGGGGAGGGGCCAACTGAGCTTCCACCTTCACATGGTTTCCCCTGTTAAGTAGAGAAAGCTAAACTATTCTCGAAACGAAGCAAAGCTCAACAAGATAACACACTTTTCAACATTTCATTATGTTGCACAGTTAATCTTATTGAATAATGTATATTGAATCTTAATTGTAGGGTCCAATAGAGCCAACACGAACAACAACACCACAAGTTGTTGGGTATAATGAACTCCCATATTGTCTTGTCTATACACGAACAATATGAGTTGCTTCTAGTGTTGATATCCAAGGCGGGACTGCAAAAGTTATGAATATGCCTCATCCTTGTAAGTTTTTTTATTACTTGTAAGTAATGAATATGCCTCATCCTTGTAAGTTTTTTTATTACTTGTAAGTCATGAATATTTCTCTTTAGTTGATTAAAATCATTTCAGTGAATGCAAATCTTGATTATTATAAAGTGATATCTGCACTATCAATTCCAAATTGAAACCCTTTCAGTGCATGCATGTTGTTTGCCAAAATGCCATCTCAAAAGTATCAGCAAACAAACATTGGCATTCACAAAATCAAGAAAGACAAACTGAAAATTAGCAGTAGAGCATTCAAGTAAATTGTTTGTTAAGAAGCGTAGTTGAAAAGGTGCAAAAGAAATTGGTTTCAAAACAGGGTAGACCATTACAAATTGGCAACTTGGAATCACTTCTCTTCTTACTTCTCCTCAACCCTCTTGCTCTGCACTCTCACTTTTTCACCTGGCACCTGCAACTCTCACATTCATAGTTGTCAGCTTCTTTCTCTTTGTTTTTGTGAGTTGAAACAAAAATAGGAGGCAGTTTTATAAAGTTGGTAGGGTTTGGGTGGGGCCCATAGGCTGTGACGGTTTGACCTTGGGCATGGAGTTTGAAAAAAAGTTTAGATTTTTTTTAAATCACTTATGAGCTGTTGGGATGGTCAAGAGGCTCTTGGGAGTCCCTCAAATGTCTCAAGGATATCCTAGAGATGTCTCAAAGATGATGGCATTGGATTTCACTGGGGCGGCAGGGGGATGTCCAATCCAAGTCCTTGTATTCTGAAGGTGTCCCCATTTCAAAAACAAACAATTTTGGGGGAGGAAATGTCCTTGTGGAAATAGGAACCCAGTGAAGACATTAAGAGGGCATGAAGGCACAACCAAGGGCCATTGAGTAGAAGGCAAAGGAAAAATCTTGGAAACAAGAGGAGGAGCACTTGGAGAAGAAGGTAGGGAAAATAGCAGTCCAATCAATAGAGAAGCTAAACTCTGAGGGCAAACTACCAGAGATAGCAATAAACTCTCCAACCAAAGTAGGGGAGACAAAACCAACAATCTCTGCTTAGGGAGGAGCTCTAGACCCCAAATCTGAAGAAAGAAACAAAGCTAAAGTAAGTGAATTGGATAACAAGAAGAATGTAAAGTGCACCCCTGATTTGCTAACCAAAATGCTCAAAATTAAATGAAAATCTTTAATGAATACACAAAACTATATACATATGCAGGCACACCATGGTTGAGATGGTCCAACTCTCTAGTCTCACTCTATGACTAAGCTCATGCCATATCTAAATCAAAGACATCTCAAATACATTGTCGGTGGAAAGCTACAAAATGCCATTTTCGTACATAAGCAAGACATACACAATTGGGCACAATCACCAAGAGAACGGTAAAAAGTGTGTTTGAGATCATTGTCCTAATTGTGGTGTGGTCATGAAGTTGACAAATTTATGGTGATCTCTTCGTAACCACACCACAATTAGGACAATGATCTCAAAAACACTTTTTACCATTCTCTTGGTGATTGTGCCCAATTGTGTATGTCTTGCTTATGTATGAAAATGACATTTTGCAGCTTTCCACCGATGATGTATTTGAGATGTCTTTGATTTTGATATGGCATGAGCTTAGTTGTAGAGTGAGACTAGGGAGTTGGACCATCTCAACCATGGTGCGCCTGATCATATTAGCTTGAAACCATGCACCTTATATTATCCTCAAACCTATGCCCCTACTGGTAGGTGGTGGGGATAGAATATCATTCACTGTACATATCAATGACTAGACAATAATAATTTTTTTTGGATAAAAATTATCATCATCGGAATTACGACGAAGACCAAGCTTTCGACCGACGATGTAATCGACGAACATACAACGTTCTCATTGGTGAAATGTTCTGGAGTCGTCGCACTTTCGACTCAAACCACACAAACGTCCGACGAGGATGCTATACGTGTGACGACACTTCGCAATCGAACGGTCGTTGATGTCTCCGAATGGACCGACGACACAATTGTCGAACAAACAACATCACCGTCGGTGTGAAGTTCCAAATCGTCGTCGGCTTTGCGACGAAATCTACTGATTCCAACGAATTTTTTGACCGAAAGAGCGTTCATGCCCACCATCGGCAGAGTCCATTGGATTGTCGTATTTCCGATGGGCAAGGCATCATCGGCCAATCCGACAACGAGTTTTTGACGGCTACTTTTGTCGGTACTCCAATGAAAATTAGTCGTAGTTCTGACAATCGGCCATCGGAAATCAGCTCCGAATGTACTAGTGGGTATTCTATTCTAGGAATAGGGAACTTATATCTGATGGTGATCCTATTTATGGCTCTAGAATCAGTACACAACCTCCAAGTACCACCTTTCTTTGGTGCTAACACAGTTGGGACAGCACAAGGGCTAATGCTTTTCCTAATTAGGCCTTGATCTAAAAGCTTTTGGATTTGTTTTGCAATCTCAATATTTTGCTGAGGAGTCATTTTGTAGGTTGCCTTGCTAGGAAAGGATGCTCTAGGAATGAAATCTATTTGGTGGCCAATGGCTCTTTTCGGAGGTAATGCGACTAGCTGCCCATCACTTACAATGCCTTTGAACTTCTCCAACAAATCTTGCACTTCTTTTGGTAGAACTTGCTGCTCTTTCTTTCCTTCCTCTTTAGGCTTCATCACTAGTGCAAACCAAAAGGACATTAGGACCTACTGCCCTTTTTTCACCTTCCTCAAGGATAGACTGAATCTTGAATGTGACCCCATCTTTCTTGAATGAGTATGCATTCTTGGCTCCATCATGGATAGCTTGTCTATCAAATTGCCATGGTCTTCCTAATAGAAGATGGCATGCATCCATGGGTAGGACATCACATAGAACCTTGTCCTTATACTTTCCAATGGTAAAATCCACCCATGCTTGCTCATTAACTAGAACATATTGGCCTTTGTTCAACCAAGTGACTCTATAAGGATTGTTGTGAGGTATTATTTGCAATTTGAGCTTGCTCACTGCCTCTTCTGATACAATATTGTCTGTAGACCCTGATTCTATTATCTCCTTGCACACCTTATCCATAATCTTGCATTTGATTCTAAATAAGGACCTTCTTTGGCTAGGCTCTTCTCTAACCGGTTCCTTGATCAAGGTTCTCCTTATCATCAAGTTGTCACCCACTTCTGACTCTAAGGAAACTTCTGACATTTTGCTACTTGAAGACTCTTCTTGAAGATAGCTCACTCTCCTTTCACCACCATATGATGATAATCCTTTCTCTGGACACCTATATGTTGGATGACCAAGTTGGTTACAATGGTAACACTTCATTGTTGCAAAGTATGAGGAACCTCTACCTTGGCTACTGGATCTTCTTCTAGAACCACTGTTGGATCCCCTTCCACTATTGTATCCTCCTCTACTACTGCCACTATCTTGCTACTCAGTGAGTTTAGACTCTCCTTGTGTTCTTTGTTTAGAACTCCTTCCTCCAAAGCCTCCCCTATGGCCTCTATTGTCTTTTCCTCTACCCCTACTTCTATTGTTGCATGAGTCATGTCTTCTTTTCAATTTTTCCTCTACCTTAAGGGAAAGTTGAAAGGTTTGATGGACTATTTTTGGGCTCATTAGATTGATTTCTTCTTGTATGTTCCACCGTAGACCATTTAGGTACCTAGCAACCTTGAGACTCTCCTCTTCTACCACATGAGATCTAAGGCTAAGTTTGTGAAACTCCTCCATGTAGCTACTGACATCGAGATATTTTTTCCTTAAGTTTTGCCTCTTCCTATGAATTTGCACTTCATATTCATTAGGGAGATAGACTTCTTTGATTTTGACTAACATCATTTTCCAAGAAGAGATGGGTGCTTTGCCCATTTTCTTCCTCTCATCTTGTACAAATTTTGACCATGTGAGAGCAGCTCCTCTCATCCTAGGCTACCTTGACTCTTTGGGCTTCTGTTATGCCTTCACACTCAAAGTGGTTCTCCATACCTTCTATCCATTCTAGGACCACTTCTGCCTCCATCTTGCCAGTGAACAATGACAATCCTTCCAGTGACTTGCCACTCAAGGCCTTCAATGCCTTCAAGAAAGGTTCTTTCTCTAAGATAGGATCAGGTTTAGGTATCTTGTATATCTCTACCACTTCTTTACCCTTTCCTTCTGCTCCTTCCACTTTTAAATACTATTCTTCTGCCTTGGTCTCAATATCACCAAGCTTACTCTCCAATCTTTCCAACTTTTCCTTCAGGAGCCTGTTCTCTTCCTCCTGATCTTACACTTTCCTTGCCAATTCAACACTGGTCACCTTGTTGTCTCCAACTGACTCTCTTGACAACAAGGACATCAACCTTACTAGCCCAAATCTTGTAGGCTTTGATACCAATTTGATAGGGTTCACCTAGCCTGCTCAACACTTCACTAAGTTGATGTTGCTCAATTTCACCAACTCACTAGGCCTAAATGCTTTCTAGACCTACAAGTCCTTCTTAATATCTTCTAGGGATTTCTCTTACTCACTCAAAGGTGTTTTCTTCAAGTGTCCTTGCTAGGAACCCTACCAATTTGCTATGTTTTCCATATGCTCAAAGATGGCTTCTTGGCTCAAATTCATCAAAATGCCCTCCAATGGTCTTGAGATGTTGCAAAGGTGTAGAGGGTTACTCTCTCATGTTTTTAGATGGTTTCAAGGTCCATTTGTGGTTTTCTGTCCAAAGGTTTCTTACCGATTTCAAAAATTGGTCTAGAAAAGGCTACAAGGGAAAGAGTCCAATTAGGCCTCCTAGAACCGGTTTTTGAGGTCTTGGGATAAAACGATCCAAAAAACCCCCAAACAAAAATGGATTTTATTCAAAGATTCACTCAAACGCAAATAATTTCAGTGGTTTTAAGCTTCCAGCCCTTCTTTGCATACAAAAACCCCAAAATGAGAATTTCAAGGGCTTCTAGGCACTTGATTGACAGCACCAAGTAAATCCTGTTTTTGGACCTTCAAATGGAACTTCTGAGGATTCCTCCTGCACAATAATACCTATTATAACCTATTACAACTTACCAAAATCTTGGTACTTTCATTTACATTCACCTCTGCACTTTGTGCTAACTTTTCATCTTGCCAACTCTAGCCGAGTTGCTCTTGGGCTCGCCTAGGGCAAGATGCTAAAAATATCAAATGAAAATTTCAGACCTTTTCCTTTCATATGTACAATTTACAATGGGTTTCCTACCATTTACCCAAAGGCCGTGATGAACACATGGTGGGATTTTATGGGGCACCCATTTTAGCAAAAACTACTAATTACAAGCCAAAATTGGCTACTTGTGAATCAAATCACCTAAACTATAGTAAATTCTAAATAAAAATCTTGAAAATGAATATCCTACCCTGAAACACACTAATAAACCTCAATCCATTATTGGATTCATGTATTCAATCCATTAAACCTTCAAAGAATACAAAAATTAACAAAAACAAAAAAAAGTGCAGTCCAAAATCTTGTATTTTGATTATTGCTTCCCAAATCCAAGTAAACCAACCTTGGTAAATGTGTAAGAGAGGGTTTTTATAACCTTTCCACATGTGGAGTCCTTCCATGGCTTTGAGAAAGCCCTAGCTTCAAAGTGGGACCAATTTCAAGACAAAAATTTTCATGACAACTTTTTGCAACTTTGTGTTTCTCCCACTTTTGGCCTCTCCAACTCATGAGACATGTTATAAATCATCATATATGGCATTTAAAACATTCGTAAAACCTATTTAACCCTCTCAAATTCTTTTACCAACTTTTGACACTTTTGACCAACAAAAAGGCCAAAAACCTACTCAAACACACTATTTACACAAAAAATGCAAACCTAAGTGAAATGAACTCAATATAGGCCTACATTGACACTAAATACTAACTCTTGGACCCTCTTGGAGTGCTTATTCACCATTGACTTGGCTAGGGTTAGTACAAGCCAAAATTTGCAAAACAAGAAAGCTAGTACCTAGGTGCTCCTGCATCATTGTGTGTCTTGAGACTGCGAAGTACTTTGGATTTCAGGTAATCCCTCCTCATTTAATTCTCCTTCCTCTTGTTCCTATTAATTTTCAGGTTCCTCTTCTCCTTCTTGTTCGCCATCATGAATTTGAGTCTCTTGAGCAGAAGACTCACCTTGACTCTTACCTTTTCCAACTGTGAACTTGAAATTTGGACCTTTAGAAGCCATATGAGCTTGTTTGTTCTTGGTCCTCAATTTAGAAGTCTTTCCCTTAGGCCTTGCAGTATTATCTTCAAATGAGTTGGTTTGGAAAGGCTTCAGCTGAACACCATGTAGATTTAACCAAACACTGGTTTTAGCAATGATATTTTGGAAACTGGCCCTTATTGAAATATTCTCCTTTTGGGACCTTTGGATAAGAGGCAAAGGTGATCTGACAACTTTGTTCTTTTCATACATAGGATCTAAGATATCTCCATCCTCCTCAAGATCCTCAAGAACATCAAAAAGATCAAAGTTCTCAATTTTTTCTACTATCAAACGATAGTAGTCAAGCCTCGAGATATCTTCTTCAGTCCTATAATTAATTCACACGTCTTGAATTCGGTGGACATGCGTTTATTTTTTCTTAATTTTATTCTTCATGCCCTTGTTGTCGAAATACTGCTTAGCCTTGAAGAATTTCATGGTCACTCCCCTCATTTCCTCCTCCATGGTATGAGCCTTGTAGAAAGAGTTGATGGAGTATCTCCCTATGATAATGGAGAACTTGAGACTAGTTTTATGAGCTCCAGATTGATGCTCATGGATTGATATCATTTGACGAGGCATCTCCATGAGAATGATCTTATCTAACAGATACCTTGGAAGCATGAATGGTTCTCCATTAAAACATCCAATCCTAGGATACGTGAATGCGGGAAACTATGAGAAAATACAACCGTATTCACTTAGTACCTTCCAGGCTTCATCTAACACTCTCTTGTTTTGAAGATCCTTGTCAAACAAGCACATATAATGGGCAAAGAAAGCATCGTTAACCCTCTTGAAATGATGTAAAATCTCCTTGAGAGTTAGCTGGGTAAAGTATTGATAAACACGAACGCGACTCTTGTCACCTGTGGTAGATAAACTTGGAAAATACCTCATTGAGGCAGCTGCATAGATGAGAAATGAAGTCATGTATAATTTCAAGGTGGTGGGAACCTTAGTCAATTGCTCACACAAAGCATCCACAATCTACTTGCCCCAAAAGATATGCTTCTTTTTTTTTCTTGATGATGTGAATGTACCGATACATCCATTTGTGATAAGTGTTGGAAGTAGGGAGACCTTTAACTCCACTAAGAAGAGTAATGAGATCATTGACCTCCTCAATGAAGTCATTGCAAGGAAGAGTTTCGGGCCACCTTGAAATTGTAGGTCTAGGAGTCTTTAACCAATTATCATTGATGTTCCTCTTGCACTTATCTAAATTATTGTCATAGTAGATCACAACTGATTGCATATCAATATTGGCATATTGATCTATGGGCGAACACTTGAAAATTGTGTCAAACAAGTCCTCATCAATCTTGATGAAAGTCTTTTTCCCTTCTGCATCTATCACTGATCTATTTGTAGGATCATATCTATTAGCCAGGGCTAACACAAAATTTGGATTCTGTGCGGACATAGGAAAATCCGCCACCAGATGAATTCCACTATTTATGGTGGGCTCCATTTTGTAGGATGCTAGCAGCTCTTTGACTCTTTTCAAGAATTATTCAAGGTCTACATGTCCAATCTCTATATCTTTGACATTGTCAATATTTGATGATACAGAAGGAGGAAAGACTAGATGAATCTCTTGCTTTTTAAACTTCATTATTCTTTTACTAGGTGATGGCTCTGTCATTTGAAAACAATTGCATTGCAACATTGAAAAGTTCATCACCATATCGAGTCAATTAGCCTCCTTTCATGGATACAAGAATCTCATTTTGGTAGAACAAAAATCTTCGATTGATCCCAAATTGGTTAAAAATCACCAATTTGCAAGTGTGTGAATTAGGTGCAAATCAGACTTATAAGTCCGATTAGCACCTAAGAAAAAACAAAAATCACAAAAGAGGTGCATATCGGACTTATAAGTCCGATATGCACTTAGGAAAAATCATAAATCAAAGAGGTGCGTATTGGGTTTATAACCCCGATATGCACTTGGGAAGATCGAAATATGGAGGTCCATATTAGAGTTATAAATCCGATATGCACTTTATATTACAAAAATGTAAATCAAAATGAAATGATGCTAGCCGGGTTTATAACCCTGACTCGCACTTTAGAAGATCTCTTTGGGTGTGGGTCGGAGCTATAACCCCGACATGCACCCGAGAGAACACTTGAAAGAATGTAGTACAGGGTGTAAGTCGGGGTGGTAGCCCCGACATGTATCACAAAGAAGAGCTCCAGTGCATGGATGGGTTACCATCCTGAATTGCACCAAGGGAAGGTCGCAACAATAAAAACAATGTGTATTATGAGGTCGTGACCTCGACATGCACATTGGAGAAAGACTTCGGTACATGGCAGGGTCATGACACCACCATACACTGAGAAAAGGGCATCTCAAATACACAAAACAAAATAATGATGTGGCTCGGGTTGAGGCCCGACACACATCAAAGTTGAGGCTTTGGTGTGTGATGGGTCTCAAACTCGACCTCACACTAAAACTAGGGTTTTTGATGCAAAACGATAATACAAGTTTTAATATTAACGATATCCATATCGGACTTAAAAACTTTGATTTGTATTGTTAATATTAGAATACGACTGTGATAAATCACAAAGGGGAAAGCAAAAGTACATACCTGGATAGGATAAAATCGATCCCAAGCAAGAATAGCTCTAGTGCAAAAAGAATCACCACACAACAATGAAGAAGAGAAAGAATCAAATTGATAATAAAAGGAGAAGAAACCCGATTTAAATTGGTCTCTTAAATCATTAATTGCCAATACGTGCTTCATAATGGTGTAAATTGGACTTATAGGTCTGATTTGCACCAAAATGACCTAAAAGGTGTAAATTAGACTTATAAGTCTGAAACACACCTAGGAAAAATATACAAGTGTAATATTGGGTTTTAAATCCATTTAACACTTGAAGACCAAAGATGGTGTAAAGTCAGACTTAAAACCTAATATTACACCAAAACAGGAAAATCATTAGTTTGAGTTAAAATTTAAATTTTAACTAATAAGATGAGATTTTCAAGATTGAATAATAAATATTCAAGGACAAAATGAGGCGATGAAAATTCCTCAAAACACTAACCTTAGAGAAATGAGAACGAATTCAAAAATTCGTAGGGGAGTTATCTATTTTTCTCCAAAACTAAAAACAAGGATAAGAGGTAACTAGTAAATATTTTGTAGTTTCATGCCCGTAATTTCAAGTTTGTCATAGTCCATGGAGACATGAAGATTGTAGCTTGCATTCTAATTAATAATGAAAATTAGGCACAATATATGATCTTTAACATAGTCCCAATGAAGTTAGTCACATATTAACAAGGTTATGACATATGTAATGAAACTGTGAGAGTACTAAATAGCCTATGACTATCCTAATGAGGTTATGATTGTCCTATGAACCTATCATTATCCTAAGAATGTAACATACAATCTTAATGAATCTATGACTATCCTAAAAAAGTTGAGATAATCTTAACAATGAAGCTAAGACAGTTGTAATGAAGCTATGATAATCCTATATTTTTATGAACTAATCTTAACATCTTATTTGTGCATACATGTAGAAATCATCATCATCCTAAGAAAATGACCAAGTATAAGAATGCAATTTACAATATGTACCCTCTTAAATGCGTAGGTTGTAAGTAGGTTCTCTAAGATGAACAATACCATTTGAGGTTTGTTGTAGTCCATGGTGACATGAATACCCTTACAAAAGTCCTCTTGGAGGAATTAAAAAGGGGAAATATTCTTGCTACTTATAGGTTTACAAAAAAGTATTGCAAGTTTCATACTTATCCCACATGTGCAAAATATATTTTTGTGAACTCAAGTGCTTGAATGAGTTATTTATATTAGAATAGAGTTTGGACATGTTAGATTTGTCTATTTACACCTTCCTTATCAATCTTAGGGGCTGATCACTCCATTTGATCTCTGTTGTCCTAAAATAGTCCTAAAGTCAAGCCTAATTTGATTGCAAACAACAATTTTTCATCTATTTCTTACAAAATAATTATATCTAATTGTCACATATATTTAATAAGGGGCATCACATGACCTCATAGGTTTAGATGGCTTGTTTGTATGTGCCATAGGTTTGGAGAAACATGTCGTCAAAGTTTGACAATTTTCACACTTAGGGCACTAAAGAGAACACGTGGCTACGGTATGGCTCAAAACGATCAGACAACTTGGTGAGTGAAATAGGAGCATGCCTAGTGTAAACTCAACCTCCTAGATGTGCAAGCATTGACAGTTTGTGCACATGATGAGTAGAATCAAAGTTAGGGTACGTTGCAACTTTTTATTGAGTGCATTTGATGCTTTTTGTTGCAATAAAAAAAGTCTTGACATGGGCAAATGGAATTGAGTAATAAAAAACTGAGAGAGGTTTTTGTAGAGAGGCATCACATGACCCTGTAGGTTTAGACAACTCATTCATATGTGCCACAGGTTCTAAGAAATGTATCGTCAAAGTTTGATAATTTTCACACTTAGGGCACTAAAGAGAACATGTGGCTACGATATGGCTTAGAATGATCAAGTGACTTGGCGAGTGAAATAGGGGCATGCTTAGCATAAGATTAGCCTTTTGGACTTGCTCGAGTTGATGGTTTGTGCCCATGATAAGCAAAATAAAAGTTAGGGTATGTTGCAACTTTTCATTCGATGCATCTAATGCTTTTTATTGCAATAAAAAAAGTCTCAGTATGGGCAAATGGAATTGAGTAATCGAAAACTGAGAGGTTTTTATAGAGGGGCATCACATGACCCCATAGGTTTAGAGGGATTATTTGTTTGTTCCATAGGTTCCGAGAAATGTATCATCAAAGTTTGACAATTTTCACACTTAAGTCACTCAAGAGAACACATGGCTATGGTATGGCTTAGAACGATTGAGTGACTTGGCGAGCAAAATAAGGACATGCCTAGTGTAAAATTATCCTCTTGGATGCGCTCGTGCTGACGTTTTGTGCCCACGATGAGCATAATGAAAGTTAGGGTATGTTCCAACTTTTCATTGAATGCATCTGACATTTTTTACATTGCAATAGAAAAAGTGTTGGCACGGTCAAATGAAATAATGCAATTGAAAAATGAGAGAGGTTTTTGTATGGGGGTATCACACAACCCCATAGGTTTAGTGACTCATTCGTATGTGTCATAGGTTTTTGAGAAATGCGTCGTCAAAGTTTGATAGTTTTCACACTTCGAGCACTAAAGAGAATGTGTCACTAGTGTTGGGCTCAGAATGATTGGGTGACGGTGAGAAAAATGGAGGCATGCCTAATGTAAAACCAGCTTCCTGAACGCACTCGTGCTGATGGTTTGCGCCCACGATGAGCAAAAAGAAAGTTAGGGTATCTTCTAGCTCTTTAATTGAATGCATTTTATACTTTTCATTGCAATAGAAAAAGTGTCAGCACAGGCAAAAGGATTTGAGTAATAAAAAAATTAAAGAGGTTTTTATAGGGGGCATCACATGACCCCATAGGTTCAGACGGCTCACTCATATGTGTCGTAGGTTCCAAGAAATGGTCATTGCAAGAAGATGAGTCCACTTTTTGGCCAAAAAGTGGAAGTGTTTTCCCTGATTTTTTAGGTTTTGTCTCATTTGAGCTTAAATTTTGAAACACTTGGAGATTGAATCTTGGAAAAAGTTAGTAATATAAAAGATATCCCTTTGAGTCTACTTTCCAAATATGTAATTTATTTTAATACCCACATAATAAAAAATAACTTTTTGAATGGAGTTCTAAAAAACTATGTTTTAAAAATGGTTGTTTTAGGACCATACCATGCATGTGTACGACCCACACTTTTTGACATAATTAAAATTATTTTCTCAAACTATTTTGGGAAATGATTTGCAACACACTAAATATTGATGAGCATATTTTTTTGTATTTTTTATTTATTAATTTTTTAATGACCGTAATTATTTTTTTAAAAATTTGATGTGTACGACCCACATAATTTGACGTAAACTTAACATTTTTTGATTTTTTTTTTTTAAATAGAAAATAATTTTGTGTAGATTGATGACATAATTTTTTTTTCAAGATTCATTAAAATAAAAAAGTTATTAAATTAACAAAATTACTTAATACTTCAAGTTTATGGACCCGATTTAGTATAAATTAAATTAAAAATAGTTAAAATAATCAATTTAAAAAAAAATTTGTATATTTAGAATCTAGACAGTATAATCTGAAATGGGTTTTAATTTCGTATAAAAATTCTCTAATTAGAGGCACGTAAACTATTTCAGAAGTTCATATTTGTGCTTTCGCTCATGGAGATTTGAATTTGGAGGTCCATGTCTTAGGTGTGGCCATCCTAGGCCTATCCCAAACCTAATCCCAAGGCAAGTGGCAGGTTGTGGAATCAACTTCCACAAAATGGGGGTCCATTATATAAATAACGGGGGCCCATTCCTCAAATTACCATTATTGTTCAAAAATGACAAAACGCGCCCGAAAAAAATGGGTAAAATCGGATTTAAAAACGAGGGCCCATTTTTTAAAAACATGACCCCATTTTGTTTTCAAGAGGGTCCCCTTTGAGAATAAAACGGGGGCCTGTTTAGTTTCACCTCGGGCCCTCGTTTCTTTTTGCCTCGAGGGTTCGAAGCAAAAATGGGCTCCCGTTTCTAAGAGCGCATTTTCCAATGTGCAGACTTTCGCAAATTTGTGACCCATTACCTTACACTTATCCAAACATGTCAAAGTTTTAATAATTTCACACTTTGAGCACTTAAGAGAACACGTTACTAGTGTATGGCTCAGAACATCGAGTGACTTGGTGAGCCAAAAAGGGGCATTTCTAATGTAAACCTAGCCTCTTAGACATGCTTGAGTTGATGATTTGTGCCTATCATAAGTAGGAAAGTGAGGGTATGTTGCAACTTTTCATTGAATGCATTTTATTGCAACAAAAAAAGTGTTAGCATTGAAAAATGGATTTGATTAATAAAAAAATGAGAGATGTTTTTGTAGGGGGCATCATGCAACTTTGTAGGCTCAAACAACTCATTTGTATGTGCCACTGGTTTTGAGAAATGCGTCATCAAAGTTTGACAATTTTCACACTTCGAGCTCTTAAGAGAATGTGTCCCTAGGGTATGGCTCAAAATGATTAGGTGACTTGGTGAATAGAATAGGGGCATACCTGGCCTTTCAGACGTGCTCGAATTGATGGTTTGTGCCCACAATGAGTAGAAAGAAGGTTAGGGTTTGTGCCCATCATGAGTAGAAAGAATGTTAGGGTTTGTGCCCATCATGAGTAGAAAGAAGGTTAGGGTATGTCGCAACAAAAAAAGTGTCACTATGGAAAAATGGACTTGAATAATAAAAAAATGAGAGATGTTTTTGTAGGGGCATCACATGATCCCATAGGTTTAGATGACTCATTCATATGTGTCGTAAGTTACAAGAAACACATCATCAAAGTTTGATAATTTTCACACAAATGGATTTGAGTAATTGAAAACTAAGAGAGGTTTTTGTATGGGGGAATCACACGAACCCGTAGGTTCAGATGACTCATTTGTATATGCTGCAGGTCCTAAGAAACACATCGTCAAAGTTTGACAGTTTCCACACTTTGATCACTTGAGTTCGTGTTGCTATGGTATGATTTGGAATGATTGGGCGACTTGGCGAGTGAAATGTGGGCATGCCTAGCATAAATTTTTTATTGAATGAAAGTTAGGGTATGTTCCAACTTTTCATTGAATGCATTTTATGCTTTTCGTTGCAACAAGAAAAATGTTGGCAGAGGTAAATGGATTTGAGTAATTAAAAATTGAGAGAGGTTTTTATAGAGGGGCATCACATGACCCCATAGGTTCAAATGAATCATTTTTATGCATCACAAGTTCTGAGAGATGCATTGTCAAAGTTTGATGGTTTTCACACTTTGAGAACTTAAGAAAACAAATCGTTAGGGTATGGCTTAGAATGATTGGGCGACTTGGCAAGCGAAATGTGGGCATGCCTAATGTAAAGCCTACCTCTTGGTCATGCTTTTGGCTAACGGTTCATGCCCACGATGAACAAAATGAAAGTTAGGGTATATGACAAATTTTCATTAAATTCATCTGGTGCTTTTTTGTTGCAACAAAAAAAGTGTTGGCACAGGCAAATGGATTTGAGTAATTATAAACTTAGAGAGGTTTTTGTAGGGGGGCATCACACAATCCCGTAGGTTCATAAAACTCATTTGTATGTGTTGTAGCTTCTAAGAAATGCACCATCAAAGTTTGATAGTTTTCACACTTAGAGAACTTAAGAGAACACATTGTCAAGGTATGGCTCTAAATGATGGAGCAACTTGGTGAGTGAAACAGGGGCATGCCTAGCGTAAACCTGACCTCCTAGATGTGCTCGCATTGATGGTTTACATCCATGATGAGAAAAATAAAAGTTAGGGTATGTTGCAAATTTTCATTGAATGCATCTGACGCTTTTTGTTGCAACAAGAAAAGTATCAACCGACATAGGCAAATGGATTTGAGTAATTAAAAACTAAGAGAGGTTTTTGTAGAGGGGCATCACATGATCCCATAGGTTTAGATGGATTATTTGTGTGTACTGCAAGTTCCGAGAGATGCATTGTCAAAGTTTGATAGTTTTCACACTTTGAGTACTTGAGAGAATGCGTCACCAAGGTATGGCTCAGAACGATCGAGCAACTTGGAGCTTTTAAATCTTTATTTTCTAGTTCTCTCTAAATATCAATTGTCTAAAAAGGTGATATGGAGAAATTGTTTGTGCTAGTAATAGGAGTCTGATTGAAGAACTACTTACAAATTATAAATAAACTCATAATGAACATATAAATTATAAAACCATGAGAAAATTACCTCATATGATAAAAATCACACCAAAAACTTCAAATTTTTGTCTTCTACATTTTCCAACCAGCAAAAAGGTGGTCAAATGGTGATGGAATATGCCATGATATGCCAACAACATAAAAAGGCATATCTTTGTCATTATCAGAGAAAATAGTTGACAAAACCAAAGAATCTGGGGCTCATTCATGGGTCCAATGTCCCTTTATACCATTTTTTAAGGGCAGGAAATATGGCATGAACCAAATATACTCAATTAAATTTTTTTACATTCAACAAATGGGGAGAGAGAGTGGGGGAGGGAAAGAATGGGAGGGAGAGAGGGAGAGGGAGATAGACTTGAGAGATAAAGAGAAAGGGAGTGGGAGGGAGAGAATGTGTGTGTGTGTGAGAGAGAGAGAGAGAGAGAGAGAGAGAGAGAGAGAGAGAGAGAGAGAGAGAGAGAGAGCCTTGAGAGAGAAAGAAAAAGGGAGGGGGAGGGAAAGAGAGATAGAGGGAATGAGAGAGAGACTTGAGAGAGAAAGAGAAAGGGAGGGTGAGGGAGAGAGAGAGAGGGAGAGAATGGGAGATATAGACACCTAAGAGAGGGGGGAGAGAGATAAAGGGTGAGAGGGAGAGAGACCTAAGAGAGAAAGAGAAAGAGAAAGAGAAAGAGAGTGGTAGGGAGAGAGGGAAAGAGAGAGAGACTTGAGAGAGAAAGAGAAAGGGAGGGGGAGGGAGAGAGGGAGAGAATGGAGAGAATGGGAGAGAGAGAGAGAGAGAGAGAGAGAGAGAGAGAGAGAGAGAGAGAGAGAGAGAGATACTTGAGAGAGAAAGAGAAAGGGAGGGGGAGGGAGAGAGGGAGAGAAAGGGAGAGAGATACACCTAAGAGAGGGATATATATATATATATATATATATATATATATATATATATATATATGGAAAAGGGAGGGGGACGAAAAGAGGGAAAGAGGAGAGAGGAAGAGAAGTTGAGAAGGAGAGATAATTGAGAGAGAAAGAGAAAGGGAGAAAGAGAGAGAGGGAATGAGAGAGGGACTTAAGAGAGAAAGAGAAAGGGAGGGGGTGGGAGAGAGGGAAAGAATGGGAGATAGAGACACCTGAGAGAGGGGGGGAGAGAGAGAGAGAGAGAGAGAGAGAGAGAGAGAGAGAGAGAGAGAGAGAGAGAGAGAGAGAGAGAGAGTGAGAGGGAGAGATATTTGAGAGAGAAAGAGAAAGTGAGTGGGAGGGAGAGAGAGAAAGATAGCTAGAGGGAAAGAGAGAGAGAAAGAGAAAGGGAGGGGGAGGGAGAGAGAGAGAAAATGGAGAGAATGGGAGAGAGAGAGACACCTGAGAGAGGGGGATAGAGAGAGATAGAGAAAGGGAAAGGGTGGGGGAGGGAGAGAGACTTGAGAGAGGAAGAGAGGGTGAGAGGGAGAGATACTTGAGAGAGAAATAGAAAGAGAAAAGGATAGAGAGAGGGAATAAGAGAGGGAATGAGAGAGATACTTGAGAGAGAAAGAAAAATAGAGAGAGAGAGAGAGAGAGAGAGAGAGAGAGAGAGAGAGAGAGAGAGAGAGAGAGAGAGAGTTTTAAAAGGAAAGTATGCCAAGATAGAGTTAAAGGGAAGTATGTGAAGAGAGAGTTAAGGGGAAGCATGCAAAGAAAGGGAGTGAAATGTGAGAGATCTAGAGACCTGAGAGAGAAATAATGAGAGAGAGAGAGGGAGGAATATGGGGGTTGAGGGAGAGACTGGAGAGAGAGACTCCAAGTGCAAAAGAGAGAGAGGTAGAGTGCCCAAGGTAAAGAGACGGGGGAGGGAAAGAGAGAGTGAGAGATAGAGAGAGATAAAGTGAGAGGGAGGAAGGGATTGAAAGAGAGTAAGAGACCAAAGAGAGAGAAGTAAATAGATGGAGAGAGTGAGAAAGAGAGAGAGGGAGGAATACAGGGGTTGAGGTAGAGAAAGTCCAAGTGCAAG
This sequence comes from Cryptomeria japonica, assembly GCF_030272615.1. Lineage (NCBI taxonomy): Eukaryota > Viridiplantae > Streptophyta > Pinopsida > Cupressales > Cupressaceae > Cryptomeria > Cryptomeria japonica. The sequence goes on along the minus strand of NC_081409.1, from coordinate 287,155,123 downwards.
AGAGGGAGGGAGGGAAAGAGAGCGAGAGACCAGAGAGAGAGAGGTTGAGGAACAAAGAGAGGGGGAATACAGGGAAGAGACCAAAGAGAGAGAATGTTGATACAAGCATGCTAATTACTAAAATTTGACTGTCTATAATTTTTATGAATACTTTAAAAACTAGAATTTGCATTATAACTCTTAGAGATCTAAAACCACTCTCAAACATCCTACCAATATATACATAAAACATAACTTAAAGTATAATTATATTTTATGTATATATTGCATTTTCAAATAGAGAGAGAGAGAGAGATGGATTGAAAAATTTCTAATGCAATACATTCAATGTGCGCCATATTTGGCGCATGCCTAATGCAAAATTTATATATTTTTAATTTGGTGCATGCCATATTTGGCATGTGCAAAAGTAATTGCCTTGGGAAAACCCAAGCCTTAGGCTTGGATTTTTCTTGGGCATCCAACCCAAAGGCTTGTACACCCTTCTCAAGCTCGAGACATGTTTTTTAGCAAATATACAAAATTTTCTCAAATTTTTGTTTGCGCTCTCCATCAAGTTTGCACATGTTTCAATGCAAACAAAAATAAACAAAATTACATTGTTAAGCTCTCTCTTGGCTATCCAATAATTCTTTTCTTATTTTGATTATTTTAATGTCTTCATCTCTAATTTCTTTTATTAGTGTGTCCATTTTTTGTGAAAAATCAACATGTTGTATTTTGGGCATAGATTTTTACTCGTTCTTCAAATTTTGAAACATATTACATTTTTAGAGACTAGACTCTGTTTTACAAAATTGAGGAAAGATAAAAAGAAAAATGATTTTTGATTAGTTTTCACATATTTTAGGGGGGAGCACCCTCAAAATTATATTTTTCAAAATGTGTCCACTTTGAAAATTAATAAAAAATTAGCCAGAAAATCTGGAATAAACTACATGGTGTTAGCAACTTTAAAATTTCCAAAAAAAAAGTTGACATTTTAGGGGAGCACACCAGGTGCTATACTATGTTTTTCTAAAAAAAATGACCACTTTGTGTGCTATCCCTTTTTGAAACCCTTAATCTCCACCATTTAAAAAAAAAACTAGTAGTTTAGAAAGTAGATTCAGAGCATTACAACTCTTGTTCTTGTTGAATCTTTATATTTTGAGTCTAACTATCTTTATTTTCTTGTCGAAGTTCAGACTTTGCTGATTTCAGAAAAAAAGCGGAATCTTAAGAAAGCTTCTAGGGTCTAGGGTTGAAGAGAGAGAGAGAGAGAGAGAGAGAGAGAGAGAGAGAGAGAGAGAGAGAGAGAGAGAGAGAGAGAGAGATACCCTCTCTCCTTCCCTACCTCCCCCTTAGGGGTCATCTGTTGGCATGTTGGCATAACTGATGGAGATGATGGTATATCGGTAAAGGACTGTTGGTGATGATATAATTATGATATGTTGATCAGTTATTTGTGTTATCATTGATGGCAACCATGTTTGTCCATGTTTTCTTAATGTTTGGTATGTCATCTAAGTCTACTGGTTAAGTCTAACCGGTAATGGATTGTAATGGATTGAGTTGGAAAGCAAAAATGTCAAATGACAGTGAACTGGTAAGCAAGAACAAAGAAGGAGATGGTTGCAGTAGTGATCCATGTTGAGTCAGGTGTTGCGGTTTGGAATGTGTGCTTATAACATCATAAGGAGTCTATGACTTGAACCACATCATGTTTGGAGAATTGATAGTCAAGTTTCTAATTGACTATTGTATAATCAGCTAAGGTTTGAGAACTGGTATTAAGATCTTTGACTGATGATGATTTATGGTGTGGCGGTGATTCTCTTCATGTTCATAAGTTGATGATGACATGTCAAAATCCATGTGAAGAGATAAGATGTTGTTTTAGCACGTACAAGGATCAAATTTATTGGGAAGCAATGAAGTGCTTAGTAGAATCTGTTAAGGGTTTGACAACTTATCAGATCGATGTGCAGTGATGAGTTATGATCATTCAACGACTGTAACTATCTTGTCATTTGTTGTAATGATATGTATGATGATCTGTAATGATTTGTAATGATCTGATATGATCTATGATGTATATTCATTTTAGGTTAGGGTTTTGTAACTGACCTGATTGTAAAATGTATTTAGGTCGAGTTTGAGAAGGTTAAGTGTGTCGGTGATCAGAGAAGTGTGTGTGTGTTGAACCAGATTGAGATGATTGCATCATAAAAGCAGATTGGAGCTGACAAGGATCTGTAATAGCATGCTATGAAGTGCTGAGTCCAGATCATTTATCTGTTATTTCCTAACAATTGCAGTAGCATTAAAATCCCTTAACTGAGTAGGTCCTAACAACCCTGATTGTTAAAATTCCTTAACCAGGTAGCTCAACAACTTAAGTTTAAATCCTCCAGCGAGGTTACTGCTAATAGGGTAAAGCTCCTAATAGAGATAAGTTGTAAAATCCCTTGACTGGGTGAATCCTAACAAGATCTTCTCTTAACTGGGCATTTTTGTAAAGCTCCTAACCAGACTAGGATCTTATCAGGGCGCATTCCAAAAGAGTGCAATATTTTGTGGGTACCAATTCCCATCGTGGTTTTTCCCATTTAGGTTTCCATGTGAAAAATCCTTGTGTTCATGTTGTGGATGGATTGATGAGTTATGCATTTGATGTCTTTACTTAATGATGAACACTTAAGTTGCTATCAGTAATATTTTGGTAAATCTACATTAAGTGATTATGAGATCAACTACCGGTACTGGTTATGAACTGTTTTGTGTAGTATTGTTCAGATTGGTGAAATTTTGTAGTTTATTGTTATCATTGATTCACCCCCCCTCCCAGTGTTAACCGGATCCTCACATTAACATCATCCTTCTCTACATACCTCTCCCTACCTCCCTACCTCCCTCTTCCTCCCCTCTTCACTTTTCTCTTTCTCAATCTCTTTACACTTAGCTACATCTCCTCTCTCCCTCTCAAGGGAGTAGGTGTGTGTGTGTGTGTGAGTGAGAGAGAGAGAGAGAGAGAGAGAGAGAGAGAGAGAGAGAGAGAACTAAAGATGGAATGTGGGATAGAGGGACAAGGGGCTGAAGATGGAAATGTTTGTAGAAAAATAGAGTAGGGAGAAAGAGACACATAGGGGGGGGAGGGAGGTAGAGGTAGGTAGAATGGGAGGTAGGGAGGAAAATAAAGAGAGAGGAGGGATGGAGGGAGAGTTATGAAGAGAGTGAGGGAGAGGTAGGAAGGGAGATAGAGGTGAGATAGAGAGAAGTGGTAAGGGAAAGATGGAGGGGGAGAGAGAGATAAGGGGGATAGTGATAAGTAGAAAGGGAAGGGGAGAGAGATAGAGTGAGAGGTGAGATAGAGCTAAAATGGAGAGGGAAGGGGGAAGGGAGGGAGAGTGAGGTCTGCAGAGAGAGAGGGGGGAGAGGTGAGATATTTAGTAGTGGAAGAGGAGGGAGGGAGGGAGGGAGATAGATCTTATGCAATGATCTCATATAAGATGTTCAATAAAGTAATCGGCCTCTAGTTTTAAACCTCCCCAAGATCACTATATTTAAGTATGAATTCAATATTTCTTTGTTAATTTTCTTTCTTAGAGATATGGAGTGGAAGTCTTCAATATAAACCTTATATATGTTTTTGTCAACAATATCTTGAAGGGACTTGTAAAATTCATACGAAAACCCATCATATTTAGGATCTTTATTGTTTGCCATTATAAACATATCTTCCTTAAAATCTCCTAAGGTGAGAATCCATTTGTAGACACTCAAAATTGTCATGTCTAATTAAATAAATATTTTATTTATTTAATTATCTAAGCCTAATTCTTCTATTAATTAAATAAATTTTTATTTATTTAATTAATTCATTTATCCTCTTCTAGCCTTATTTCTCATTTAAATAAATACATTTATTTATTTAAATTATCCCTTTCCTAAATTAAATAAATATTTTATTTATTTAATTGTCCTATTTCTTCTATTAATTAAATAAATCTTTATTTATTTAATTAATTCATTATCTTTTTCTACACGTGACACATGTCATTCATCTCTTAATTCATACACTACTTACCTCTTTCATTATTTTACTATTTCTTTTACCTACCCTCTAATCCTAGCCGACCTCTCTTTTTACACCTCTCAATCTTATCCCTCCATTTCATATTGTGTCTTCTATTTAAGGAGATACTTTCTTCATTGTCAAAGCCTAATGACTAATGACTGATTTTGGAGTACTTGGCTACACTACAATTCCACTTACAACCACATTCCGTTCTTTGTTGAGCTCTTTTGCATATAAAAATCTGAGAGCAAATATATCAAGCAAGATCAATGGAGATAGGAAGAATGGAGATCAAAACCCTATTGGACATGTGATGGTATAATCTTTGTGATTTTGAGTTATTTTGCATTGTCTTAGGTTATCTTCATATGTTATGGTGGATCTTTGTTCATTGTTAGGCTAGGGTTTAGTGGTTGGATTCATTTTAGCCTTTCAATATTGTTGTTATTGTTATCCATTTTCACCATACACATTTTGGCACGCCCGGTGGGACCCTTGTCCCTTTGCATTTAACAATTTTGTTGCAGATTTTGCATTTTTGAAGTTGCAGATCGGACAATTTCGATGATATTTTAGGTTTTTTTCCACATCTGCGAGTGTTCGGATCGCGTTTTTGTGTTTCAGAAGCGTCTGCGATAGAGGGAATCGCATCTGTGTTTCTGTCAGTTTTTATTTTGCAGGGTTCTGAAAGGTGCGTCTGTGATTCCTAACCGCGTCTGCGCTGCATTAGATCGCGTTTGCGTCATTTAACAGCGTCTGTGATCTCTGAGCGCGTTTGTGCATAACAGAACCGCGTCTGTGTCATACAGACGCATCTGTGTCTGGTATAGAGGCGTCTGTGCTTTCTGTTTTGCAATTTCAATTTTTCTGAGATTCGGGTTTTCGGATTTTGTACTTAGGGTTTCAGATCTGGTTTATTTTCGGCTAACCCTTGCAGATCTAGCTAACCTGGTTTGTGCAGCTTGCTTTGGAGGCAAAAAAAAAAGTTTTTGTTGAAGGCCCCTTTTCACAAAATCTTTTTGGGTTTTCTAAAATTTACCTAACTTGTGTGCTTGCAGGAAGGGGTTATCATTTGAAACTACTAACAATTTTGTTGCAGGGCCTTAGTTAGGGTTTTGTAATTTTGATTGTGTGCCTTGTTTTTCATAGCTTAGCAAACACTTCAATTGGTGCACTAAAATTGAATCATTGTCTTTTGTGTCTTGAGCAATAGGCTCTTTTTGTTTAATCTTTAGAGGGCCTGTCTTCCCGTGTGGTCATTAGGACTACTAGTGAGAAGAGAATGACCCAAGTGGTAGCGAGGAAAACCCACCTCATCCAAACCACTATAATCAAATGTATTCATGGTGAAAACTATGAATAACGTGTGCTGATTAGTTCATACCGACACTATGTCTCCCCATAAACCCGTTTGATCAAATTTATTTGATCATTTGTAGGGTGTAACCCCTACCGGCTGGGAGCCTTCTGTATTTACAGAGCTGAAAGTGCCGCATGTATGGCCACACGAGCGGATGCCCTTACTAGCACCTCTTTGTTTTAGATGCCCAAATCCTTCTAATTGTTGAGGCAGGAGGTCGGACCTCTGGTAGCGGCCCACACACATATAGTTCTTAGTAGAGATACAAAGTTCGCCATGGGGAGTTTTCATGGGGACTGATGCTTGGCTGACCCGAGAAGTGAGTGCCGAGGGTGGAGCCAGTGAGGTCAAGCATCTAAGTATCCGCTTTGAATAGCGTAGCCTCGGGGGTAAAACCCTATGTGGGATCAACAACTATTGTCTTGGCCAGCCCTAAGATTTGTGCTTGTCTTATGCTAAACACTCAAACATTCAAGACAAAACAACAAAACATTGTGTCTTTTGTGTCTTCAAGTGTATGCAAATTTTTTTTACATCAAACAACATACTTTTGGAGTCTAAACAGTTTGCAAACATTGAGTCATCAACATTGTGTCCTCTTGTCACGAAAAACAGTCGAACAATCAGATTTGGTCACAACAAAACAACTTCACAGATAGAAAAAAATTGCACTAAGGTTACAGAAACGCGTCTGTGTCTGTTCAAACCGTGTCTGCGTCAGATAAGTGCATCTGTGAAGTACAGAATAGCGTCTGTGTTTTTATCAGCGTCTGTGTCAAACAGAGAGGCGTCTGTGTCTAGGAATCGCGTCTGTGAAGTATACAGAGGCGTCTGTGTCAGGATTTGAAAACTTTAACAGTCAAGCAAACAAAGAAAATCAGTTTCGGCATACTTGAGCTTCTTAGGTTGTCTCTTCAGGTTTCATCTAGCATTCAGCCTGTTCTAAGGTTTCACACAGTCCATCATTGCTTCACATCTCATTTTACATTCATACTTGTCTAAACTTGAGTCAAAAAGGTCACTTGCTTGTCCTCACTATACTCTTTCAACACACTACATACTACTACACTTTGCTAAGTGGTCCCTCATCAAGGTTTCTTACCTTTGGGTCTCATTTGGTCTTACTTAGAGTCAAGGTCAGCTTACCTCATCAAGAGAAACTATCCTCTCTTTGGAAGTCACACCTACTCTACTACTTACATACTTGGTCTTACACTTTGGACATTGCAAGTACACCTCAAGATTCACTTACACTCCATACAACTCTTGGTCTTCTGTACTCTTTTCATTTTTCATCTAGTCTCTCACATCTTGGTCTAACACCTAGTTCATGGTTGAAACCCGCCTTCAAAAATCTAGGAGAATAGCTAAAGAAGCTCAAGAATCCGTAAACATGAGTTCTTATGAGTATGACAATGATCTATTCTACAATCCTGAGCACACTACATTACCAGACATGAATGTTTATAGACACAATCCAAATGTGGAAAACACAAACACTATAAACAACAATGCTACACACAATGACACAGTGGACAACTCTTCAATATTATCAGCAGACATAGAAGAATCCATAATGAATCCTCAATTCAATAGATTGGTTGAAGAGATAATGAGGAGAGATCGACAATACTTTCTAAACATGATGGCACATAGTGGAGCTAAAATACCACATGATTTTGACTTATCTCAACTTATGGAAAGTCGACCCTCACAACAAACTCAACCCAACATGGATCAAAGGAGACCAAATAGTGGAGGAAATAGAGGACCGAATAATATGATGCCGGAGTCACCATCAGCTTTGCTTCAAAAGCCAGCAATCCCACATACACAAGCTCAAACATATGATACTTACACTCAAGGACCATCATGGAGGCCTTATGCTCAATCACATGCTCAAGGTATGAATCAATCAAAACAAGTGGATACTCAAGGACATCCTCAAAATTTTGACACAAGGAGACCTCATGTCAAAATTGGGGGCAACACAATGGAAAATGAAAGGCCTATTGAATATGGTATATATGCACAAAATAGATATGGGGTCCCTCAACAAGAAGTTATGCCAAGTGCTCCTTATATGTCGCAACAATATAGACCTCCATATGGACATGTCTACGATCAGTATCATCCATACATGCAACAAGTTCCTCCTCAAATGGGTGTTTCAAACATGGGGTATGCTACAAGAAATCAATCTCCTCCCAAAAATAATTTGGAGCAACAAATAAGAGATTTACAAAAGAAAGTGGAGGACATGAGTACATCAAAACCTACATACACTATGAGAGATATATGCCCTTATCCCTTCGATAAGAGCATTCCAATGCCTCCATTTACTCCACACTTTGTGACACCAAAATTCGACAAATATAGAGGGAGAGGAGACCCCAAGGCACACATAAGACAATTCTTCACAGCTTGCATTGAGGTAGCGGCAGAAGAAACATACTTAATGAGGTTGTTCCCACAGAGCTTAGGAGATCAAGCTATGGAATGGTTTTCTCAATTACCTCCTGGTATTAAGTCATGGGGTGACTTAGTAGAGGCATTCATTCAGCATTTCTCTTACAACATTGAAACAGATGTCTCAGTTACTACCTTGTGCAACACTAAACAAAAGGAAGGAGAATCTTTCGCAACGTTTTTACAGAGATGGAGAAACTTAGCTAGCAGATGCTCTTGTGAAATCCCGCAGAAACAAATGGTGGAGATGTTCACACAAAACGTTAATAAGGCTATTGGCTATGATCTCAGAAAAGCTTGTTTGTCTACTGTATATGGTGAAAATGGATAGCAATAAACAACAATATTGAAAGACTAAAATGGATTCAACCACCAAACCCTAGCCTAACAATGAACAAAGATCCACCATAACATATGAAGATAACCTAAGACAATGCAAAATAACTCAAAAATCACAAAGATTATACCATCACATGTCCACTAGGGTTTTGATCTCCATTCTTCCTATCTCCATTGATCTTGTTTGATATGCTTGCTCTCAGATTTTTTTATGTGCACAAGAGCTCAATAAAGAACGGAATGCAAGTAGAATTGTAGTGTAGCTAAGTCCTCCAAAATTAGTCATTAGGGTTTGTCAATGAAGAAAGCATCTCCTTAAATAGAAGACACAATAAGAAATGGAGGGTTAAGATTGAGAGGTGTAAAAAGGAGGTCGGCTAGGTTTAGAGGGTAGGTATAAGAAATACCAAAATAATGAAAGAGGTAGGTAGTGTAGGAAATAAGAGATGAATGACATGTGTCATGTGTAGAAAAGGTTAATGAATTAATTAAATAAATAAAGATTTATTTAATTAATAGAAGAAGTAGGACAATTAAATAAATAAAATATTTATTTAATTTAGGAAAGGGATAATTTAAATAAATAAATGTATTTATTTAAATGAGAAACAAGGCTAGAAGAGGATAAATGAATTAATTAAATAAATAAAGATTTATTTAATTAATAGAAGAATTAGGCTTAGATAATTAAATAAATAAAATGTTTATTTAATTAGACATGACAATTTTGGGTGTCTACATTTTGCCCCTCTTTGAGACAATGCGGCTTGTCGCGTTGTTTCAAAGAAAATAAGATGAACTGATACAGAGTTGCCCCAGGATGGGAATGATATGCCCCCTCGAGAGATTGGATGAAAAAGTCTGGAAAGATTGCAGACAATCTCTTGATAAGAAAGATGGGATAGAATGGACTGATCAGATAAAGTGACAAAGTCACGGGATGAAAAAGACTGACTCGGGAAATGAAGACGAGGGCTAGGCTAGGCTATAAGATAGACCACGGGCAAAAGACATCCTCATTGTCATCTACACCCTTACGAGATCACAATGCAGAGCGAGAAAAGAGCAGCAGCAGTCAGCAGCGATGGCATTCATTCATAGATTCGACCGTGTCCGCCGATTCCAGCGACCAGCCGATGCAGGAGAGCCGGTAAGTACCCGAAAACCTCCTCGTACTTTCACGCATTTCGAGTTTTTGTCATAAATGCATGTTTAGGAGCAATAAATGCGCTAGAAATAGGATAGTTTAAAAGTGCAAAAACGCGCAACCGCGTCTGTGTCAGCGCCAGGCGCGTCTGTGTCCAACAGGCGCGTCTGTGTCGGGTCCAGGCGCGTCTGTGCCTGGAACCGCGTTTGTGTTGATTGCGGACGCGTTTGTGAAATGTAGTAGCGTCTGTGCTTTTGAATAGCGTTTATGTCATGCAGGGACGTCTGTGTTCCCTGGTCGCGTTTGTGTCTGGCATAGGCACGTTTGTGTTTAGAAAGCGCGTCTGTGTTACAGAGGCGCGTTTATGCAGTCTATAAGCGCGTTTATGAGTTAAAAGCGCGTGTGTGTTGAAACAGTGCGTTTGTGTGTTTAAATGCATGGTTTTAGTCGTTAGGTCAAATCGGCAGTTCTGTGATGAACATACGCTGTCGATTGGATAAGCTGCTGAGAGGATACACTCAAGCAGGTCCTCTAGGAAGATTAGGATAGATCAAGGCACTTTGTGATGAACAGGGAGCACCAGGATAGATAGCACTTTGTGATGAACAGGGAGTGCGAATGTGAGTGACACTTTGTGATGAACAGGGAATGTCACACACGTAGTACTTTGTGATGAACAGTGAGCACTACTAGGATAAATAGCAACACTTTGTGATGAACAGTGAGTGTCACTAGGGTAGATAGCCATATGCATTTAGGTAGCAAGTAGCATTTTGTGATAAACAGTGAATGCCACGATAACTGACAAGATTGATTTGCTTGACTGCAGGAGTATTTGTCGATGTTGGAGTCACGGGAGAGATTCCCGTCGACTCAGAGGTTGCGACCAGAGTTGTCTATCCAGGACATGATTTCCGTTGAGGAGATGGGCCTCACACATATGCTCTATGTGCCCGAGTTTCGGGCAAACATGGGGTTGCTGACTGCATTGGCCGAGAGATGGCACTCAGAGACATGCACGTTTCACCTGCTGATGGGTGAGATGACAGTGACACTGGAGGATGTATACAGGATATTACATGTTCCCATTGATGGAGAGTTGATCCCCTACGACCGTGACGGTGACAGGGAGGCCTTGAGACGGGTCTTTCAGGATCCTGAGTTGGAGATGCGAGCAGGCCATGTAGCCTGGGACACCATGACTGCCACAGGATTAGCATTGCCGGCAGTTGTTGGGGGAGTTATCAGTGGATACTTGTGTCCAGACAGGGCCACACGAGGATTGGCAGTGGGTTGGGGAGGGGCCTTGGAGACGCTGATGGCAGAGCACACTAGGTATGCATGGGGGCCATGTGTCCTAGCACATTTGTATTATGAGCTGCATCAGTTTGTATACCATGGATCAGTGGGTTTGGGCTGCGGTGTGACGCTCTTGCAGGTGTGGGCCTATGAGAACCTTCCCATCACACGGCCTATTCATTTCAGAGGCAGAGGACAGGGACAGAGTTTTGTGCACCTATATGCGATGATTACATCCCAGCCTCGGATTGGGAGATTGGAGCACTGGAGGAGAGTCATTGATGACATTGACATGGTGATCTGGAGGCCGTACCTGGGGTGCGAGGAGTGGGGGGACGATGCACTGGAGCTGCCCTACACCTTCCGGAGCAGGTACCTGATTGGGCGGACGCCCTATATATTAGAGAGACAGCTGGTGGATAGGGTATGCAGGCAGTATGGCAGGATTCAGAGGATGCCGCGAGGCTCGGGCATGTATGCCCGTACGGTCAGAGATCAGGTGCAGTTTGACCCACTATTATCCTATGATCAGGCAGTGATGCAGCTAGCGGAGATGATGCCGATGCCATGGGACATGTGGCCAGAGGTAGATGATGCAGGGATGGACGCAGAGTACTCTGCGTACTGGGCAGAGCATCCATTTCCTAGGTTGACAGATCCGGCAGAGCCAGTGGATGGAGAGGGTGGAGGAGATGATGATGATGGAGGAGGGGATGCAGGTAGGGGCAGGCGGAGGCGGAGGGGAGTGGTGGGAGAGAGACGGGTAGCACCTCGGAGGGAGGGAGGTCAGGAGAGAGCAGCTCCAGTGGTGAGAGGACGGGGTGGACTGCCCCTACAGGTGCCAGCAGCACAGGGTCCCAGAGAGGGACAGAGACAGGTGCAGCCAGAGGGACAGAGACAGGTACAGCCACAGGTACCTATACAGGCACAGGGACAGGTGCAGGCAGAGGCACAGGGACAGGCACCTGTAGAGGAGGAGCCACAGGCAGGGACGGAGAGCGGAGACTCTGAGGAGGATGAGGTGCTTAGGCTGCGGGAGATCTGCCAGGGCCAGGCAGATGAGATTGAGGATTTGGTTCGAGAGAGGAACCACCTCAGGATCAGGGTCCGAGATACAGAGCGGGAGAGGGATCAGGCCATCCAGAGATATACCGAGGCCGAGACAGCTCTGAGGGCAGGTAGGTGGGCAGCAGAGGATGCAGGGGCAGGCTACGCATATGTTTTGCGAGCCGGAGAGGAGATCGCCTACTGGAGGGATCTATATTATGCAGCCGTGCCAGCAGAGCAGCGGGCTAGGAGCTTCCAGAGGTCGTCGCGCACAGCGACGGCTACGGGAGGGAGCCGTAGGAGACAGGCATCCAGCGGTGGGGTTATGGGGCCTCCACCACCACCAGAGGGACAGGGGGATCCTGGGGCGGGTCCATCTATAGCTCAGACTCCGTCGAGGCGAGGCGGCTCCGAGGGAGGGAGTTCCTCATAGCTATAGTGGGCTGCCATTGTATCAGTAGATGTATCATTGTTGTATTGTAGACACCTGCGGGTGATTCTTTTGTAGCCATATGATTCTTTTGACATCATTGTATTATGACACATTTGATTATATATATGAGATGATTCATCTTTTGCGGCGGCTATATGCATGTGTACCTTATGTGATGAGATGTTCTTATGTGATGATATGGATGCTTATATGATGCAATGCCATATATTTTTGTTTTTTTATGTTGTATATGTGATGCATGATGCAAATGAAAATGTATGTGATGCAAATGAATATGATAATGCAAATGATTATTTACATAATGAAAATGTGAGATGTGCTAACATGTGTTGTATGCAGGATGTGATGCAATTATAATATCTATATGTATGAAATGCTTATATGTGGTGATGCAGGTGCAACTATATGAAATGCAAATGTTTTTGGTGTGTCATTATACTCAGTCATGTGATAGCGGGCTACGCGGACTCGAGAAGGACAATGGAAGTCAATCAAGAAAGGGGGATGGAAGACAGAAGATATGAACGTGAAAGAGCTTCTTGTGCGTTATCATCATTGAGCTTTATTATGGCAGAATAGGTTATGACAATCGAGGCATATGTTCGGCCCAGAAAGTCATTGTACCTGTTTGCATGGAGATAAGACAGTCACAAACAAGGAATGCCCCAGTTCATACTAGACTCACAGTGTCCTCATATCCTTGGACAAGTCATAGCATTACTAAAAGACAATCCACAGACAGCAAATGCAAATAAGTGACGATACCCCATCCTCGCATTTCTAGTCAAAGACATCCTGGAGATAGAATCTCTAGTCAAAGACATCCTGGAAAAGCTAAAAGACATGTCACCAAAAAGATAAAACCAAAAGAAAACCAAGACTCGACACCAACATCCACTGTAGTCCTCAAGTTTGTGTCTCTTGTCACTTGTTTAAGTCAAATTTTGATTGTGGTCACAATGTTCACTTTCACAAAAAGGATAGATAGCACTGAACCATATGTTGTCTGAGTCTGTTGAAAGATTTGATTTTGTTGAAGCCCATTGTTCCTGCTGTGTCTCATCTGAAACTGACTGATTCCATGAAACTGATACTTTATTGCGGAGAAGGTGGAACTTTATTGCGGATCTGTGATGCAAGTGCTGCTTTATTGCGGATTACGCGCGGATAGACTGAAGAGAGCTGAAAGAAACTGTACTCCTCGAAACATGTGATGTTCTCAGTTCCACACCCATTACTAGACGTAGGAATTGGCCGTAGTCACAGATAGGATCTGATTTATTATGGATTGAAAGGGAGTGAAAAGGGAGGGTTTATTATGAATGGCTAACCAATCTTGGGTAGATCAATAACAAGCCATGATGGGAATGGGTAAGTTTATTGTGAGTGAATTGGTCGTGAGTGTGTGGGAAGTGAAAAAGATGAAAGAGAATCCTGAAAGAGGGAGGAGCAAAGTCTCTACGCATGGCACTGGTGACCCAGTTTTCACCATGGTACTTGCCCAGGGCGCCACCGAAGTGGTTTTCACCGTTGGACGAAATTATTTCTCTTTATTTTTTTGGATTTTTCAATTTTTTTGTTGTCACAAGGCGCCTGTTTGCCAGGTTTTCACCAAGTAACGATTTTTTTGTTTTATAATTTTTTTTGTATTTTTGAATTTTTTTGATTTTTTTTTTTTTTTGCATTAGGATACTCAAAAAGAGCTTACGTGTAGAACCTGCGAAGGTGCATGCTGTTGATAGGATCCCTCAAAGATTCCCCTTCTGTAGTTGAGAGCTGATATGCCCCAGATCCATATACTGCTGTGATGATGTAAGGACCAAGCCAGTTGGGTTCAAATTTGCCCTTCTTTTCTCTCTCTTGCTGATTCTTGGGGTTCTCTCTGAGGACTAAGTCACCTACCTCAAATGTGCGAGGCTTGACCTTGTGATTGTAACTGCGACTCATTCGTTGTTGGTAAGCCTTGAGATGATTAAAAGCAGTGTGTCGTCGTTCCTCCAGCAGTTCTAGTTCTTGTAAGCGAGAGACCCTGTAGTCTTCATCGTTGATTATGTTTCTCAAGGAGACCCGTAAAGAAGGTAACTCGACCTCAATAGGCAAGATGGCTTCAGCATCGTAGACAAGTGAGTAAGGTGTAGCCCCTGTAGGTGTGCGGACACTGGTACGATAGGCCCAAAGTGCGGGATTGAGTTGGACATGCCAGTTACGGCCAGCGTCGTCGACTGTCTTTTTAAGTATTTTGAGAATTGTTTTGTTAGACGCCTCAGCTTGGCCATTACCTTGGGGGTAATATGGTGTGGAGAAACGATGAGAGATATGGAAGCGCTCACAGAGTTCACGAACATCCTGGTTCTTGAAAGGACGCCCGTTATCGGTAATAATGGAAGTAGGAATCCCGTATCGGCAAATGATGTAGTTCAGGATGAAAGTAGCGATTTGTTTCCCAGTAACTTGCGTGAGAGGCATGGCTTCAATCCACTTTGTGAAATACTCTGTGGCTGTGATAATGAATTTATGTCCGTTGGAAGAAGGAGGGTGAATCTTGCCTATGAGATCGAGTCCCCACTGACAAAAGGGCCAAGGAGATGCAAGTGGCTGTAGTTCTTGTGCTGGTGCGTGTATGAGGTCTCCATGAATTTGACACTGCTTACACTTCTTGACAAACTGATATGCATCTTTTTCCATAGTAGGCCAGTAGTATCCAGTCCTGATGAGTTTCTTGGCCAAGGTAGGACCACTAGTATGCAGACCACATATCCCTTCGTGCACTTCTCGTAACGCAATCTGAGCTTCGTCACTCTCTAAACATCTAAGGAGGGTGCCATCTAGACCTCGTCGGTATAGGATATCAGCTAGGATAACGTATCGGGAGGATTGGCGGATGAAAGTGCGGCGTTGGTTGTTCGATAAATCGGGAGGTAAGATGTTGTCGCAAAGGTATGTGAATATGGAACCATATAACTGGGATTCATGACCAACAACACATATCATTTCCGTAGGAGTGATCTCATATGACGGAATCAGCAGGTTGTCCACCAGGAACTCATAACAGGTCTCATTTTGCGGTAGGTCAATGAGTGAAGCAATTGTAGCCATGGCATCAGCAGCGCGATTCTGTTCTCTTGGTATCTGCTCAAACTCTATCTTTGCAAAGTGCAGTTTCAGATTATCTACCAGTTGTTTGTAAGGCATTAGCTTTTCATCTTTTGTTTGATAATTATCGGTTGCTTGACGGATGACAAGTTGAGAATCGCCAAAAACACGAAGTTCTTGGATCTTCCACTGAACTGCAATTCTTAACCCAGTTGTTAATGCCTCGTATTCCGCTATATTGTTGGTGCAAGGAAATGATAAGCGGTATGACTTTGGTATAGAATCACCTTGGGGAGTTATAAAGAGTATACCCACTCCTGCCCCATGCTGTGTGTATGAGCCATCAAAGTATAGTTGCCATGGCTTTGCAGGTGATATTGTTAGAATGGACTCATCTGGAAATTCTGACTGTAGAGGATCATCATCTATCATGGGAGCGTCTGCCAGTTGATCTGCAATGGCTTGTCCTTTTATGGCTTTTCTGTCCACGTATTCAATGTCGAATTCACTCAAAATCATTACCCACTTGGCCAGTCGCCCAGTAAGTGTAGCTTTGTTGAGCAGATATTTTAGTGGATCAATTCTGGCAATCAACTTGGTCTTGTGAGTGAGCATATAATGTCGTAATTTTTGTGAAGCGAAGACCACAGCGAGACATGCACGCTCAATTGGTGTGTAGTTCAGCTCATATCCCACCAATGTGCGACTGATATAGTAGACTGCTTTTTCCTTGCCGTCAGGTATTTGCTGTGCTAGTAGTGCCCCCAGTGCTGTTGGAGTAGCTGATATGTAAAGTAGCAATGGTTGATCCAGAATTGGTGGCATCAAAACTGGCGGGTTCAAAAGATAGTCTTTAAGTGCCTGAAAAGCCTGTTGACAGTTCTCGTCCCATTTGAACTTAATGTTTTTGTGTAGCAGGTGCTGGAAAGGATTACACTTATCTGCAAGTTGTGCTATGAATCTTCGTATAGAATGGAGTCTCCCTTGTAAAGACCGAAGTTGACTGATATTCTTGGATGGTGGCATGTCCAAGATAGCCTTGACTTTTGCTGGATCCGCTTCTATTCCTCTTTTAGACACAATGAATCCTAGGAGCTTCCCGGAGGTTACTCCAAAGACACATTTCTTTGGGTTTAATCTTACCTTGTATTTTTCCAGCCTATCAAAAGCAACTGAAAGTATGTCCAAGTGTGTATTTCTGTCTATTGATTTAACCAAAAGGTCGTCGACATAATCTTCCACCTTTACATGCATGAGATCATGGAAGATAGTAGTCATGGCTCGTTGATACGTGGCACCTGCATTTTTCAGCCCAAAGGGCATGACATTCCAGCAGAAGGTTCCCCATGGAGAAGTGAATGATGTTTTATGTTGATCTTCAGGTGCAATCCTGATCTGATTATATCCAGAGAATCCGTCCATTAAAGATAACATCTCATGGCCTGCTGTGAGATCAACAATTAAATCAATGTTTGGTAATGGGAAATCGTCCTTCGGACAAGCCTTGTTGATATCCCTGAAGTCTGTACATATTCGGATGCTGCGATCTGGTTTGCTAACAGGCACTAAGTTGGAAATCCATTCAGGATAATCAATTGGGCGTATGAATCCGACATCTAGTAATTTCTCCAGCTCTGCCTTGACTAGCAATGCCACCTGTGGATGCATTTTCCTCAATTTCTGTTTTACTGGTTTTGCCCCCGGTTTGACTGTTAAATGATGCATTACTAACTCGGGGTCTAGTCCAGGCATATCAGCATAAGACCATGCGAAGTTGACTTGTCGTTCCTTAAAGAAGCTTATGAATTTTGCTCTCTCGGCCTCTGTCAATGATTGAGCCAAAAATATGTTGTGTGGAACCTCTGCTGTACCAATGTTTGTCTTTATAGTCTCCTCTACCAACATGGATGATTTTTCCTCGTATGATGCTGGGAGAATGTCAAGCCTTCCATCTTCGGGCGCCTCAGAGAGGTTTTCACCCTCAGATACGTCCTTTCTTTTTACTTTTTTAGAGTCAGAGAGCGCCACAGTGTGGTTTTCGCCATAAGACCCTTGTTTTGTCTTTATTTTCACATTTTTGCGACTAGAAGGCCCGACACCCTCACCAAAGTATGCCATGTTATTTAGCTCTATGGCGTATCCTGCTTTATGGTCTCCAAGAGGAAGATCATCGCGAATGCCAAGATAATCAACAATAGCTTCGTCATTTTGAAATGTATCAAACTGTGGTGGTCCATCGTGATCCCAGTCAATGAGTTGGGGGTGAACGAGGGGAAGGTCTTTAGTGTTTTTAGAGTCCGCAAGGCTAATAGTGAAGATGTGGTTATATTCAGGTATGTCAAGGTAGTCATCGAGGTCGTCAATGGCACTCTCCTCATCAGTGTCGATCGTGAGTGAGTCCAAATTATCATCACTAGTAGCACCCTCAGGGACAGGTGTCCTCATCCTATGTGATCCTGACCTAGGGCCCTGAAACGAAGCTTGTGCGGGATCCTTATGGGTCGGTTCTTGACCAACTCTGAATTTCTTGTAAAACTCCTCCTCCTCTGTAGGTTCATCTGGCTCTCTAAATGTCTCATTAAGTTCATAGTCGCTGGAGGATTTGTCTGAACCCCATTCCCACTCATTGGAGTCTGTGGAATAATTATCCTCTTGTTGAACTTCAGCCACTTTGACTCGCCATATCTGTTTTGTTCTCTTGTTTTGAATCTTGGGATTTAGAAAACCAAGCCCCTTAGAGCGTTCCCTTCTTGTAGTTAGCTCAGGTTGTAGAGGCTCCATGACACCTTCTTTGCGTAGTCCGAGAGGACTTTTTCCATCATACCCGAATCTCTGCAGAATTTTGAAACCTTTACCATAGTTTTCACAGGGTATTATAATTTGATCATGTGTATCATCTTCAGCGTCCTTATATAGCATTTTATATAAACTTTCTTCCTCTAGTTCGCCCCATTTTTGAAAGACGGTAGGATCCCATTTGAGGAGCATGATGGAGATTTGCTTATTAGGATGTGGTCTCCCATATTCCTTGGGGGAGTTCATGACTTGTCGTAAGAACATTGTTTGATTCAGAGTGTATTCTCCCATGCCTTTGTCTTGAAACTTGGCTCTAAGTTCACCTTGTTTGGATGTCGAGGGCTTTAATGACTCAGGATCAATATATGCTGAAGAAGGAGTAGCCTCACGATTGCTGGGAATGATAATCTCAGTATGTGATCTCAAGTTATTGCAATATATGAATGGATTTGGATCACCATTGACCATTACCTCGACTCCATTATGAGGAAATTTTATGCACTGATGGTATGTTGATGGGACCACTCTCATTTCATGAATCCACGGACGTCCTAGCAATATGTTATACGTGAGGTCTGGATCCAGGACTTGACAAATCACGTCCTTTGTGACTGGCCCTATTCTTAGTGGTAAGATGACTGTGCCCTTGGACGAACGCTCTTCATCATCATAAGCCTTAATAGTGATTTGGTTTGTAGCATTCACAGCTTTGTCAGAATATCCCAATTGTCTGATGGTGCTCAATGTACAAATATTAAGACCTGCTCCTCCATCTATCAGGACTCGTTTTATTCGGTGTTTATGTATGAAGGCTTCAATATGTAGAGGTGCATTGTGAGGCTGACTTATGGAGGCGTCATCGGCTTCTGTGAATGTGAGGGAGTGTGGAACGGATAGGTATCCCACCATGGCTTGAAACTGATCCACGTTTAGATCCGTAGGGACAGCAGTATCTCTCAAGGTTTTGTCAAGGACAGCTTTATGTGCAGGAGATATACGTAAGAGCTCAAGAATAGAGATGAGTGCGGGTGTTTTCCCTAATTGCTCTACAAGATCGTACTCAGGCTTAGTTGACGAAAGATTGGTATTCTTAGTAGAGGTACCTGGCAATGTGATCTTACCTCGACGGGTTGTAACATGACATTCAGAGGTAGCTTCGGATGAAGATCCCACACCTTTTAGGATAATTTTAGGTCGCTGAGGAGGATTCTCAGGATTTTTATTTTTGATAGTGATGGTAGAAATATGATTGTCCATTGAGATGTGATTAATAGTGGAATCATAATTGTAAGATGTTCTGGTGTAATTGGCTTGATCATCTGTGACTTTGCCTTTTCCCTTGTCATGTTTCGGGAATGGTTCCTTAAACACCTCATGCTCTTGGTTAGATGAATGTCCCTCAATCTCAATATCTCCTCTGTCAATGAGATCTTGTACAATGTTTTTCAATCGATGGCAATTACTTGTCTTGTGACCCTTGCTCTTATGAAATTCACAATATTCATCATCATTCCACCAATTCGGTTTTACCTTTGGTTCATATGGAGGAAAATCTGGGACCGTGATCACTTTGTTTGCTACAAGCTTTTTGAATACTGATTCAAGTGGTTCTCCCAATGGAGTGTACTTCCTTCGTGGTTTAGCAGCCGTTTGATTGTTCACTTGATTGTTGGTAGAATTTGATCCAGAAAAGATGAACTTTGGTCTCACTGTGTTGGCATCAATAACACCATCATTAACTGTGTTCTTGTTCTTGTTCCAAAACTTTGGTTTGTCCTTTCCCTTAAAGTCCTCTTTGTTTTCTTTGAATAGTTTGATAACTCCTTGTTCAATTAAGACCTTTTCTGTTGCTAAGCCCTTTTCAATGACATCCTTAAATGTAGACAAACAAGCTTTTCTGAGATCATAACCAATAGCCTTGTTAACATTTTGTGTGAACATTTCCACCATTTGTTTTTGCGGGATTTCACAAGAGCATCTGCTAGCTAAGTTTCTCCATCTTTGTAAAAATGACGCAAAAGATTCTCCTTCTTTTTGTTTCGTATTGCACAAGGTAGTAACTGAGACATCTGTTTCAATGTTGTAAGAGAAATGCTGAATGAATGCCTCTGCTAAGTCACCCCATGACTTAATACCAGGAGGTAATTGAGAAAACCATTCCATCGCTTGATCTCCTAAGCTCTGTGGGAACAACCTCATTAAGTATGTTTCTTCTGCCGCTACCTCAATGCAAGCTGTGAAGAATTGTCTTATGTGTGCCTTGGGGTCTCCTCTCCCTCTATATTTGTCAAATTTCGGTGTTGCAAAGTGCGGAGGAAACGGAGGCATTGGAATGCTCTTATCAAAGGGATAAGGGCATATATCTCTCATAGTATATGTGGGTTTTGATGTGCCCATGTCTTCCACTTTCTTTTGTAGATCTCTAATTTGTTGCTCCAAATTATTTTTGGGAGGAGATGGATTTCTTGTAGCATATCCCATGTTTGAAACACCCATTTGAGGAGGAGTTTGTTGCATATATGGATGATACTGATCGTAGACATGTCCATATGGAGGTCGATATTGTTGCGACAGGTATGGAGCACTTGGCATAATTTCTTGTTGAGGGACCCCATATCTGTTTTGTGTATATAAACCATATTCAATGGGCCTTTCATTTTCCATTGTGTTGCCCCCAATTTTGGCATGAGGTCTTCTTGTGTCAAAATTTTGAGGAAGTCCTTGAGTATCCATTTGTCTTGGTTGACCCATATCTTGAGCATGTGTTTGAACATAAGGCCTCCATGATGGTCTTTGAGTGTAAGTATCATGCATTTGAGCTTGTGTATGTGGGATTGCTGGTTTCTGAAGCAAAACTGATGGTGACTCCGGCATCATATTATTTGGTCCTCCACTATTAGGTTGAGTTTGTTGTGAAGGTCTACTTTCCATAAGTTGAGATAAGTCAAAATCATGTGGTATTTTAGCTCCACTTTGTGCCATCATGTTTAGAAAGTATTGACGATCTCTCCTCATTATCTCTTCAACCAATCTATTGAATTGAGGGTCCATTATAGATTCTTGTATGTCTGCTGATAGTATTGAAGAATTGTCCACATTATCATTGTGTGTAGCGTTGTGTATAGCGTTTGCGCTTTCCATATTTGGATTGTGTCTATAAACATTCATGTCTGGTAATGTAGTGTGCTCAGGATTGTAGAAGACATCATTGTCATACTCATAAGAACTCATGTTTACGGGCCCTTGAGCTTCTTTAGCTTTTCTCCTAGATTTTTGAAGACGGGTTTCAACCATGAACTAGGTGTTTAGCAATATGTGAGAGACTAGACGAAAATGACAAGAGTATGTAAGACCAAGAGTTGTATGGAATGTAAATGAATCTGAAGTTTACTTGCAATGTCCAAAGTGTAAGACCAAGTATGTATGTTGTAGAGTAGGTGTGACTTCCAAAGAGAGGATAGTTTCTCTTGATGAGGTAAGCTGACCTTGACTCTAAGTAAGACCAAATGAGACCCAAAGGTAAGAAACCTTGATGAGGGACCACTTAGCAAAGTGTTGTAGTATGTAGTGTGTTGACAAAGTATAGTGAGGACAAGCAAGTGACCTTTTGACTCAGGTTTAGACAAGTATGAATGTAAAATGAGGTATGAAGCAATGATGAACTGTGTAAGACCTTAGAACAGGCTGAATGCTAGATGAAACCTGAAGAGACAACCTAGGAAGCTCAAGTGTGCCGAAACTGATTTCTTTGTTTGCTTGACTGTTAAACTTTTTTCAAATCCTGACACAGACGCCTCTGTATACTTCACAGACGCGGTTTTAAGACACAGACGCTATTCTGTTTGACACAAACGTGATTCTGAGATTTCCTGTTGATGTTTGCTAAGACTGTAACAGTTTTTTGCAATTGTGGACACAGACGCGTCTGTATACTTCACAGACGCGATTTCTAGACACAGACGTGTCTCTGTTCGACACAGACGCTGATAAAAACACAGACGCTATTCTGTACTTCACAGACGCGTTTATCAGACACAGACGCGGTTTTAACAGACACAGACGCGTTTTTGTAACCTTAGTGCAATCTTTCCTATCTGTGAATTTGTTTTGCTGTGACCAAATCTGATTTTTCGACTGTTTTTCGTGACAAGAGGACACAGTGTTGATGACCCAATGTTTGCAGACTGTTTAGACTCCAAAAAGTGTGTTGTTTGATGTAAAAAGTTTTTGCATACACTTGAAGACACAAAAGACACAATGTTTTGCTGTTTTGTCTTGATTGTTTGAATGTTTATCATAAGTCAAGCACAATTCTTATGGCTGGCCAGGACAATAATTGTTGATCCCACATGGGGTTTTACCCCCGAGGCTACGCTATTCAGAGCGGATACTTAGATGCTTGACCTCACTGGCTCCACCCTCGGCACTCACTTCTCGGGTCAGCCAAGCATCAGTCCCCATGAAAACTCCCCATGGCGAACTTTGTATCTCTACTAAGAACCGTATGTGTGTGGGCCGCTACCAGAGGTCCGACCTCCTGCCTCAACAACTAGAAGGATTTGGGCATCTAAAACAATGAGGTGCTAGTAAGGGCATTCGCTCGTGTGGCCATACATGCGGCACTTTCAGCTCTGTAAATACAGAAGGCTCCCAGCTGGTAGGGGTTACGCCCTACAAATGATCAAATAAATTTGATCAAATGGGTTTATGGGGAGACATAGTGTCGGTATGAACTAATCAGCACACGTTATTCATAGTTTTCACCATGAATACATTTGATTATAGTGGCTTGGAAGAAGATGGCTTTTCTTTTGCTACCACTTGGGTCGTTCTCTTCTCACTAGTAGTCCTAATGACCACACGGGAAGACAGGCCCTCTAAAGAATAAACAAAAAGAGCCTATTGCTCAAGACACAAAAGACAATGGTTCAATTTTAGTGCACCAATTGAAGTGTTTGCTAAGCTATGAAGACAAGGCACACAAATAAAATTACAAAACCCTAGCTAAGGCCCTGCAACAAAATTGTTAGTAGTTTGGGTTGTTTCAAATGATAACCCCTTCCTGCAAGCACACAAGTTAGGTAAATTTTAAGAAAACCCAAAAAGACTTTGTGAAAAGGGGCCTTCAACAAAACGTATTTGCCTCCAAAGCAAGCTGCACAAACCAGGTTAGCTAGATCTGCAAAGGTTAGCCAAAAATAAACCAGATCTGAAACCCTAAGTACAAAATCCGAAAAGCCGAATCGAAAAACTTGAAAAATTTTTGCAAAACAGAATTCACAGACGCTGTTATACCAGACACAGACGCGTCTGTCCGACACAGACGCGGTTATGTGATTCGCAGACGTGATTTCAGAACACAGATGCCTTTTTATTCTGCAGACGCGATCAGATGGTTCACAGACGCGATTAGGGATCACAGACGCGACTTTCGGAAACCTGCAAAAAAAAATAAAAATGACAGAAACACAGACGCGATAAAAGATATCACAGACGCCTCTGAAATACAAAAACGCGATCCGAACACTTGCAGACGCGGAAAAAACCTAAAATGTCGTCGAAATCGTCCGATCTGCAACTTCAAAATGCAAAATCTGCAACAAAAATGTTAAATGTAAAGGGACAAGAGTCCCACCGGGCGTGCCAAAATGTATATGGTGAAAATGGATAGCAATAAACAACAATATTGAAAGACTAAAATGGATTCAACCACCAAACCCTAGCCTAACAATGAACAAAGATCCACCATAACATATGAAGATAACCTAAGACAATGCAAAATAACTCAAAAATCACAAAGATTATACCATCACATGTCCACTAGGGTTTTGATCTCCATTCTTCCTATCTCCATTGATCTTGTTTGATATGCTTGCTCTCAGATTTTTTTATGTGCACAAGAGCTCAATAAAGAACGGAATGCAAGTAGAATTGTATTGTAGCTAAGTCCTCCAAAATTAGTCATTAGGGTTTGTCAATGAAGAAAGCATCTCCTTAAATAGAAGACACAATAAGAAATGGAGGGTTAAGATTGAGAGGTGTAAAAAGGAGGTCGGCTAGGATTAGAGGGTAGGTATAAGAAATACCAAAATAATGAAAGAGGTAGGTAGTGTAGGAAATAAGAGATGAATGACATGTGTCATGTGTAGAAAAGGTTAATGAATTAATTAAATAAATAAAGATTTATTTAATTAATAGAAGAAGTAGGACAATTAAATAAATAAAATATTTATTTAATTTAGGAAAGGGATAATTTAAATAAATAAATGTATTTATTTAAATGAGAAACAAGGCTAGAAGAGGATAAATGAATTAATTAAATAAATAAAGATTTATTTAATTAATAGAAGAATTAGGCTTAGATAATTAAATAAATAAAATGTTTATTTAATTAGACATGACAATTTTGGGTGTCTACATCTACATTCAAGGATGTTATTGAAAAGGGCCTAGCAACAGAAAAGGTCTTAATTGAACAAGGAGTCATTAAGATATTCAAAGAAAACAAAGAGGACTTCAAAGGAAAGGACAAACCAAAATTTTGGAACAAGAACAAGAACACAGTTAATGATGGTGTTGTTGATGCTAATACAGTGAGACCAAAGTTCATCTTTTCTGGATCAAGTTCTACCAACAATCAGGTGAACACTCAAACAGCTTCTAGACCACGAAGGAAGTACACTCCATTGGGGGAACCACTTGAATCAGTATTCAAAAAGCTTGTAGCAAACAAAGTAATTACAGTTCCAGATTTTCCTCCTTATGAACCAAAGGTAAAACCAAATTGGTGGAATGATGATGAGTATTGTGAGTTTCATAAGAGCAAGGGTCACAAGACAGGTAATTGCCATCGATTGAAAAACATTGTGCAAGATCTCATTGACAGAGGAGATATAGAGATTGAGGGACATTCATCTAATCAAGAACATGAGGTGTTTAAGGAACCATTCCCAAAACATGACAAAGGAAAAGGCAAAGTCACAGATGATCAAGCCAATTACACTAGAGCACCTTACAATTATGATTCTACTATCAATCACATCTCAATGGACAATCATATCTCTACTATTACTATCAAAAACAAAAATCCTGAGAATCCTTCTCAGAGACCCAAAATTGTCCTAAAAGGTGTGGGATCTTTGTCCGAATCTACCTCTGAATGTCATGTTACAACCCGTCGAGGTAAGATTACATTGCCAGGTGCCTCCACTAAGAATACCAATCTTTCATCAACCAAGCCTGAGTACGACCTTGTAGAACAACTAGGGAAGACACCTGCACTCATCTCTATTCTTGAGCTCTTACGTATATCTCCTGCACATAAAGCTATCCTTGACAAAATCTTGAGAGATACTGCCGTCCCTACTGATCTGAACATGGACCAGTTTCAAGCCATGGTGGGATACCTATCCGTTCCACACTCCCTCACATTCATAGAAGCCGATGACGCCTCCATAAGTCAGCCACATAATGCACCTCTACATGTTGAAGCCTTCATACATAAACATCGAATAAAGCGAGTCCTGATAGATGGAGGAGCAGGTCTTAATATTTGTACATTGAGTACCATCAGACAATTGGGATATTCTGACAAAGCTGTGAATTCTACAAACCAAATCACCATTAAGGCTTATGATGATGAAGAGCGCTCGTCCAAGGGCACGGTCACCTTACCACTAAGAATAGGGCCAGTCACAAAGGATGTGGTTTGTCAAGTCCTAGATCTAGATCTCACGTATAACATATTGCTAGGACGTCTGTGGATTCATGAAATGAGGGCAGTCCCATCAACATACCATCAGTGCATTAAGTTTCCTCACAATGGAATCGAGGTAACGGTCAATGGTGATCCAAATCCATTCATATATTGTAATAACTTGAGATCACATACTGAGACTATCATCCCCAGCAATCGTGAGGCTACTCCTTCTTCAGCATATATTGATCCTGAGTCATTAAAGCCCTCGACATCCAAACAAGGTGAACTTAGAGCCAAGTTTCAAGACAAAGGCATGGGAGAATACACTCTGAATCAGACAATGTTTTTACGACAAGTCATGAGCTCTCCCAAGGAATATGGGAGGCCACATCCTAACAAGCAAATCTTCATCATGATGCTCAAATGGGATCCTACCATCTTTCAAAAATGGGGTGAACTAGAAGAAGAAAATTTATATAAAATGCTCTATAAGGACGTTGAAGAGGACACACATGATCAGATTATTATACCCTGTGAGAACTATGGCAAAGGCTTCAAAATTCTGCAAAGATTCGGGTATGATGGAAAAAACCCTCTCGAACTACGCAAAGAAGGTGTCATGGAGCCCTTACAACCTGAGCTAACTACAAGAAGGGAACGCTCCAAGGGGCTTGGTTTTCTGAATCCCAGACTACATAATAAAAGAACAAAAGAGGTATGGCGAATTAAAGTTGCCGAAGTTCAACAAGAGGATTACTATTCCACAGACTCCAATGAGTGGGAATGGGGTTCAGACAAATCCTCCAGTGACTATGAGCTCACTGAAACATTCAGAGAGCCAGATGAACCCACAGAGGAGGAGGAATTTTACAAAAAGTTCAGAGTTGGTCAAGAACCAACCCATAAGGATCCCGCACAAGCTTCGTTTCAAGGTCCTAGGTCAAAATCACATAGGATGAGGACACCTGTCCCAGAAGGCTCTACTAGTGATGACAATTTGGATTCGCTCACGATCGAAACTGATGAGGAGAGTGCCATCGATGACCTCGACGATTACCTTGACATACCTGAGTATAACCACATCTTCACTATTAGTCCTACAAACCCTGAAAGCACTAAAGACCTTCCCCTTGTTCATCCTCAACTCATTGATTGGGATCATGAAGGACCAGCACAATTTGATACATTTCAAAATGACGAAGCTATTATCGACTACCTTGGCATTCGAGATGATCTTCCCCCTAGAGACCACAAAGCAGGATACGCCATAGAGCTCAACAACATAGCATACTTTGGTGAGGGTGTCGGGCCTTCTAGTCGCAAAAATGTGAAAATAAAAACAAAACAAGGGTCTTATGGCGAAAACCACACTGTGGTGCTATCTGACTCCAAAAAAGTAAAAAGAAAGGACGTATCTGAGGGTGAAAACCTCTCTGAGGCGCCCGAAGATGGAAGGCTCGACATTCTCCCAGCATCATACGAGGAAAAATCATCCATGTTGGTAGAGGAGACTATAAAGACAAACATTGGTACAGCAGAGGTTCCACACAACATATTTTTGGCTCAATCATTGACAGAGGCCGAGAGAGCAAAATTCATATGCTTCTTTAAGGAACGACAAATCAACTTCGCATGGTCTTACGCGGATATGCCTGGGCTAGACCCGGATTTGGTAATGCATCATTTGACAGTCAAACCGGGGGCAAAACCAGTAAAGCAGAAATTAAGGAAAATGCATCCACAAGTGGCATTGCTAGTCAAGGCAGAGCTAGAGAAATTATTGGATGTCGGATTCATACGCCCAATTGATTATCCTGAATGGATTTCTAATTTAGTACCTGTCAGCAAACCGGATCGCAGCATCCGAATATGTACAGACTTCAAAGATATCAACAAGGCTTGTCCAAAGGACGATTTCCCATTACCAAACATTGACTTGATCGTTGATCTCACAACAGGCCATGAAATGTTATCTTTAATGGACGGATTTTCTGGATATAATCAGATCAGGATTGCACCTGAAGATCAACATAAAACATCATTCACGTGTCCATGGGGAACCTTCTGTTGGAATGTCATGCCCTTTGGGCTGAAAAATGCAGGCGCCACTTATCAAAGAGCGATGACCACTATTTTTCATGATCTCATGCACATAACCGTGGAAGATTATGTTGACGATCTTTTGGGAAAATCAATAGACAGAGACACACACTTGGACATCCTTTCAGTTGTCTTTGATCGGCTAGAAAAATACAAGGTAAGATTAAATCCTAAGAAATGTGTCTTTGGAGTAACCTCCGGGAAGCTCCTAGGATTCATTGTGTCTAAAAGAGGAATAGAAGCTGATCCAGCAAAAGTCAAGGCTATCTTGGACATGTCGCCACCCAAGAATATCAGTCAACTTTGATCTTTACAAGGGAGACTCCAGTCCATACGAAGATTCATAGCACAACTTGCAGATAAGTGTAACCCTTTCCAGCACCTGCTACACAAAAACATCAAGTTCAAATGGGATGAGAACTGTCAATAGGCTTTTCAGGCGCTCAAAGACTATCTTTTGAACCCGCCAGTTTTGATGCCACCAATTCCAGATCAACCATTGCTACTTTACATATCAGCTACTCCGACAGCACTGGGGGCACTCCTAGCACAGCAAATACCCGACGGCAAGGAAAAAGCAGTCTACTATATCAGTCGCACATTGGTGGGATATGAGCTAAACTACACACTAATCGAGCGTGCATGTCTCGTTGTGGTCTTTGCTTCACAAAAATTATGACATTATATGCTCACTCACAAGACTAAGTTGATTGCCAGAATTGATCCACTAAAATATCTTCTCAACAAAGCTACACTTACTGGGCGGCTGGCCAAGTGGGTAATGATTTTGAGTGAATTCGACATTGAATATGTGGACAGAAAAGCTATAAAAGGACAAGCCATTGCAGACCAATTGGCAGATGCTCCCATGATAGATGATGCTCCTCTACAGTCAGAATTTCCAGATGAGTCCATTCTAACAATATCACCTGCAAAGCCATGGCAATTATATTTTGACGGCTCATACACACAGCACGGGGCAGGAGCGGGTATACTCTTTATAACTCCCCAAGGCGATTCTATACCAAAGTCATACCGCTTATCATTTCCTTGCACTAACAATATAGCGGAATACGAGGCATTAACAACTGGGTTAAGAATTGCGGTTCAATGGAAGATCCAAGAACTTCGTGTTTTTGGGGATTCTCAACTTGTCATCCGTCAAGCAACTGATGATTATCAAACAAAAGATGAAAAGCTAATGCCTTACAAACAACTGGTAGATGATCTGAAATAGCACTTTGCAAAGATAGAGTTTGAGCAGATACCAAGAGAACAGAATCGCGCTGCTGATGCCATGGCTACAATTGCTTCGCTCATTGATCTACCGCAAAATGAGACCTGCTATGAATTCCTGGTAGACAACCTGCTGATTCCGTCATATGAGATCACTCCTACGGAAATGATATGTGTTGTTGGTCCTGAATCCCAGTTATATGGTCCCATATTCACATACCTTCGCGACAATATCTTACCTCCTGATCTATCGAACAATCAACGCTGCACTTTCATTCGCCAATCCTCTCGATATGTCATTTTAGCAGATATCCTATACCGACGAGGTCTAGATGGCACCCTTCTTAGATGTTTAGAGAGTGACGAAGCTCAGATTGCGTTACGAGAAGTGCATGAAGGGATATGTGGTCCGCATACTAGTGGTCCTACCTTGGCCAAGAAACTCATCAGGACTGGATACTACTGGCCTACTATGGAAAAAGATGCATATCAGTTTGTCAAGAAGTGTAAGCAGTGTCAAATTCATGGAGACCTCATACATGCACCAGCACAGGAACTACAACCACTTGCATCTCCTTGGCCCTTTTGTCAGTGGGGACTCGATCTCATAGGCAAGATTCACCCTCCTTCTTCCAATGGACATAAATTCATTATCACAGCCACAGAGTATTTTACAAAGTGGATTGAAGTCATGCCTCTCACACAAGTTACTGGGAAACAAATCGCTACCTTCATCCTGAACTACATCATTTGCCAATACGGGATTCCTACTTCCATTATTACTGATAACGGGCGTCCCTTCAAAAATCAGGATGTTCGTGAACTCTATGAGCGCTTCCATATCTCCCATCGTTTCTCCACACCATATTACCCCCAAGGTAATGGCCAAGATGAGGCATCTAATAAAACAATTCTCAAAATCCTTAGAAAGACAGTCGACGACGCTAGCCATAACTGGCATATCCAACTCAATCCTGCACTCTGGGCCTATCGCACAAGTGTCCGCACACCTACAGGAGCTACACCCTACTCACTTGTCTACGGCTCTGAAGCCATCTTGCCTATTGAGGTCGAGCTACCTTCTTTACGAGTCTCCTTGAGAAACATAATCAACGATGAAGACTACAGGGTCTCTCGCTTACAAGAACTAGAACTGCTGGAGGAACGAAGGCACACTGCTTTTAATCATCTCAAGGCTTACCAACAACGAATGAGTCGCAGTTACAATCACAAAGTTAAGCCTCGCACATTTGAGGTAGGTGACTTAGTCCTCAGAGAGAACCCCAAGAATCAGCAAGACAGAGATAAGAAGGGCAAGTTCGAACCAAACTGGCTTGGTCCTTACATCATTATAGCGGTATATGGATCTGGGGCATATCAGCTCTCAACTATAGAAGGTGAACCCTTAGAGGATCCTATCAATAGCATGCACCTTCGTAGGTTCTACACATAAGCTCTTCGGAACATCCTAATTCAAAAATACAAAAAAAAAAAAAAAAATTCAAAAATACAAAAAAATTATAAAACAAAAAAATCGTTACATGGTGAAAACCTGGCAAATAGGCGCCTTGTGACACAAAAAAATTGAAAAATTCAAAAAAGTAAAGAGAAATAATTTCGTCCAATGATGAAAACCACTTCGGTGGCGCCCTGGGCAAGTACCATGGTGAAAACTGGGTCACCAGCGCCATGCGTAGAGACTTTGCTCCTCTCTCCTTCAGGATTCTCTTTCATCCTTTCACTTCGCACACACTCACAACCTATTCGTTCATAATAAAATTACCCAGTCCCATCATGGCTTGTTATTGATCTACCCAAGATTGGTTAGCCATTCATAATAAATCTCCCTTTTCACATCCCTTTCCATCCATAATAAATCCGATCCTATCTGTGGCTAAGGCAAAATCCTACGTCTAGTGATGGGTGTGGAACTGAGAACATCACATGTTTCGAGGAGTACAGTTTCTTCCAGCTTCCTTCAAGTCTATCCGCGCACAATCCGCAATAAAGCAGCATCTGCATCGCCAGTCTGCAATAAAGTTCCATCTTCTCCACAATAAAGTATCAGTTTCATGGATTCAGTTAGTTTCAAATGAGACACAGCAGTAACAATGGGCTTCAACAAAATCAAATCTTTCAACAGACTTAGACAACATATGGTTCAGTGCTATCTATCCTCTTTGTGAAAGTGAACATTGTGACCACAATCGAATAAGACTTAAACAAGTGACAAGAGACACTAAACTTGAGGACTACAGTGGATGTTGGTGTCGAGTCTTGGTTTTCTTTTGATTTTATCTTTTTGGTGACATGTCTTTTAACTTTTCCAGGATGTCTTTGACTAGAGATTCTATCTCCAGGATGTCTTTGACTAGAAAGGCGAGGATGGGGTATCGTCACCTATTTGCATTTGCTGTCTGGTGATTGTCTTTTAGTAATGCTATGACTTGTCCAAGGATATGAGGACACTGTGAGTCTAGTATGAACTGGGGCATTCCTTGTTTGTGACTGTCTTATCTCCATGCAAACAGGTACAATGACTTTCTGGGCCGAACAGATGCCTCGATTGTCATAACCTACTTGCCATAATAAGCTCAATGATGATAACGCACAAGAAGCTCTTTCACGTTCATATCTTCTATCTTCCATCCCCCTTTCTTGATTGACTTCCATTGTCCTTCTCGAGTCCGCGTAGCCTGCTATCACATGACTGAGTATAATGACACACCAAAAACATTTGCATTTCATATAGTTACACCTACATCACCACATATAAGTATTTCATACATACATATAGATATCACAATTGCATCACATCCTGCATACAACACATGTTAGCACATCTCACATTTTCATTATGTAAATAATCATTTGCATTATCATATTCATCTGCATCACATACATTCACATTTGCATCATGCATCACATATACAACATAAAAGAACAAAAATATATTGCATTGCATCATATAAGCATCCATATCATAAAACATGTATCACATAAGAACATTTCATCAAATAAGGTACACATGCATATAGCTGCCGCAAAAATGGATCATCTCTCATATATAATCAAAAGTGTCATGATACAATGATGTTAAAAGAATCATATGGCTACAATCACCCATAGGTGTCTACATCATCATACAAAATGGTACAATACTGATACATAGGGAGCCCTCTAAGGCTATGATGAACTCCCTCCCTCGGAGCCGCTTGGCCTCGACGGAGTTTGAGCCCTAGAAGGACCCACCCCAATATCAACTCTCCTGGCCCCTGTGTCCCCTGCAGCCACCCCTCGCGTCGTCCTATCCAGACAGAGGAACCCACTGATAACTCCTGTCAACACTATTGGTAGTGCTAATCCTGTCCATGTCATGGTATCCCATGCCACATGTCCCACCCTCATCCCTAGTCCTGGATCCTAGAACACTCGTCTCAGTGCATCCCTATCTCCGTCTCAATCATAGGGTACTAACTCCCCATCGATCGGTATCCGTAGAATCCTATATACATCCTCCAAGGTGACTGTCATCTCACCCATCGGCAAATGCAAACTACAAGTCTCTGAGTGCCATCTCTCAGCCAGTGCAGTCAACAATCCCATGTTCACCCGAAACTCAGGCACATACAGAATGTATCTCAATCCCATAACCTCAATCGCAGCTCAGTCCTCGGCTGTCAACTCAGGTCGCAACCTCTGAGTCAATGGGAATCTCTCCCGTGACTCCAGCATCGGCAAGTACTCCTGCAGTCAAGCAAATCAAATCATGTCAGTCATAGTGGCATTCACTGTTTATCACAAAATGCTACTCGCTATCTAAATGCACATAGCTATTTATCCTAGTGACACTCACTGTTCATCACAAAGTGTTGCTATCTATCCTAGTAGTACTCCCTGTTCATCACAAAGTACTATGTGTGTGACACTCACTGTTCATCACAAAGTGTTACTCACATTTGCACTCCCTGTTCATCACAAAGTGCTGCTCATATTTTAGTACTCCCTCTTCATCACAAAGTACTCTATCTTGGTACTCACTGTTCATCACAAAGTGCCTTGATCTATCTTAGTCTTCCCTAGAGGACCTTCTTGAGTGTATCCTCTCAACAGCTTATCCAATCGACAGCGTATGTTCATCACAGAACTGCCGATTTGACCTGGAAGACACAAATTCGCATTTTTGGACACAAACACATTTTCTTGACATAAATGCGCATTTATTACATTACCTAGCATGCATTAATGACAAAAATACATGCGTCAAAGTACGAGGAGGTTTGGTGGTACTTACCGGCTCTCTTGCCTTTGCTGGCCTCTGAAACCGGCGAACGCGGTCGAATCTGTGTACAAAGGCCATCGCTGCTGACTGCTGCTGCTCTTTTTTCGCTCTGCACTGTGATCTCGTGAAGGTGTAGATGACAATGAGGATGTCTTTTGCCCGTGGTCTATCTTATAGCCTACCCTAGCCCTCGCCTTCGTTTCCCGAGTCAGTCCTATTTATCTCGTGACTTTGTCACTTTATCCGGTCAGTCCATTCTAGCCTCTCTTTCTTATCGAGAGATTGTCTGCAATCTTTTCAGACATTTTCATCCAATCTCTCGAGGGGGCATATAATTCCCATCTTGGGGCAACTCTGTATCAGTTCATCTTATCTTCTTTGAAACAACGCGACAAGCCGCATTGTCTCAAAGAGGGGCAAAATGTAGACACTCAAAATTGTCATGTCTAATTAAATAAATATTTTATTTATTTAATTATCTAAGCCTAATTCTTCTATTAATTAAATAAATTTTTATTTATTTAATTAATTCATTTATCCTCTTCTAGCCTTATTTCTCATTTAAATAAATACATTATTTATTTAAATTATCCCTTTCCTAAATTAAATAAATATTTTATTTATTTAATTGTCCTATTTCTTCTATTAATTAAATAAATCTTTATTTATTTAATTAATTCATTATCTTTTTCTACACGTGACACATGTCATTCATCTCTTAATTCATACACTACCTACCTCTTTCATTATTTTACTATTTCTTTTACCTACCCTCTAATCCTAGCCGACCTCTCTTTTTACACCTCTCAATCTTATCCCTCCATTTCATATTGTGTCTTCTATTTAAGGAGATGCTTTCTTCATTGTCAAAGCCTAATGACTAATGACTGATTTTGGAGTACTTGGCTACACTACAATTCCACTTACAACCACATTCCGTTCTTTGTTGAGCTCTTGTTGCATATAAAAATCTGAGAGCAAATATATCAAGCAAGATCAATGGAGATAGGAAGAATGGAGATCAAAACCCTATTGGACATGTGATGGTATAATCTTTGTGATTTTGAGTTATTTTGCATTGTCTTAGGTTATCTTCATATGTTATGGTGGATCTTTGTTCATTGTTAGGCTAGGGTTTAGTGGTTGGATTCATTTTAGCCTTTCAATATTGTTGTTATTGTTATCCATTTTCACCATACACACCATTCACACAAAATAATATAAGAATTAGAGACCTAGAAAGGGACCACATTATGATATTATTGCAAGGTAACCACCACTCTGTTGTATATTTTGAGCTTTAATGACTTGCTCATAGTGTCAAATAAAGGACTATAGAAATTAGTAATCTCACAAGAGTTGATTTTATTCATAAATTTTATTGATAAATGGCGAGAAATGATATAAAATAAGGTCCAAAAAATAATTTCAACAACTAATGACCAATTTTGAGCTAGTGGAGCCTAGCATTGAATTATGCCCCACAAAGCTAAATGAGCTACAAAATTTTGATGGTGAAGTTGAGCCACATGAATTTGAGTGGTAAATCAAATGGTTGTCCTTCAAAAGTGGTAGTGGCTCAGGAAAAAATCAAAGGTAGTGGTCGCATATTATTAAGAGTGCAAGCATTCTAACTATCACTTATAGATGTAAATCAAGCAAGTAGTATGGGTAATGGAAACATTGAACAATGAAATCCAATTGATGTCATGCATGGGTTGAGGCTCTAAATTCCAAAAATATTTGTGAGATTAAGTGTTGTGATTTAGCATTGGCATGTTGAGAAAAAATGCATTTGAACATGGCCTTAACAATGGCAAATTTTCAATCAATATAAAACTATGTTGGAAAGTGGTCCAAAAGGACAAACATCTATTAAGGGTCCAACTAGAAAAGAATAATAGCTATTAAAGTAGAAGAAGAAATGATTATACATCATGGCATGGTGTAGTCTTTTTAAAAAGTATTAGACCAATCTCATAATTTCTCGAAGTGTACCATGTTATATTATCTCAATGGCATCCAAGATTGAGATTAAAAATCCTTAGTATATATACATGTAGAAACATAAGGTGCCTAGAAATGTAGTCATTTAGAAACTTTAAATAAATGACACCTCAATAAGAATTTTGAAAAGAGAAATAGGATTCTCCGTTTTTGTCAATTATATGCATGAATATATGTAAATTGAATTAGAATATTTATATCCCTCGAGTAACCTTAATTAATGAGAATTTCTTATGAATAGTTCGAATCCCCTTATAATTACTCAAACACATCAATGCCCGTATGCGAACACAACTTTGTCATAGTACTACTGCTCTACACATCAAACTTAATGTCGCAGCTGCACATCATGTAGCCCACTGAAACACGATCGCGAAAGACATATTCTCTTACTTCATTTACAATCCCACTTCAGTTACAATCCCAACGACTTCATGCCTGCCAAGAAACAATATATATGAATCTTAGACAAATTATCTTAGTTCGTTTACAGTAACTAATGTATGTAGAGACTCAGCCACATATATATGCAAACATAGTCCAGACAACCAAAAAAGACAAAGAGTTGGAAAAACGTGACTTAATGGATATTGGGAGTTATGACAGTCTGGTCTTTTTGCAGAGCGACTGCAAATCTAAATGACAGACCGGACAAAAAAACAACTTTGATCATTTACGTCATTTCACAACGTCACAAAAACTATATTAAGATTAAAAAATTATTCATTTGGCCAACTCGGCTAGGATTTCAGATGAGTCATATTGGATGTATTGAAACCTTTAGCATGTCGAACGAATAATTTTGATCCATTAAAAATAATTCATCAGGCCAACTCGTCTAGGGTTTTAGATGAGTCATATAGGATAAATATTGCAACCTTAGCATGTCGAATGAATAAAAGAAACCAAAATCAGGTCCTATTCTGAAAAAATGTGTTAGTCTCAGATCATGTCTAATAAATCATTGGAAGCACAATTATTTCAGAAATCTCTATTTGAAAAAGAAAAGTGATTTTTTAATTTTCTACGATCGTTTAATTTAAAGATCGTACCCGTCACTTCGTCGGAAATAATCGTAAATCACAAATCTTTGAGAAAAACTCTTTTTGGTTTAGTTTTGTTATTTGCGAAGATTTGAACCTTTGACCTCTAGGCCAAAATTTTACTCCTATTATGTGCGGCGGGCTTTTTGATTTCTGAATGCCGAGTATTACCTAGTACTGATAACTAAAATGATATAATTTTTTTTTGAAATTATAATTTTGGATTTTTTTTAATCAAGTAAGGGTTATCAAATTTTTGTTAGTTAGCAATAAAGTAACTCTTATAATAATAGTCTATAAGTTAAAAAAATAGTTGGATCTTGTAATATTAATATTTAGGTTTAAATGAGATGTATAAATAATTTATTGTAACATATGTGTTTTAACTCAATTTTTGTATTTAATATTAAACTTTTATTTATGAGCTTTCATAGACTAAGAAATGACCTACACTCTATTACAATTTAATCTAGGTTTAATCATTATGATTACAACTTGGGATCATGTATTCATTCATAGTTTTAATCATTGAACTTTTGAAGTTATAATTTTGTTTGACACAGTGGTGTTGATAAGTATCTTTATAAATTCTAGTGCTAGTAGATGAAGGTGACAAGACACATCATAATAGATACAACTCCATGATTGATTTATAATTGTGTTTCTTAAGGTTTGGTGGAATTCATAATGATCTAAACAATATGAAGGCCCAAAAAAATGAGGCCTCCAACCCAAAGACTTGCAAGAAAAAATGCCCCTGGATTGTGTAGTAAATAAGGGTAAAATTAACTAACAAGAAAATTATTCTATAAATCAACAAAAGACACAAAGACATGATATAAAAAGAACAAAGAAACAATGATAAAATAACCCTACACCTATTCAATATAGATATAATCAAGAGACTTTCCAGATTTTTTGGTCACACAAGTCAATCGAACAAGAGATCTTTAAAACAAAGAATAAAACTCTTGAACTCATAAATACTTGGTAAAAATCTTTAGAGGTTTAAAAAAAGGGGAAAAATCTGCTATTAGGTACACCATTAGAATGTTGGCTATCATTCTACCCCAAAAAGGATTTACAAAAACACAAAACACACAACTGTTTACAATCAAAAATGAAAAAACCTAACTAGATAATGTACCATTGCAATGCACTAATAAGAGTTTTGAAAGTGTTTTGTTCATACACGTGGGAGTGGGTTTTAACAGAAAAGATAAAGTATTTTGTGTAGTGTATAATGCTGAAAAAACATGAGTGTAGTGGATAATGATGAAAAAATATTGTGTGCAATTTTTAAGTCTGGACTTATGAGCACAACATTTTAGTGGGGGAATGAAGTTTGTGAGCACATCATTTTAGTGAGGAATTTTATAAAGTAGATTTAATCATCTGATACAGACATAAGCTTATATACTGAAACTTACGAACCAAAGACTAATAATTATAATTTTGAAAGTAAATTCCACAGAGTAGAAAATTGCTAAAATTTGCTATGTATCATAAGATCAAGCTTCGTACTAGGTATGAAACAGTACACTTTTTTTTTATCAGTAAAGGCACAGCCGAGATTTATATTAATTTTGTATTAATTACACTATTGACAAGGCTGAGTGGTCTAGCCTCAAAAACCATCTCAGCATATTCCAAAAGAGGGTTTCCAAGAAGACAAAAAACCATAAGCACCATAGTATCACGTTTCAAAACCTAGCAAGATTATGCAGTCTAGGGAAATAAAACTATAAAGAGTTTAGATGGCAGATTCTCAACTGCCAATACAGAGATTTTAAACATAAATCTGTAGCCAAAATTAACTATAACCAAAGTCTTAGATTAAACAATCGAAAAAACAAATATTTTTAACAGGGCCAAATTGGGGAACCTAGCTTGCAGTTTCACTTGAGGGTTCGGATTGAGGCGATCCAATTCTCGTGCTCACAGAACCTCTACCCGTAGGGTAGTCGCGACTAGACCCCCGACGACCCCGTCTTGCACCACCCCGACCTTGTTAAGCTTGGAGCTCCTCATCATCAGCTTTTAGGGGCAGGATTCCATTGAGATTTGCGAATTGGATGAGGTCCTCCTCTCTTCCCGAATCCTCCGAATTTTCCTCTAAGAACCGCCACTTGAGATACCTTAGGCCAACTCCAGCGAAACTTTGTGTCTATCCAGGTCCTTCCCATTCAAGTCCAACAGAAATGGGTAGTACTTGACGAACTCTCCATGAGCATTGAACAAAATCCTCTCACTTGGCCGAGGGGCCCTTGAGTCATGGAGTGCCTTGTTCAAAATCTCTTGGAATTCCTGAAGGATTTCCTCTGGAAAATCGCTTTGGTGAGTCTCCATATGGCTTGCTTTGCTAATTTTTGGTCCAGCAGAGAGTCAATGAATCTGGAAGAGATGCTGGTGTTGTCTCGTAGATACTCCTCCCTATTCAAGTGACCACTTCCCAAAATCATTTTTACCGCCAGAAGGACAAGAGGTTCCGAGTGGAGGAGGAGTCACTTAAGTCTCAAATCTGTAATTCTTCTAAAGGAAACTTGGCGCGTCGAAGCCGAGAAGGAGATGGGAGTGTCTGCTCCAAAGTAGGAAGATGGCCTTGGGTATACACTCATAATGAAACCATGCGGAGTCTCGGTCGACATGGATGGTGAAAAAAGGATTCCCACAAAAAGGAATGAACAGAGAGAGCTTTGAGATGAATCTGACAGGGAATTGATGAAGACAATTTGCAGGATACACATAAGGCAAGAACATCAGGCGTTCTCTTTAACGCCTAATAATGAAGAGTGGGTATGCATTAAATGCTTCAGCTAAGGTGGCGGAGAATATTTGTCCTAGCATGCCAAATCTCCTTGGCCCAGTTGAGAAGGCTAACTTCCAGACAACTCATACCTCGAGTATGAAATGACGACTCTTGCCAGTTGGAACTATGGGAAACGAGGTAAAGGAAAGACAAAGTTTGGAGTTGCGTTTAGATGGCATAACTGGATCCGAGCTCACATCTTACTGAAATAAGGAGAGATTTAAATTCAAAAGGAGATAACCGTTTCCACAAGACCACCAAAGATATGCATTTAGGCTGTTGCTAAAAAATAGGGTGCAACTACAGCTAAATTCTACCCACCTCTTTAAAAAACATCTCATTTTTTTAATTATTTATGTTGATTATTTTGATTTGCTTGACTAATCGACCGGACATCCTGATCCCACCAATGAATGAAAGTGCCCTGAGCTGCTAGTTTTGAAAGGGCATTTGCCACTAATTTGCTTCCCTGTAGATATGCTTTGCTTCAAAATGCTCTATTCTAGCCAAATTTTCTAATATTTTATCTAAAATTGCTTGAAGTCTCCAATTTGGAGTTTGTTTCCTCTTAATTGCATTTATTGCTATTTCCGAATCTCCCTCCACTGAGACATTTCTTAGACTATGCTTGATGTAGTCCATCAGACCAAGCTGCAATGCTTTGAATTCAGCTATATTATTAGTGTCAGGTGGGATTGGCTTTGCCATTTTCCCTATGATTACTCCTGAATGGTCTCTGATTACGTATCCTATTCCAGAAGGGCCTAGATTGCCTCTGGAAGCACCATCAAAGTTTAATTTTAACCAGCCAGGCTTTGGAGGGGTCCGGGTGACATCCTTTCTGGAGTTGTGGTATGCGCCAAAATGACGAATACACGTAGGCTGTAGCGCTAATAAAGAAAATTTTTATTTGATACCATGCAACGAGCATGTGAAGAAGCTTCAACTGCAGCCACTCACCAAATTCGTTTGTGTTCTATCAGGATACGATTGATATACCAGCACTCTCTTCCATAATTTCTCCTTAAACCCTTCTATCAGGATACGGTTGATATACCTTCAAGTCAGAGATGGTCTTCGCGAAAACAATGAATTAGAAGAAGAAGAGAGAGAATTGCGCATATGCGTGTTCAACGTCCCAAAGGAATTGCTGGTAATGAAGACAGAAGCATACATTCCACAGTCTGTTTCTATCGGGCCATATCACCAGTGGAGACCTGAGCTATACGAGATGGAGAGGTACAAAGTGGCTGCCGCGCGAAGATACCAGAAAAGGATCGCCACTCAAAAGTTTGAAGTCGTAGTGGAAGAGTTGCGGAAGTACGAGTGGCAAATCCGAAGCTGTTATCACAAATACCTGGACTTCAATGAGGAAGCTCTGGCTTTGCTAATGGCGTTGGACGCCTCCTTTGTTCTCGAGTGCTTGCAATTCTATGCGAAGCAGGCGGACAAAACAAGCCAGTAAGTGTTCTCGGAAGTAAAGCAGCTGGGAAACGTTCTCGATCCTTCTGGAAGAAGCGTGGCTCACAATGCTATTATGAAAGATCTAATGATGCTCGATAATCAGATACCTTTGTTTGTCTTACGAAAGCTTTTGGAAATGCAGCTGCTTTCTGCAGAGGCAGAGGAGAGGCTCTGCAATCTGCTGACACTTGCGTGCAAAGAATTGTTGCCTTTCATGTTCAAAATGCCGGAGACTTCAAAGCTCCAGATAAAAGATCGGAGACACATACTCGAAGTGCTCTATTACTCGCTTGTCTCCGTCGCCCCCAAAGTTGATTCTTTTCGCAGTGCCGTTGAAATGGAAGAGCAGCCGCTGCCGGATAGGACTAATGTCCAGAAAGCTTTGAATTTGCCATGGAAGGCGCTCTCTGCTCTCAATGTCCGCCCCATTGAACGGATATTTCAGGGAAGGAAGCAATTTTTGAGTATTTATTTTCAACATTTCCCTTATTTTCTTAAGGAATCAAATGCGCGCATAAAGGAAATATTTTTTCTTATTTGTTATAAAATATTTTCTGTATTGGCATAAAAGAATTTAGATCCTGATTTCTCACCTGAAATTTCGTGCCTTTTTATGAAAGATTTACTGAAACTTCTCGTAAATTTTCATTGAAAAATTTAGATCCCGATTTCAAGCCTTTTTTTGGAAGATTTACTGAAACTTTCAGAAAATATTTATTACCAAAATTTAGATCCAGATTTCATGCATTTTTATAAAAGATATACTGAAACTTTTAGAAAATTTTCCAGAAGACTTGATAAATTATACTCTGGTTTCAGGGGAGGGTCGTCCAGTTCGTAATAAAGCTGCCTTTACGCCTTGTTTCCGCTCTCGGAAACCTGCCGGTTCTTAGGGTTTTGAAGGGGCCGATTCTCGTCATCTTCAATTCTTTTTCCGCAGAGAAAACTGACCGGGACGGCACAGGCGAGGACGATTCTTATGTGGAAATTCCTCCTACACGAGACGAGCTGGATATCGCGTCCATTTCCAGCTTATATTCAGCCGGACTAAAATTCCTTCCCACGGACGGAGACCTTACCACAATACGCTTCGACCAGAAGACTGCCACACTGTACTTTCCCAAGGTTAAATTAGATGCTAATTCAGAAGTGGTTCTCAGAAACCTGGTGGCTTTTGAAGCTTCGGCGAGCCCCGGGGCTTTCATCTTTACTCGCTACACGGATTTAATGAACGGAATGATCGACAGCGCGGAAGATGTTCGATTGCTCCGAACCAGCGGGATTATTTATAATTACTTAGAAAGCGACGGAAAGGCTGCGAGCATGTGGAATGGCATGGGTAAATGCGTGAAATTGACCAAAGTTAAGCAATTGGATGAGGTCATAGCTGAGGTTAATAAGTTCTACAGCAGGAAATGGAGTGTTGCTGTGGAGAAGTGCCTGAAAACTTATGTGTTTGATTCTTGGAAATTCTTGACTCTCTCGGCTGCGCTTATACTTCTCGCTCTCACATGTTTGCAGGCCTTCTGCTCTGCGTATGACTGTAAGAAATGGTTTAGCGACACTGATTTTACTGATGATTCTGAGCGACTGAGTAAAAAATTCCTCTGATAGCCTACTTGTTTTTTCATCCGCCTGTTTTTTGTATTTATGTGATTTCGAGTACTCTGTGGCTTTACCCATATTTTCTGCTTCTGTAATTCTTGCTTTGACTGAAAGGAACAAGTATGTGCTTAGCTCTGCAATGTTTCTTGTTCCTGTTAATATCAGCACGTAACTTCATAAAATTAGTTATCTCCAGACATGCTTTTTAAGCATTAAAGATTAAGGGTGTATGTACTCATCACCGTGCTTGCTCTAAATAATAAATCAATAACAATCAGATTAGGCCTAATAAAATAGTTGGCCTTGCAATATTACATTGAGGCTGGGTCTCTTGAGGGTCTTCACTCTTCAGGATGTATTTGTAAGGAGTAGTCAATCTTATGAAGCCAAAATTTTTTTTTGCTGTATCTTAATGAGGTTTAATATTGGTTATGCTGATAGCAAGATATATTCTGTAATATATAGAATGACAGGTAATCTGTAATATATAGAATGACGGGTAAATTACAAGAAATGTAATAGGTATGTTATGCTAAATGGTTTCAGAGCATTAATTTTTTTGTACAATGCAAAAAGACAGTTAACTTAAAAGATCATTGGTTAATTATATATCTTGTAATTGGATGTAACATAATTTAAGTAGCATGTTGTGAAAAATGTTTTTTATAGTACAAAATAATTTTACGATGTATGGAAATCATTAACCCAAGTATGGAAATCATTAACCCAATAGATTGGTTATGTATAATAAATTTTTTGGTGGTTGACAATGAGGTTTTGTGATATATGTCATTTGTCTTCAAGACCTAAAGAACAAAAGCAATATGATGTCTTCATATTGTTGAGTGGAGTGCAATTGACTTCATTGATCAATATGTATGCTTGAGTCTTAATATTGCCTCATTGTAGTTGATTTTGTCATGGATCAAGAGTAGATTTCTGCAAAAGAGAGATTTGTAATAGTGGAATTAATGCTCCAAAAATAATTGAGAGAGATGTGAGGGAGAGTGGACTAAGAGTTGCATGTACCTTCATTTCTTAGAGACAATTGATGTAATCAAGATTCCTCTTTTTTTCTTATAATTGTGTATGGATTGTTTTGTATTTTGGAGTATCTCTTGAAAGATAATGTTGGCTCAATAGATTACATTGTGTAGATTTTCTTTGTGCTATATTCAAGAATACGATAATACACAATGGTAGTAATGAGCCAAACTCAAGAATATCAACTCTTAACATGGTATATTGTAGTTCAAGAAGACATCTATCGAAAAATGATTAAATGTTTGGTTTAGG
Organism: Cryptomeria japonica; assembly: GCF_030272615.1. Taxonomy (NCBI): domain Eukaryota; kingdom Viridiplantae; phylum Streptophyta; class Pinopsida; order Cupressales; family Cupressaceae; genus Cryptomeria; species Cryptomeria japonica. The sequence goes on along the minus strand of NC_081409.1, from coordinate 287,111,518 downwards.
TATTAATTTTTCAAACTGCTTATATAGCTTGAATCAATAGAGGATATGCAAAATTATATAACAAGAAAATGAGAGAGATTTTAAGCGTTAATTTTTTTATTTCTTTTTTTTTTTTAGTTTTGAATTTTGTAATATTAGAAGATATAATTTGTTAGTATAATAGAAAAATGTGTTTGACAATGTATGAACATGATTACATTTAGAGGTTGATTGTATCGAATTGAAACCATCTCTTTATAGTTATTTTTTTTCATGACTTAGAGTAGATTTATACAAAAAAAAAATTGTTTTAAAGGGTAAAAGCACAAAGTTGTGTCACGTTTTAGGCCAACTTATTAGCACAAGTGAATTTAAGTAATTCTAACTAGAAATTAATTTTAGTGAAACATATGATCTATATAGATTTATTATAGCTATATTATATATGGGCCACAACTTTTCCAATTGGAATTGTCTACTAAATGTATATTTTATACCACTTTGGGTCTAATTACCATTTTTTTTATTACAATTGTTCTATTAAAATAATAAATTACAAAACCATTTCTAAAATTATTTTTATCAATGTTTGGATCTTTTTTGATGAATTCAACTAAGATATGCCAATTTTCTTGAAGAATGAGTAAGAGATTATATAATTTTTAATATTTAAATGGGACCTACGGTGTCAATGTGAATCAGTTACTTTTAACCACATCGTTTGGTTATGGAGCAGAAAGAATAAGTTTTTCTTTTTATTAATGTTGTATTTAATCTTGTTCACAATCTTTTAGGTGGTTTTCATAAATAACTTTCTTGGTTTAGTTTGAGTAAAGACTTTGTGATCTCATAAAAATCATTAAAAAGTCATTAAAAAGACTACCTGAAAATACTTCTTTGACCTCGACAACCATGATCACTTAATGATCTCTACAGGCCAAAAAGTGGGGTGGTCACCTAGAGACCATAAGGTTTCTATCATTTTTTTAAACTCAAATAAATGTATAGATATTTAACAAGTTTTAGTTTGAATAACATAATTAATTTACTCAATAATTCTCTTAGTGGATAAGCTTGAAAAGGAAATATCTATCACCCCTTGTGCATGGTATGGACAATCTGAATCGGAATATGATGGGAAGTAACACAATCAAACAAAAAGAAGACTCGGTGGCTCGCTGGTGGCCTGCCTTAAACCATACACACTAAGCAACATATTAAGCCTAGAGAGTGTTAGTCAACTCTGAGTGTTTACACTTTTAAGTCTAGAAGTGTATTCTTAGTGTGATTATATCCATTAAGCAACATATTAAGCCTAGAAAATGTCAGTCAACTATGAGTGTTTAACACTTTGAAGCCTAGAAATGTAAGCTTAGTTGTGATGTTTAAGTCGTTCCCTCACTGGCCCCATAAACATATTTGTTTCCTTGGGAAAAAGTGATATTGTTTATTGAATGCGATTTTTCATTTTTGGGTGAATAGTGAAATGATTTTACATTTATTTAGCAACCTTTAAAATCACTTTATTTTCTTTGCTACCATTTTAGCAAACCAAGTCAATGAATTGTGAAATTTTAATTGACATTTTTGCATATGCTTTCATTTCATTCTTGCATTACAATTGATAATCGAAGAATTTTACATTTACACATTGGTGCCATATCACCCTCGGGGAAGTTCTAACACGAGTGGGAGGATGAAGCCATGTACTTATGATAAATATACATAATTGTGTGGAGCAGGGATTTACGTGTAGCTAAGGAATGAAGTATTTATACTTGTGGGTTGATGATCCAAAAACTATAACCTAAAACATAGTTTACAAACATCAACGAACTCTAAGCACAATCAAATCAACACATGAAAAAATAGTTCCAAAATTCGCTAGTAGAAACTATGTCTCATGTGTGGAGCCCTAAATTTGTTCAAATAGAAACCATGTCTCAGCTATGGAACCCTAAAAGTCGCCATGACCCATTTTGTCCTTTCAAAACTCATTGACAGTGAAATCTGGACAAAAAGAAAGACAAATTTTGTGAATGATTCAAACAGGGTTTCTTCAGGGTTACCCATAATATGGCACAACTTCTACTACTTGTGTTGGGTTTGAAGATTGTAATGGAGAAAGGTTGTTAATCGCGACATTGATGCCGGTAAAGGGAAAGGAGGAGAGAATATGTTTAATTTTTTTTTTTTTAATAATTTTTTAATAAAAATTATATTCATATATATAAATAATAATAATTTATAAATTAATAATTTATATGTTTATCTTAATTTATAATTTATATATATATATTAATAATAATTTATATATATAAATTTTTAAATTTTAATAAAAACTATATATATATATATATATATATATATATATATAAAATTATAATCTTAACTTAGTAAATAATTAAGTGATCTTAACATTGATAATATTTAATTAAATTATTTTAACATACAAATTTTTGAAATTTTTTAACTTAAATTTAAAATTTTAACATAAATTATAACCAAGGTAAATTTAATTTAAGTGATTTAGCATACAAATTTTTATTTTCTTTGTTAAATTTAATATAAGTGATTTTAATATACATTTTTTTTAAATATACATAATATATTATCTATGTTATAATATAATAATTATTAAAATAAATAATATTTTAAAAAACAAACAAGCATAAATTTATTATTAGAGGCAATATATATCATAACACTCTTGAAATGAACTACACTAATTTGAAATGAATGAAGGTGGGAGAAGTAGTTGTGGGGGCGGTAGGGTTTCTGCAGGGGAGGAGGAGGTGGTTGACTCTGATGATGACGAAGGTGGTGAGGAGTGGTTTGTCGCATGGCTTGCTGTGCCAAATGGGTCATTGTTTTGGGTGGTTCATTTTGTTGTTGACAAGGCAGGGGTTGTGGTCGATGTGGACTAGTTTCTCCTTCCCTTCGCGGGTCTGTGTGTTTTGTCACCTTCTTTGTGCCCTATGGCGGCTGTCGCGGTTCTTTCCTGTGGATCTGAAGTGGTGGCGACCTTTGGGTGGTGTTGGGAGGAGGTTGTGGGAGCTGCCGACTATGTCCTATCTTCTTTTCTTGCTCCTGGGTTTGCTGCTCTGTTGTGCGTGATGGTGGGTGTGGGCTTGGTCCATGATGAGTCGGGTTGGGAGGCTGTTGTTATTGTTTAAGACAACATTGGTGGTTGTTTCTCTTCTCCCTCCCTATTCTTTCTCTCCCTTTCTTTCCTTGGATTGCATTGGGAACCCTCTATCCCTATTGGGTGTTCGGTCCAGGGCCTTTCCAGAGCTTGGCTTTTTGTAGCTGTTTTGGTGGGAGATTTTGCTTCTAGGTGTGAGAAGACCCTTGTTTATTTCATTGTCTCATCCTTGTTGTGCGTTTCTTCTGCTTTGCCCTATTTTTTTGATTTGCTATTGGCTTTGGGTTGCCCTCCTATTGAGGTGGAGTGGCTGCTTGTGTGTTGAGCTGTGGAAGGATTACTTGGGCAATGGATTTGCTCTCCTCAATGTCCTATTGAGGTGGCCCTTTCTCCTTTTGAGGTGGAGACTAGGTATGAGGGAGTGGTTCGACTTCTGTTGGTTGCGAATGGACTTTGTGGACCGTTGGCTTGCTTTCCTCTTTTGCCTATAGAGGTGGCTCTTTCTCCTATTAAGGTGGAGAGAAGGGGTGAGGGATATTTTTGGATGTTGATGATGCTCATGTTGCTGGTTGTGGGTGCCTATCAATCCTTCCATGGTGACTGTCACAACTGGGTCTAGGTTTCCTTTCTTAACCCAGCTTCCCAAGTTGCTTTGTGGGTTGAGGGAGCCTGTAAAAAACCCTCTTGGTCTTTCCTTTAAAAGGTTTAGGGTGCCTTTTCAATACCTTGTTTCCTAGATTGTATTTTTAGGTTGTTTTATTGTGATCCGGGTTTTATCTGGTTGTGGGAGCCATGTAAAACCCAATTTAAAGGTTGAGGGAGCCTAGAAAAACCCTATTGTTTTTCTTTCATTCAGGGGTTGGCTGGATGCTAGTAGTACCCTGTCAGGTTGTGGGAGCCTCTTAAAACACATTCTCAAAGTTGAGGGAGCCTGGAAAAGCCCTTGGCATTTTGCTATTATCATGGATAGGCTGGATGCTGGCAATTTTCAAGCGCCCAGTTTGGCCAGTTTGTGTTTTTGGTTAGGCTCGGGTTTTGTTGTTGGTGAGTTGGAGACTCTGTTATAGGTTAAGGGAGCATGGGAAAGCCTTGATGTTTGGCTGGGGGTGCCAGTTAAATCCTTGTATTCTGTTTCTTAGATCTATAAGGTGGTTTAGATTTACTGTTGTGGCCAACCTGGTTTGCATTGTCGTTCTTTTGTGTTTGGCTGGCGGTTGTTTTGTTTTGGCTGCTTTGTGTCTTGCAACCTCTTGTGCCACAAGAGTAATGTTTAATCCTTTCTAGATGTTTGTGGCTTTGTTGTTGTTTAGCTTTGTTGTATATGTCTGCAACGTCCCTTTGTTGGTTCCGGATCCGTGAAAAATACGAAGGTTTTTGGTCACTTCAAAACCTGTTGTATGGGGTTTCTGATCCCCTCAAAACCTATTTATCCTAATCAAAAACATATAATTTATTATTAGAAAATTAAATATATAATTTAAAAAGTAAACATATTTATTAAAAAACTATTACTTAATTCTAAATGTATTTAAAAAGTTAAAAAAGAATATTATGAAAATTTACATATTTAAAATATATATCGTAGAATCACTATGTGTGTATGTATATATATAATTTTTATTAAAATAAAAAAATTTAAAAGTTTAAACATTTTCCCTCCTCCTTTCCCTTTCCCGACGACAAAGACTATGACAAATCTCCATGGCACGACAGGGCAGTTCCGTTTTCAGCACAATACTGCAGAGACTCTGAGATGGCACACGTATCCCGAGGTGAGCGGGAGCATAGGAAGACCAACAGAGGTGACAGTACCGACCTAGGGGGCGTTCTTCATGCTCCTTAGCCAGTGCCTCTGCAAAAACTGTAGCGTGTTAAATACTTCAAATCCAAGTCTTCAATCCATCCATAACTGGGAAATTAGCCGAGATTTTAAAAAACTATTGATTTCATATGACTCGAAATGGAAGGTACTTATGGATTTGACTGAATGCAAAGCGACCATTCTGGCATCATTAGCTGAGAAGGAAAAAATATACGCTTTCTGTGATTTGAAAGCGAACAACTCCACTCCTAATTCATAGAAGCCTCGTTAAAAACGACGGTAAAAAAGATGAATATTCATATCGATTTCATATGACTGCAAATGGAGTATACTTATGGGCTGGACTGACTACAAAGCGACCATTCCGATATCATTAGCTGAGATGGAAAAAAACGTACACTTTTTGTGATTTGAAGCGAACAACTCCACTTAATTGCATTTGCGCCTTCTGCAAAATCTGTAGCATGTTAAATACTTCGTATTTAAGTATTCAACTATTTCGTAATCGGAAAATTAGCCGAGATGGGAAAAAAAGGCGTGAGACATGACAATTTCGGCTGCACTTCGAAGAAGAACAGCCTATCGGCTAATTCATTGAAATCTTTTTCTAAAAAATAGCAGCTTCTATTTTTACCGTTGGAGTTTGAGTCTGGAAAAGGTGGGGAGTCAAAAATTGTCCCACCAACATATGTTTTTTTCCGGTCATTTATCAATTATTTATTGTTTTTCAAATTTAATCAATTAAATTTTTTTTTTTTTATATTTATTTACTCAAGTGAATTAATATGCTAAATAACAAAATTCATGAGGCCACCAACTTCCATAAATTTTGGAGCTTAAAATTTTAAGTCTAAATTGCACTACAAAATTTAGGCGACCACCCACTTTAAAATAATTCTAAAACATCTTAGTAACACCCACTACAATTTTTTAGGAAGCCCCCTCCATGGGACCCAAACCTAATATCTTATAGTACTGACAAGGGTATTTATTGTTTTTTTTTTTTTAATATGAACATTTTTTATTTAATTTTATTGATTAAAATATAACATTGAAGATGCTAATATTTAGTATTCTCCTCATCACCTTTTGTTTACATGTGTACTCCACTACTTCCTTTCATTCCTTCAATGTTTTGGATCGATAACTGCTAGAATTTTATGTTTCTAAATGTTTATCATTGTCACCATTTGACATCTAGTTTATTCGTATTGACATTTATTGGGACTCTTCATTCAATGCAGTTGTGTGTAGTTCTGATTGATTAAAGAGAGACATGCCTAGAGCTTATACATAACCTCTAAAAATCAACTACCTGGGGCGCATGAGGAGTGCACACCCAGCCAAAAAACTAAAGTTAAAACATGCAAAAAAATAGAAAACAACCAGAACAAAGCCACTACACTGAGAGATAATAAGCAAACCAAACAACCAACCACCCACCACAGACACAAAGGAATGACCTACAAATTGGGGGCATTATCATCTTGCCATTCATGGCATAACACTTTAACTTTCTCAACAAATGATTGTTTTTTGTTTGAATATTTTCCTGAGGACATAGCCACATAATCCAGGGTAGCCTTAACAACAAACATGAGGGAGTCTGACATCATAGAAAGAGACTCCAAATGTCTCTTCCTCTTCACCTTCCTTTGTTTAATCTCCTCTTAGATGTTATGTACAGAGGTAGAATTCTTGATTTCCATTTCCTTTATCAAAGTAGTCATCTCCTCAACTTTCCTTTTTAGCCCCCCATGGTTTTCCTTCAACTTGATTGTGTGTTTCCTCTCATCCCTCAGATTGATCTTTGTATTGATTTATTTAAGTTTCTCATCACGGTCTCTCAATTTTCTAGTTTCCATGCCATGTTGTTGGCTTCCTTCCAAACCCTCTCATCTTTTTCCTTCCTAGCCCAACTATCACCATGAGCCTCTACCTCCGCCACTTCTTCCAACTTGTTGATCTTCTTCTTGACTACATTCATCTGGGAAAAGAAGCTAACGAATGACTGCATCTTGATTCTTGTCTATTAACAACCTCAACCAACCCATTAACACTATTTGCTAGAGCAGCAGAATCAAGCTTGAGGGTATAGACACCATGGAGTAGGGAAGGGGAGCCTAAAGTAAGTGTGAAGGCAAATTTCTCTACAAAACCAACCAGAGACCATTCTAAACCTGTGAATGAGGAATAATCAGAATCCTCAAATTCCTCTTCCTCCTTAGAGTCCACCAAATCAACTTTCTTAATAGGGGGCAAGGGGATTTTTCTATTTGGCCACATGAAGAGGGTTGAACTAGTTAGGTATTTACTTAGTTTTAGATGAGGAGGCCAAATTGGGGTCAATATTAGTAACAGGGGTTCCAGAAAGCTACACCACTAGGTTAGAATCAGAAATGGGGCTAGATGAGATCAAAGGGGCCCCACTAGATGGGGTCAAAGCCAAATGAAACTTATAAGCCTTAGAATTAAACCTTGGTGAAGAGGGAGAGTATTCTTGGCTTTAGCCAAAACAACCGATTGGGATAAAGAGGAGCAAACTTAGAACGAGAAATTCATTTCAACACCATACCTAAGATTGTTCAACATGGGGAGGAGTTGGGTGTGAAAGCATTTGAACCTCTCGTCCAACGTGAAATGCTTCACGGGCATAAGAATTGCAGTTGTATGTGGTTTATTCTAAGCATTGTAAAATAAAAAAAAATTCATTCTTTTTTGGTATGACACTGCGAGATTGTTCTAGATGCAGGTATTATTTTGGAGAGACTTTGTATATGAACTTTGTACCCTATTATGTGGTTTGGAATTTAGTAGTGCACTTTCTTTTGTAATAGTGGTATGTTTAGGTTCTCCTATGTTATATGATTTGGAACAGTGTAATTTAATACAATCCTAGTGATTTGGTTTTTAGTTTGTTGATAGTTGATTTAATAGGTTTTGTTTAAGAAATAGATCTTATTCTTAAAAACATTTGTGAAATGTTTTTGATTAAGATAAATGGGTTTTACAGGGACCCGCAACCCAAATCCAAAAAATAATAGAGAATTAGCGAGTCAGTCTAGAAACAATAGCTAAACAGAAACAAAAGAGGGACACAAGCCCACAGAGCCCTGCAACATAACAACACTAAAGCACCAAGCCATCTAGAAAAAACTTAAACAAAAGCTCTTGATTTTTCTCCACAAAGTTTTTATTGATATCTTCCAGTTCCTCCACGATGCTCCTTGTGGTGCTCTTCTCTTGAACCCTGCTCTTGGTTCTTGTAGACGGATTTGTAGAAGCATGTACCTCCAGAATATTGCTGATCGACTGAGCATGATGAATTTTCATTTTCTCATTCATCTTTTTGAAGCCTTCCGCACTATTATTCATAGCTTTTTTGCTGATCTCAACCAGATTCCTGAGACTTCCTTTAACGTCTACCAAATTTTTCTCCAGGTTGGCAATTCTGGATTCATGCTCCATTTTAATGACCTTAACATCTTCAGTTAATTTTTCAGTCATTTTAAGGAGCCTATCTTTTTTATTAGGCATTGGAAACTCAGTGAAAGTGTTAATAATTTCATATATTCCTTGTTTGATGACATTGATTTCATTGATCACCCATCGAAAGAACTTCTCCTGACTGGAAGTGGAGTTGGCCAGTAGCCTGTCAATATCCACTGACTCACTTTTCCTATTGTCCATGTTCACCTGGTCTAGGTTTAGGGGAGTATCCAACTTGATCTCCTTATTGCCTTTGTTATTTGGATCCACAGATTTTCCCACCTTTTTCTTTTTAAAACTAGCATTACCCATTTCCAGGGAACGAGAGGTAATGTCTTTTTGGCTACCTTTACAGGGGGGTTTACACTTCCTACTATTGTTAGTGCTAGGAGTGGCCTTAGCAAGGGGAACCTCTTCCTCAGAGGGCCTATACTCTAGATCTTCTTCTGACCCTTGAAGGTCCTGCCAATCCATAGCCATCCCTTCATCCTCAATTTTGGTATCAGACACAAGATGCACATCATGACCAATCTAGGATTTGGGGTCAATATTTGAGGGCCAGTGAGGGCTTGACTTCATATTTTTTTAGCATATTCCATTATAAGAAGGATAAGACCCTCATGTAAAACAAGGTTTTCACATATCTTTGCATGATTTGAGAGACTATGCTCCAACGAAGATAACAAGCGAAACGATATAGAAATTTCCCTATCATGTCTAAAATGGTTTAAAATAGTGAAATGATAGGAAAAAATACTAACATAATGACCATCGAGGGTAATGTACCTCATAACCACTTTTACAACATCGGCCCATGGTCTCATCAGGTCCTTTCTATTGTAGCCCCCATCAACCATTTTTCTAACTCTGTCTCTCTCACTCTGCTTGTCAAAGAAAATCGAGTGGTCTTCCTTCGTCACCTTGCATTCTCTATAGAATTTCTTCCCCTCCATATGCAAACTAGTGATACCCGCAATTAGCTCCTCATCAATTTTGAACTCAGCACCATAGGCACTGAGGATGCCATTATTTCTTGGCCATTAACAAACCCTTTTGTCACCTTGGGATCATGACCATGTAGTATTTTAATGTATAGGATGAGGCCACCACCTGTAATCTCAGTCCACATATCCTTGTCTTCCTCCCACTTATGATATGAAGTCAACTCAACCTTGTTTTTATCTCCCCCCATGTTCAAATTACTCTTACCAATTCTGAGACTCACCATAACATAAATAGACCAAAACTAGAAAACACAAAACCATGAAGCCAAGAATAATCTAGAAGCCTGAGAATTATGTCTACTCGAGTTATTGCAAAGAGTGGTTTTACATGTGAAAAGGTTGCATCATTAATATTCAACCGTTGAGAATCCACAAGACCTGCAAGATACTTTCGTGTCAGTTCACACAAGTGTATCGAGAAAGTTTTACCTTCCCCCCACCATTCGATTTTCTCATAACCCACACCCAAATTAGCCACATAGTATGCACGTTGGCTTCCTTCCCGATAAACATACGTGATTTAGACTTCATCCAACATGGAAATCACATCGAGGCAGTCCTGGATTAAGTGCTTGATTGTCCAGTTGGGCTTCGTATGATTAAACAAGTAATTAATAATATTTAGGGAATCACTTTCAAGCCATACCTTTTTATGACCTCCCCAGAAAGCAAGTTGAAGCTCAAGGTAAGCTGCATTTGCCTCAACAAAGTGGTACATTTGAGAAAAGTTAACATCATTGTACTTTAATTTTTTTCATTGAATCTAATGTTTTCTTGATTACTGTAGTGATCCTCTATAATATTGAAAATTACATGAATCACAAATACCTTTATTTTTTTAATATTTTTAAAAAATAGCTTTTTGAAATTGGTTTTACTCTACAAAATGAATGATTGGTATTAGAGCATAGGAAGTTAGGAACTTTGTGTGTTTTGAGAGTAGCCAACAAATAAAAGTGGGTTTATTCTTAGCAAAAAAGTTGAAATTCTATAAGGATTTTGTGATAGACTGTGTGAGGGTTTTGAAATAATTTCATTTTAAGAAAGAAATATGGCACTCAATATAATTCAAGTGTAACCTAGCCTCCAACACTTGTGTTTAAAAGTAAAAATGATGTATTTTGGAGTATAAATATGAAAACCTTATTTATGTCTTAGGATTTGTGGGATTTGTTTGATTGATAGAACAAGGATAATAGAGCTTGCAAATACTCAAGCTATTCCAACCTTAACTTGAGCACAAAGAGACTAGTTGCAGGAAACGAAAAAAAAGGACTCAAAAGCCTTGTTTATTGTTTATCATTCAAAAGACAATACATGAGTCAATTTACCAAGAATTGTTACAACTAAAAAAATTGTTGCAAAATGCATATTAGTGAATAAAAAGTGAAAACAATCAAAATCTGGATGCTTAGAAGAAACTTTGAAAACATGATCATGAAAGATTTAGAATCTATGCAAGAGTTTTTTGCCCATGTAATGAGTTTGGTTAATCAATAGGTCATATAGGGAAAATTTGATTGATCAAAAAGTTGTGAAAAAAAAATCTTAAGATTTCTCCCTCCTAGATTCAATTTTGTTGTAGTGGATTTTGGATAGTGGTTGTAGAAGTCACACGATAGGAAATAAAGGTATTTTTGTAGATATGGATGATTTTATTAGAACCCAAGTGTGACTCGTGATAATAAGGAAGTTGAAGTCACAAGTAAGGGGGAAATTATAGTCAAAGAAAAACAAGGTCAAAAAAGGTATATCCATGATGTTTTATATGTTCTTGGGTATTTGTTGAGCATAAAACAACTAGTTGAAAATGGATATTTTGCAACATTTAAATGTAATGAATCTGTCATTTATGAAAATAATAAAAATAATCAAATAATGGCAAAGGGTGGCATGTTATAGAATAGAATTTTCCCTTTGATGACTGTATGTAGTGAAAATCAAGTCCTTAGAACTAATTACAAGGACCAATATTAGCTATAGAACACTAGACATTGGCATTCAAATTTTAAAGGACTTAAATCTCTCTCTCAAAATAATACGGTGAGAGTACTGCCACTTATCTCTCATGATGATCAAGCGTGCGAGGGTTGCATTGATGGTAAACAACATTGTGATTCCTTCTTGATAGGAAGAAATTGGATATCAAAGGTACCACTTGAATTGATGAATGCTAAATTTTTGTGGTCTAATGCAAACATTATTTAAATTAATAAAAATAAATTGTTTAAAGTTTTGTGGATAATTTCAGTAGAAGAATTTGGGTCTTTTTCATCAAAGAAAGATTACTGATGCATATATTTTGGACAAGGTGCCCAAGTTTAAGTAAGGTTCTTATCATAGGTTTTAGTGGTCCATCATAAAATTATTAATTTTGGCTCACGTGTTAAGCTTGTTGCCATATTTCTTTTCATGCGCCATTTTATTGTTACTTGGTTTTATATTTGGTGCAATTTTTTGAAATAAATTTTTAAATAGTTGTAAATTTAAAATTATTATTTTTTGAATGATGTTTGTATATGTATCCTAGTTGAGGATAGGACACATTACTCAAAAATATTTTTGTTAGTGTATTTTTAAAATTTTTGAGCTATGAACAAGTCTTGTAGCTCGCATTTTTTTTGCCTATTTAGAATGGCCTGCCAAATAGAACAAGATGATCACAATATAAAATCTTTGTATGTGGTCATATTGTTTTTGATTAAATAAGTAGGGAGAAGGCCCCGAACCTATGAAACAACAATATTACCACACAACAATGTTAACCCATCTGAGAACAACCATCCTAAAAGACATAGAAGCAGAGCCCCCCCTTTCAAGAGTAATAAAAAATCATCATATCCCTGTAGCTTAATCTACTAATTCTAACTAGATTCCATCTACCATTCCTGCTAATATCATAGTATATTCCATACTAAACATAATAGTATCATAGTTCAACTTAATTAAGCTCAAATATAAAGGCTTGCAGGCCCAACAGATTAACTTTCTAAAGATCATAACAAAAAAATAGCAAAAACTAAAGAAAACCAGAGAGAAGCTAGTCCTTATTTATCAGGTTGCAATTCCTTTAGAGCCTGAAAATTTTGACTTTCTGTGGTGTCCATCTGCCCGTCGCCATCATCAAAATCTCTCCCCTCCCTGCCCTGTTTTGCCATCTTCCTGCCTTGCTTCTTGATTTTACCAGATCCCGACACCACCCCCATAACGAATTTATTCATGATACTATCTATGATACAGTAGAGGGCCCTGAAGGCATTACTGAGATTTTCAAATTCTTTTTTGTAACCCTCATTCATCTCCTCCAGATTAGCAATTCTACCCTTTAGCTCCTCTAATTGCTCGACCATATCCTTATTATTTTCCTTTTCAATTTGGGGTTCTTGAGAACAAAGGACCATTTCCTCATCATCAAGGTACTTGGGAGCTAGCGGGCTTTGGTCAAGGTTATTCGAGTCTTCTTCCTTTCCAACATTCTCTTCTATCTTAATATATTCTTCCATCTCATCTTCAAAATTTTCCTCTGGGTCTTAATCTTCAACTTGAAAGTCTTCATTCTCTGAGTTCTCCCTGGATGTTTCCTCATTTTCTTCTAGGTTATAGACTCCCTCCTTATAATTCCCCATTTCCTCATTTTCCCGTTTACATGTCTTTTTCTTGGCTCTAAGTATGGCTGATCCTCTCTCCCCTAAGCTTCTTTCTTTCCTCTCTTGATCTTGGGTCTTTTCTTTCTCATCCTCTGATTCATGCAGGTCCAGGTCAATAGTTAATACTTTTTCTAGTTGACACTTTCACAGGTTTTTTGGCTTTGACAGGGGTGTTCTTAGGGGATTCCAATTTTCTTTTATTCGGGTTGACACATAGAAGGGCAACTTCCAGAGGGACAATTTCTTGAAGCATTTTATTACCCTTTGGCTTACCCTGAGGAGTGGAATTTCAATTTTAGTAGGGGTTCCCTATTTCTTCTTGGGAATTTTCTTTGGAATTTCCTCTTCATTCCTAGAGGGCATCAAATGACTATGGCTTAGGGAGTGCTCAAAGGGATATTTATACAACAGGCAAATAAGACATTGATGGAGCGAAGGGTTCGCTCCATTTAGGATACAAGACTCAAGGGACGAGAACAAAAAACAAGGAATATTGATTTTCTCCCCATGCCTAATATGGTTGAGAATCAAAAAAATGTTGGAAATGTGCCTCGAATTAACTTGACTTGTGTTCAGACTAATCAGAGTAACCTATCTCGATGGAACAGCTATTAGTGTGACTCTTGCCGATGGGCCGATGGAACCCTCTTCTTGTGATCATCTATCGAGTGAGAAATTCCGAGTTGATCCAATGGTGGTCGCTTGGTGGGGATGGGAAACTGCTCGTTAGAATATCCATCACAACCCAACGACAAAGAAGAGCTTCATTCTGGGCATATAGTGAAGTCGTGCTAAGGTGGTAGGGTAGGGACTCCAGAGCTAATCAGGGAGTGACACATGGCATAAGCGAGTGGCCCAGGTGAGATAAGGGTCATGCAAATCGAGAAGATCCAACGACAGATCCCAGGAAGATCAACAGTGGAGTAAAATTCTGGGACTATCAGCGGTTGTCGCTGTACAGACATTGTGAAGTGCCTGAAATGTTATCCCTCGCGACATGGCGACCAAGTGGTGGGACCCGACAGGAGAGTAGCTAAGGCGAGTTAAAGGCCGAGAAGATCGTAGATGATCAGACGATGATCGCAGAAGATCCGACGGTGGTCGCTAGGTCACGATGGGAAATTGCTCGTTAGAATATCCATCGCAACCCAGCGACAAAGAAGAGTTTCATTCCGGGCGGTTAGTGAGGTCATGCTAAGGTGGCAGGACAAGGACCCTAGAGCCAATCAGGTGGTGCCACATGGCGGAGCCTCATTAGTGGAGTCATTGGCTCATCGAGAGATCGGAGCAATGCTTTTGTGGTCTTTCCGATGGCCAATGGAGTAGAGACTGACTATGGGTGTGTGCTCGAACCGGAGTCCAAAAGATAAACACTTGGACATTGAAGATGGTCTTGTCGGTGTATATGAATACAAACCGACCCAACTTCCTCGTGCATGTGGGATATTGTGTTTCTCATGAATGCAGGCCGACGCAGATGGTTAGACTTCAAACTATTGGTACAGTTGCTTAGATGAATTGTCGACAATCTGATATATGAAGCCGTTGGATAACTATGGTGAATGATACTGATAGCATGAGTTGATTGTAGTGTCCAGTTCGTGAGAATCTGAGAACGAATACCTGTAGTTGCAAACTTAAAGTTTATTGTAAATTCATTTACTGGAAATAAAGTATTTAAACTGTTGGTGGTGGGTTTTTTCCCGAAAGGGTTTTCCCACATAATTCTTGGTGTTCTGTCTCTATGTTGATTCTATGTGTTTTGTCTATGTTATTCTTAACATTCTGTAAAAGTTTTAAACTGCATTCTTGGAAGATCTTCCCTATTAATTGACATTAGGAAGGCATTTCCGTAGTGTGCTTTCCTTACAAGTGGTATCAGAGCTTGACCCGTTTTGTTATCCTTGTTGGGTAGGGTTAGTTTTTTTTGTCTCAGTTTTGTTTCAGTGGGAGTCTTGCAGAGTTTCTACTTGTTTGTTTTATAGGTTAAGATGGCGAGCACCTCAGGGCGCATAGACATGGAGAAGTTTAATGGTTCCAGTTTCGAACTATGGAAACTCAAGATGGAAGACTTGTTGGTCAACTGAGACCTTTGGATTGCTATGTCTGGGAAGAAACCTACAGGCATGAAGCAAGAGGATTGAGAATTAGCCAACTGGAAGGCAAGAGGTCTAATTAGGCTATGTCTTGCTGATTTTGTTCTATTAAACGTCCATGAGGAGAAGACTATACATCTTCTCTGGAATAAGTTGGGAGATATTATCAAGGCAAGTCCTTGGTGAATAAAGTTTTCTTGAGGAAGAAGTTGTACTCTCTGAAGATGGATGCAGGAACACCATTGGTAGACCACTTGAATGTATTCAACATGGTTCTGGCATAGTTAACTTCTGTTGGTGTGACCATTCAGGAAGAAGAACATTGCATGTTGTTGTTGTGTTCATTGCCTGACTCTTGGGATCACTTAGTGATGGCTATCGGTAGTACTACGACCCAGTTCAAGATGGATACTGTGGTTAATACTCTTTTGTCAGAAGAAATGAGAAATAAGTCTTCTGAGATGATAAAAGATGCACTCTTTGTTGGAGGCAGACTGAAGGACAAAGACAAGAAGAAAGGAAAGAAGTCCAAGTCCAAGTCTCAAGAGAGATCAAAATCTCCAAGCAAGAAGTCAAAGGTGAAGTGCTAGAACTGTGGGAAAAAAGGGCATATCCGAAAGGATTGCAAGGAAGAGGAGGAGAAGAAGAAGTATTCTAGCACTTAATCTTCTCAGAGTGATGCAGATGCATTTGTAGCAACCCTGGCAGTGCCTACCTCAGATGACACCTGGTTAGTAGATTCTGGCGCATCTTTTCACATGACCTCCCACAAGGAGTGGTTCTCAAAGTATGAACTGTATGATGGTGGAAAGGTATACTTGGCTAGTGATTCTATGTTGGAGATTGTAGGGAGAGGCAGAATTAAAATTCAATTCCCAGATGGTAGAGTGAAGGGGATCAATGGAGTTCTTCATATACCGGGTCTGGCAAGAAACCTTCTCTCTGTAAGTAAACTTAATGATGTTGGAGTACAAGTTACATTTGTATTTGGTGGTTGCACGATGACTAGAGGTTCCATTATATTGGCAAAGGGTGATCACATTGATACACTGTATAAGTTAAATGTTGAACCTATATGTTGTAATGTAACCTTTGAAAAGTCTATTAAGACAACTGTAATGATGCATAATGCTAATTCATTGGAAGCTAAACTTCCTGCTGAGAAAACAATGCTCTGGCATAATAGGTTAGGCTACATAGGTGAAAAATGTTTAAAAGCTTTGAAGAATAAGAATCTAGTTGAAGGTCTGGATGATTGTAGTTTTGAGTTCGATTTCTGCGAACACTTCATATATGGGAAACATAACTGTGTTTATTTTTATTTCAATTCTCATAAGTCTTCTGACATTCTGGATTATGTTCACTCTGATGTGTTTGGTCCAGTGGATGTTCCTTCTCTGTCCAAGTCTAAGTACTATGTATATTTTGTAGATGACTATTCAAGAGGGGCATTTGTGTACTTTCTTAAAAGTAAATTAGAAGTGTTTAGTCGGTTTAAGGAGTTTAAGAACCTTGTTGAAAATCAGACTGGGAGAAGGATTAAATGTTTAAGAACAGACAATGGTGGTGAATATTGTAGTGCAGATTTTGATAAGTATTGTGTTGATCATGGAATTAAGAGACATAAGACTGTACCTTACACTCCACAACAAAATGGAGTTGCTGAAAGGTTGAATCGGTCTCTAATGGAGAGAGAAAGAAGCATGTTGAGCAAAGCTCAGCTAGAACAAAAATTCTGGGCTGAAGCAGTTGCTATAGCATGTTACCTGCTGAATCATTCTCCTACTTCAGCATTGGTTGACAAAACACCTATGGAAGCTTGGTCTAGTAAGAAACCTTCTTTAAGGCACCTTCGTGTTTTTGGTGCAGAGGCATATGCTCATGTGCCTGATGTTAATAGATCTAAGTTGGATAACAAAGCTGTGAAATGTATCTTCATTTGTTGTAGAGTTGGTGTGAAAGGATACAAACTTTGGAATCCAGTGAATGGTAAGGTTATGTACAACAGAAGTGTGATTTTTCATGAGCTGAAACCTATGTCACTAGATCACAACATAGGAAAGCAAGGAGAAGCTTAGGAAGAATCTCTAGAGATACCTAAAGATGAGGAGAGTTCAAGTAGTTCTGAAGAAGAACATGATGACAAGCCTCCTGTTGAACCTCAAGAAGCCTCAACACCAGAGTTGAGAAGATCTACTCGAGAGAGGCGGCAACCTAATAGGTATACACCTAATAAGTACAATCACTCTATGTTGAATGTTAATTGTGTTTATGCTTTACTTGCAGATACTGATGAGCCTAGGACTGTCAAAGAAGCTATTAAAATGCCTGATTCAGATTCCTGGTTGGAAGCCATGAATGATGAAATGTCATCATTGGATAAAAATGGAACTTGGGTTTTGGTGCCATTGCCTAAAGGCAGAAAGCCTGTAGGCTGCAAGTGGGTGTTCAAAAAGTATGGTCCAGATGGTAGCATTGACAAGTACAAAGCAAGATTAGTTGCAAAGGGGTATTCTCAAAAGGAAGGTATTGACTATGGAGAGATCTTTTCTCCTGTGGCTAAGCTGACATCTATCAGATTTCTCTTGTCACTTGCAACAGCATATGATTGGGAGATCGAGCAAATGGATGTGAAGACAACGTTTCTTCATGGTGATCTTGAAGAAGAGATTTATATGTCTCAGCCTGAGCACTTTGTGGAAAAAGGTAAAGAACATTTGGTATGCAGACTCAAGAAGTCTCTGTATGGTTTGAAACAGTCTCCCAGAATGTGGTATCAAAAGTATGATACATTTGTTTTGTCCTTGGGATTTGTGAGATCAAAAGCTAATCATTGTGTTTACTACAAAACTGAAGGTGATAGGATTCTTATCATAGCTTTGTATGTAGATGACATGTTGTTCATAGGAAATACAAAAGGTATGATCTCAGATTTAAAATCTCAGTTATCTATGAAATTTGAAATGAAGGACTTAGGAGCAGCAAATTACATTCTACGAATGGAGATCAAAAGGAATAGATCTAAGAGGAAACTTTAGCTCAGCCAAAGAAAGTATATAACCAATGTTCTTGACAGGTTTCATATGTCTGACTATAAATCACAGGTTGTTCCCATCTTGCAGGGAACTAAGCTGTCTATGCTTGACAGTCTGAAATATCCAAAAGAGATAGAAGACATGAAAAGTGTACCTTATGCAAGTTCTATTGGCAGTTTGATGTATGCTATGGTCTGTACAAGACCAGACATTGCCCAACCAGTGGGAGTACTTAGTAGGTTTATGTTGAATCCAGGAAGGCCGCATTGGGATGCTGTAAAGAGGGTGTTTAGATATCTGAAGGGAACTTCAAATTTTGCTTTGTGCTATCATGGTCATTCTGATGATTCAAAGAAAACTCTCAGTGTATGTGGTTTTGTGGATTCTGATTGGGCAGGAGACATAGATAGCAAAAGATCCACCAGTGGATATGTTTTTGTCATGAATGGTGGAGCAATTAGTTGGATGAGAAAGCAACAATCTGTAGTCGCTTTGTCCACTACAGAGGCATAATACAAGGTGGCCACACATGCTTGTAAAGAAGCTGTCTGGCTTAGGCATTTGAGTTTAGATATTGGTTTTGATGCAGGGCGGGTTGAAATTTGGAGTGATAGTCAGAGTGCCATATGTTTGGCGAAGAACCCTACTTTCCATGCCAGATCGAAGCATATTGATGTTTAGTATCACTTTGTTCGTGATATGGTGGAAGATGGAAAAGTTTATCTTAACAAGGTAGACACCCTGGAAAATGTTGCAGACACCTTGACGAAATCTGTGAGCACTCACAAGTTTAGGTGGTGTTCTAGTTCTATGGGTCTTGATACCCATGTTTCTCAGTAACGTCTAGAATGGTAATCGGTCCAATGAATTCCTCGTCAAGTGAGATTTTGTTGGAAATGTGCCTCAAATTAACTTGACATGTGTTTAGACTGATCAGAGTAATTTATCCCGATGGAACAGCTACCAGTGTGACTCTTGCCGATGGGCCGATGGAACCCTCTTCTTGTGATCGGCTATCGAGTGAGAAAGTCTAAGTTGATCCAATAGTGGTCGCTAGGCCGCGATGGGAAACTGCTTGTTAGAATATCCATCGCGACCCAATGACAAAGAAGAGCTTCATTTTGGGTGAATAGTGAGGTCATGCTAAGGTGGCAGGGTAGGGACTCCAGAGCCAATCAAGGAGTGACACATGGCATAAGCGAGTGGGCCAGGTGAGATAAGGGTCATGCAAATCGAGAAGATCCAATGGCAGATCCGAGGAAGATCAATGGTGGAGTAAAATTCCAGGACTATCAGCAGCTGTTGCTGTACAGAGGTTATGAGGTGTCCAAAATGTTATCCCTCGCGACATGGTGAACAAGTGGTGGGACCCGATAGGAGAGCGGCTAAGGCGAGTTAAAGGCCGAGCAGATCGCAGATGATCGGACGACGATCGCAGAAGATCCGACGGTGGTCGCTAGGTCGCGATGGGAAATTGTTCGTTAGAATATCCATCACGACCCAGTGACAAAGAAGAGTTTCATTCCGGGTGGTTAGTGAGGTCGTGCTAAGGTGGCAGGACAGGGACCCCAGAGCCAATCAGGTGGTGCCACGTGGCGGAGCCACATTAGTGGATTTGATGGTTCATCGCGAGATCGGAGCAATGCTTTTATGGTCTTTACGATGGCCGATGGAGTAGAGACTGACTATGGGTGTGCACTCGAACTAGAGTCCAAAAGATAAACACTTGGACATTGAAGATGGTCTTGTTGGTGCATATGAATACGAATCGGCCCGACTTCCTGGTGCATGTGGGATATTGTGTTTCTCATGAATGTAGACTGATGTAGATGGTTAGACTTCACACCATTGGTGAAGTTGCTCAGATGAACTGTCGGCAATCTGATATATAAAGCCATTGGATAACTATGGTGAATGGTACTGATAGCGTGAGTCGATTGTAGTGTCCAGTTCGTGAGAATTTGAGAACGAATACATGTAGTTGCAGACTGAAACTTTATTGTAAATTCATTTACTATAAATAAAGTGTTTCCACTGTTGGTGGTGAGCTTTTTCCCAAAAGGGTTTTCCTACATAATTCTTGGTGTTCTATCTCTGTGTTGATTCTATGTGTTTTCTCTATGGTATTCTTAACGTTTTGTAAAAGTTTTAAATTGCATGCTTGCATGATCTTCCCTTTTAATTGACATTAGGAAGGCGTTTCCGCACTGTGCTTTCCTTAAAAAAAAGATATCCATGCACAGTAGTATACCTCCTTTCTAAACTAAAATACCTCATCACAAAATAAGTGACAATAGGAAAAGGTTTAGGAAGAGTATAACGGTCTTACCCATTTTGAATCATAACACGATTCTCCCCATCTTCGAAGAATTTCTTCATGTAATCTTTGTAGTCTCCACTACTCTGTTTATCTTTTCTTTCACCTTCATTTTGCAAACCCGTAACCTCCATAATGTACTCAGGCGACACCACAAAGGATATGCTTCCCACCAAGACCACACCTTTCTGCCAAGAGCTGCAGAATCTAGCCAAGAGGGAGAAATTGTAGCCTTTCATGGAAAGGAAATAGGGGGTGAGCCCCGCATCCTGAAGTAACTCCCAAATTTCCTCATTGCACTGTAAATCCTTGCAGTTTTTTGGTTTTGTCTTTTTAAGAGAGCCCCCCATTTTTGTATCTGAATTTGTAGAGCACTATTTTACCTTGTGAAAGTGATTGGAAAAACAACTGAGATTTTTCACATTCACTTTGCTTTCTAAAATATTCTTCTTTAAAAATTCTTTTTTGTTCTTTATGTCTTCTCTATCCCCACATGTGAGATTTGTTTTCCAGTTATTAATCCTAAAGGCCTTGAGAGAATTAAAGCCTCCACCTATCCTCTAATAATATCATTACCTTTACAAAACCTTTCCAGGCAATTATAATTAAGATTCGTACCATTCTCTAGATCTTTCTTTTTTCTGACATCCATGTCATGCCTTTTTCAGCGTAGTTGGGTCCACGTCAATCCACTAAGCCCAGTCATCAGAATCCTACAAAGCATATTGTAAGAAGGCACACACTTATTTTAAAAATTGAATTTTTTAGCAGTCATTTTTAAATCAAAAGAAGATTTCATCAGTCCAACTTGAATGGTTAGATTTCCTCTCATTTTGAGTTTATCAATATTCTTGCCTAAAACTTCTGCAACAATGATGAATAAATAGGGAGAGAGGGGGTCTCCTTGGTGGATACCTTTACCACAAGAGAAGTAGCCTTTAGGGGAGCCATTGATGAGGACAAACAATTTAGGAGTGGACACACGTTGCTCAATCAAGTTTAATAATTTCCCTTTAAACCCAATTTTTTTTAGAACCTCGAAGAGGATGTCCCAGGAAACCCTATCATAGGGTTTAGAGATATCTAATTTAAGAGCCATGGATGGTTTTCTACTATTTTCCATAGAATGAATAAGTTCATGAGTAACCATAACAACATCAAGTATATGTCTCCCTTTTACAAACCCTTTCTAATTTCCAAATATCATCTTATCCAACAGGGGTTTGATTCTATTAACCATCACTTTTGAGAGGAATTATAAACAGTATTACAAAGACTGATAGGCTTGAAAGGTTTTGTGGAGACAACATTCTCATTTTTTAGGAATAAGTGCAATCAAGGTGGCATTAAATTGTTTGAGAATTTTACCCGATATGAAGAAATCCTTCACCGCCTTGTAGATATCTGCACCCACAATTTCCCAATATTCCTAGAAGAAACTAGGGGGGAAACCATCCAGCCCTGGAGCCTTGAATGGGGTAAAGGAGAACATAGCATCCTTAACTTCTTGAGGGGATACTTTTTCATTTAACTTCAACAAACCTTCATCAGGTATCACTTCTGGGATAACATCCAGTAAGCTATTAGGGTCTTGAAAGATGCCTTGGGCATTTGAGTCTTTTAGGCTTTGGAAATTAGTGAATACGGCTGCTATGTCATTTTCGTCCTCTACCCACAAACCATCCTCATTGAGAAGCTTTCGTATCCTGTTCCTACTTCTATGCTTCATAGTGGATTGATGAAAGAATTTTGTATTTTGATCTCCTTCATTGAGCCATTGTATTCTAGATTTTTGTTTCCAAAAAACCTCCTCTTTCCTGTTAAGCTTGATCCATTGATTTCTCAAATCAGTCTCTTCCTTGTTTTCTTCCTCTGTGGATGAGTTCTCTTCAATAATTTTTTGAATCTTTTCTAAATAAAAAATGATACCCTTCTTTTGTTAAAAAATATTTCCAAAGCTGTACCTGTTCCATCCTTTCACATTATCTTTAAGTATTTTAAGTTTTTGGGCTATTTGAAACATGGGAGTTCCAATGATCGAGGAGTTCCACCATTTTTCCACTAACATTTTAAAATTAGTGTGGTGAGACCACATATTTTCATATCTAAAGGAGTAGAATTTTCTCTCCCTTGGTCCTTCCACAGAAAGAAGAATAACATTGTGGTCAGAACCAGATCTAGGGAGGGAGCACAAGGAAAGAGAGTCATAATTTTCCCAGTTACTTGTAACTAGAAGTCTATCAAGCCTTACTTGAATCAAAATTTTCCCTTGTCTTCTATTAGTCCAGGTAAATTTAGCACTTGAGAGGTTTATGTCCATCAACCCTGTTGAAGAGAAGAAATCAACAAGTTCTATCATACTTTTAGAGTAATCCTCAATGCCACTAGATTTCTTAGAGGGGTAGAGAGGTGAATTAAAATCTCCAACAACCATCCATGAATCGTTCTTTTGATTTCTTATAAAACTGTTTAGAGAGTTCCAAAGCATAGCTCTTGAGGATCTAGCATTCGGGGCATAAACATTTATAAGGAACCATTGAAGGTGAGATCTAAGATCCTTTATCTTGATAATCAGATAGTTTTTAGCTGAATGGATCAGCGTGCCCTCAAAGAAAGAGGGATTCCATAGGGTGGCAATAGCTCCAGAGGCACCATCAGAGTCACTACTGAGAAAAGAAGACGTAGCCCAAAAAGAACAAACAACTTTTTTAAGGGAATCATTTGTCATTTTAGTTTCTTGTATCAAAAGGATATCCACTTTTTGTTCTAATAACATACATATGAGCATATGCTTCTTAATAGGGTTATTCAAACCCTTTAAATTCCAAGAAAGAATCTTCATTATTACTAAAACATAATACATCTCTACTCACCTAAATAGAGGAACTCCCTAAGACCCAGGAAGTTATAATTTCTTCTTCTTATTCTTTGAGAGATTTTCTAGAGTACTCTATTTTCCTTATGCTATTTCATAGGCTGCATCCTTCTGTCTAGAGTCCTTCTGAGAGGGTCTTCCAACCTTGCCAACCCCTCCTATATCTTCTTTCTTCTTCTTTTTGTTCTTTGTTGTCACATTTGTCCATTCTTTATCGTCATTCTCATCCGCAGATAACCATAACTTGGACTTAGTTACCAGTGAGGTGGATGAAAATCCCAACATTTGGAGGTTTTCTTTATGGTTCACAAACCCATCATTGCTTTTCTTCTTGGGGGTCTTTAGTTGGTTTTCCCAGTTAATATTTTCCTTATCCTGAGTTGGGATCTTTCCTTCCTTTTCAATAATTTCTTCTCTCTTTTCTTCTCCAATATTTTGATCTTTCCCTTGAGAGTGTCCTAGTTCTATGACCATTTCACCTCCCACTTTCGTGGCCTTGGACAGTTGGTCATCTGATATCAGATTGTTAGGAAATTGGGGACCTTCAATCTGAGCATTTGCAGTTGATGAAGTAGTTGTATGGTCATCGATTTTCTTTTATTTGTCCTTGGCCAAGTTATTTTCAATCTCTTTATTAGAGAGTTCAACCATTCCAGGGGGTTCCATCTCCAGACAGATCTCAGGCACTTTTTCTTGTTCCTCTTCCACTATTTTTTGGCCCTTGGGGGACTGATGTTTCATCGGTTCCACTCTTTTATAGGCTGAGCTTAGATGACCATATCTTTCACAGTTTTGATAGAAAGCCTTGACATTCTCATAATCTATTTGCTCGACCTAGAAACCCAACCTCGACAATAGAGTCAGCTTGGTTAGTAGGACTGTGTTAATGGTAACATTAACACAAATTATAGAAAACAACAAACGAGACTTATTTTGAGTAATACTATCAATAGCTAGGAATTTTCCAAAGGAGTTAGCTATTCCTTTAAGAACTTCTAGGTTCCAGAACTCAAGAGGAAGCCCAGGGAGACAAATCTAGGTGGGATCCACAACACCAAGATCTAGCCAATTGTCGAGGTCAGGTTTTCATTTACAGAGGGAGAGGTAGTTTCTGGTACCAAAGGCCCAAGGCCCATCTGTGAGAATATTGGCCAAGTCCCTAGGATTTGTGAAAGTAAACAAAAAGAGGTCATTCGCCATAGCAAAAGTAGTAACACTTCCCTTAAGTTTCCACTTGGCAGTTACCCATTTTTTAACCAGTTCCAAAGAGGGGCGGAAAGCCAAGACTTTACCCACCAAAGAAAGGTTTAGTTCAGCTATTTGGTCATATTGTTGATAATCAAACAATAAAAAAAATCTAAGGCTAGCAAGATGTTATCAACTGATAAGAATAAGAATAAACAATAGTCTAAATTGGGCAGCCCATAAAGGAGGAATTCTTGGGGCTAAAGCTTTAGTCATGCCACCTAATTTATATAAGACTTGTGAATAGATGGATTCATTGAAAGAGAAAATGAATTCCTTACACATATTGTTTGAAATCTAATGTAGGGATAAGAGGAAACCAACAAAATATTAGTTTAGCAAGCTCCTTCTTTATAAATACATAGACTTGATGTTTTGACGGGTCTGCTAATCATTTGGAGAAATGTGTAGGCAAGGATAAAGCCAAATTCAATTACAACTATAAAAAATATATATTAAATTTTAAATAATCACAATCATATAGTAGGATTGGAAGTTCTTTTTGTCACATAACTATAAAAGCCAATGATAAAATATAAACACAAGATTTACTACATTGCGCTCGAAAATGTTTAAACCAACAAAGACTATATTATGCATATACAATTTTTTTATATTGTCATTGAATACTCCACATGTTGATATATTACCTGTGGACACCATCTCTAGATGCAAGAACTGACAATATGTAATTTGCAAACACACTGCAAACAACCTTTGGTCTCATGAATCATTAATCCCCTGCCACCATTCTACAACTATAAATAGAGGCCAATAATAGGTCACAAAATTTCTTTCAGTTAATTTGTAAGCATGTTTCAATTTCAAATCTTCATAAACTAAATAAACAACAATTTAGGCTAGCTTCTAATTTGCAAAAATAATTTTTTTAATAACTAGTTAATGTCAAAACCCTTTGCTTCTAATTTGGAAAAAAACAAAAATTGTAGTAACTAATTAATATCAAAACCCTTACAGGAACTAAAAATGCATCAGTAGTCCCGCTAGGAACCCTAATATCTAAACAAGAGCAATTTAAAACATGTTACAATTTAATAATATAATAACCAGAGTAACTAGATCGATATTGAGCTCTTGGTCTAACCTTTTTGTGAAAGATAAAATTATCACTTGGATGAAAGTAACTTTGATTTGGTCGCAAACACCATTAAAGATCAATGGTGGCCTCCAAAGGTGGTAGACACATCAATGTCCATAGTGTTGTATGTGAACACATGAACTTTGTCATAATACTACTCTACGTATCAAACTTATCGTAGTTGCACATCATGCAGCCCACTGAAACATGTTCGCGAAAGATAAATTACCTTACTTCGTTTCCACTTTAGTTACAATCCCAATGACTTCATGCTTGCCAAGAAATAGTATATGAATCTCAGAAAAATTCTCTTACTTTTTTTACACTGACTAATGTATGTAGAGCCTCAACCACATATATATGCAAATAAGGTGCAAACAACCAAAAAAAATAAAGAGTTGGATAAACGTGATTTAATGGATATTGGGAGTTGTGTCAGTCTAGTCTTTGTAGAGCGTTTGCAAATCTAAATGACAGATCCAACAGAAAAACAACTTTGATCATTTACGTCATTTCACAACGTCACAAAAAATAAATCAAGATTAAAAAATATTTTAGATCCATTAAAAATAATTGATCTGGCCAACTCGTCTAGGGTTTCAAGTGAGTCATATTAGATGAATAATGAAACCTTTATCATGTCGAATGAATAAAGAAACTAAAATCAGGTCCTAATTGAAAAAGTGTGTTAGAATTAATCTCAGATCATGTCTAATAACTCATTGGAAGAACACTTATTTCAAAAATCTATATTAGAAAAAGAAAAATGTAATGCTCACCAAAATACCCTAGATAATATACTCAACTAACATACAAATAGTGATATATTTTTTTAAAGAAACATAACTAACGCAACACATATAACCATATACACATATGCAATTTAACTAACAATCTACTTGTATGCACATAAGTCATTAAACATAAACATAAGATCATATTACACAAGCAAAATTGACATCATTACATTAAAGTCTCATCAACTAACACCATTCCCTAGGGTATTCCAACATCATTACTTAATTAGCTCTAACTCATACCATCATAATAACATCTACATTCTATCATTTAGCATACATTTCATATTTCTCAATTATCCTTAACCTTTAAGTTCATTCTAAAGCACCAAATCCAAATATTCCTAACTTCCATTTCTTCATAACCCATAATTACATCAACTTTTCCCTAATAAGAATCATCTAATATATGTCTAGTTCATTTGCTATCTTAGGAATAATCATACACTCTAACAAGATATCCATACATAACCATATACAAGAAACAAATACAAGGAACTAATTCTTTTCCAATTAAGATCAAAAATATCTCATAGCATACAAGATCATCTCACATTCACATTACTAATCATTAAATACACATTAAGCTATCCAATGATAATTCTTGTTGCCTAAAAATTTCCATTCTCTAACATACTTGGCATCCTATTACAACATAGGTAATACAATGATTACATCATCTTAATCCATTACAGATATTATAACCTCAACTACATCAAGTCCCATTACATATGAATACAAGGTAACAAGATACATCGGAATTAGCTCCATGAACTCATCCATACAATGAAGAGATATGAAATCCACATCCATGCTTGCTATCATCTGACGAAGGAAATCCCCATGGAAGAAGGCATCAAACCACCCAACCATGTAGAACCAATAAGGAACCACCCTCGTGCTAGGAGATGACGCAAGGTTCCAACTCACACTCTAGACCTAGACTGACACCTACAACCAAGGGATAAAACATAACATCCACAACTAAAAAATAACCAAATAATCAATAAGATAAAATCACATCACGAGGCTAATTCAAAACAATAAACTCCCAGAGGCATAGCAACAAACATGGAATAAAGATTTAGGACACATTAGGGAAGAGTGACATCACATGCTATCCTCACAAATATAACATCGAGATCTACACTCGTTCCCCTGATAGGCATGTGGAACCATCTCAAGCTATGAGAAAATCAAGGGAGTTCAGTTTACCATCTCCACGCTCTTCCCAAGGTCATCTTGAGTCTCCACTCAAGGGCTATGAGGTGCGGTGCCAAAACCAATTTCATTATCTTGATTAGGTGAATCCTAATTACCCAGCCCACTAATTAATTTATTATGGTTATCAATTGTAAATTAAGGAAAACCCTCAATGTGGTTCTCGGTAGTCTAAACTTTAAGAATTCTTACAAGGATCCTCTTAGCAACCTATTGCTCATGACCTCAGTCCGCACACGAGAGCCCACTCTCCTTAACCATGGACCAAGACCTTAGGGCAAAACATAATCAATAACAAATCAATGAGGCTCAAATCCACAAGCTTGTGCATATAGCCTCATTAACAACTATAAAGACTATGCAAATATGATCCAAGCAGCAAAAGCATAGGGAAAAATGCAACATAAACTAAGAGCCTCATTCATAAATAATATAAAGCTAGACATAAGCCATAATTTAGTACAATCCTCTACAACAAGGCATTTCCCCATCTCGTTGGAGCTAGCACAAATAACCCTCTACAACAAGGTATGTGCTATCTTGTTGGAGCTGCATGCAGAAATCAAATAACAAAGGCAAGGAAATCACTTCTTGCAAGCACATAAAAATACCATCAAATGCCCATTAACTCAATGCTGATCACTACAACAACTTTGGACAACTCAAACCATTAAGGTACAACCTCTGGTATAAAATCAATTAGGAAAAATAAACTCAAAATGATTGAATGACCAAAAAATACCCGATGATGGATATACTAGATGGAAGACATACCAAATGACAGACATACTAGGTGGCAGATGTACCAGGTGGTCGATGTACCTAATAGCAGTCGTACTAGGTTGCCAATGTACCAGGTGGCTGATGTACTGGATAGTCAACATACAAGGTGGACGACGTACCAGATGGTAGCCATACCATGTGGTCATCGTACTAGGTGGCCAACTTACTAGATGGCCAACGTACCAGGTGGGCGACATACCGGATGGCCGACGTACCATAGAGACTTAGAGACAGAACCAAAATAGTTATGATAAGACTCAGAAAAAGAATAAGGCTTCAATACGACACAAAAATAGTCAAATATAATTGCAACAATAATAACATCTCAATAACCTCAACTTATATCAATTGGAGTATAAAATAAAATTTGAATACAAATGTAACTCTTGGTAGTGCACATAGAGCCAATTATAAGTCATACAGTAACATGGAAAGAACTAAGACTCACAATGGATAGAATGCATGAAACATAACAATAAAATAATACCAGTATTTCCCTAGACCCAAAATTGGGTCATAGCAGCCACAACATTCACAGAGCCATCATGATAGAGTTTCAACAATAATATATATATATATATATATATATATATATATATATATATATAACTACAAATACGTCAATTCCCAAGTATACTTTGTAGGCTTTATAAACATAATAATATTACCTTTAACTACATTATCAAATTCCCATCCCGAGAAGCAACTCTCGCAACACAATACCGATAGAATTCTTTTTGGAAGACAAAATTGCAAAGAGGTTAAATTCACCAACCCGGAACTAGAAGTGATGGCAAAACAATTTTGAAGAAGAGAAAATCCAAAAATCCAACAAGCTCCAACCAAATCCAAATCCAAGCAACGAAAATCTCCAAAGTGCAAAAAATAATTCTAGCAAAAGCTAACTTGGAAAAATACTCAGAGGGCTCTATAAATAAACTTCATACAAAACTATAGAACATGTCGGCCAAGGGAAAAATAATATAAAATATAATATTATTTACTTACCCCCAAATCTCAACCAATAGAAATATAAGGTAGGTAGGATTTATAATATTTAATCACCCAACTAGTAACAAGAGAATATAATAATATAATGACCAATAATAAATAAACAATAAAACAAGTCCTAATAAAATAAATCAAGGGACAATATAAATAAATAGCACAAATAAATATAAAATCCTAACCAACCTTAGAAATAATACTTAAAAAATAAATCATTAAATCAATTAAATAAATATTAAAGCACCAAATAAATATAAACCAATAAATCAATAAAGCATTAATCAAAAAATATTAATAAATCATCCAATAAAATATCAAAACAAAAAATTAATTTAATTCAATTAGACTATATGCATCAATTATTAATCAATTAAATAATCTAATACTCACAATGCCAGAAAGCAGCCACAACTCAAGATACTAGCATGATGACTCGCCAAGACACTCAAATTGACAATGACGACAACTTAAGCCTAGAGTGTATAGAGGGAATTCATGACATATCCAACAACTTGCCATTGGGATTAAGACACGCCCAGATATGTGAAACCAAGTGGAGTCGATGTCTAGTACCTACAATCCTGCAACCACCAATACACTCAAGACAACATATGCAATAACATATATCATAAATAATCAGACAAGCGAAGAGAATCACAACATCATATCATGCTCGTAATGAGTGATCACAAATACAATAGGAAGACAATCACAAACAACCTGGCATCATCTCAACCAATGTAATCATATTGTGGGGTTAGCATAATAAAAATTTCATCATTACATCACAAGAAATATAGTCCATCCAAGAATGATAAGTGCATATAGATCATCAAATATAAGTCTACCCATCACGATAATTCCAAATATGTCAATCATCTATATAAATCATCATGTAGCATATGTCCATATAAATGTCTAGCATCATGAAAATGGCTTTTGAAAAATAGATAGAGTCATAAGCATCAATCATAACATCATCATAGAGTCTAAGCAAATCTAACAATGCATAAGTCAAAAGCTGAATCAAGGAGGGACACTACAAAAAATGATTTTAAAATTTTTCGGTTGTTTAATTTAAAGATTGTACCTGTCACTTCGTCAGAAATGATCATAGATCATAAATCTTTGAGAAAACTCTCTGGTTTAGTTTTGTTATTTGAAAAGATTTGAACCTTTGAGCTCCAGGCCAAAATTTTACTGTTGTTATGCATGGTAGACTTTTTCATTTTTGAATGCCGAGGATTACCTAGTACTCGAGAGGTTTGTGAAAGCGGTTTTCATTTCTACCGTAGTGATGAAATTGATAACTAAAATGATATAATTTTTTAAAATTATAATTTTGTATTTTTTTAGCAATTGAGGGTTATCATTTTTTGCAGGAAAGTACCTCATGTAATAATAATAATCTATAGGTAAAAAAAAGCTAGATCTTGTTAATATCTTTAAAAAAATAGTAAAAAAAAATTAAGGTATTTAATTTTAAATGTGATATATAAATAAATTATTGTAACATATATATTTTAACTCAATTTTTATATATAATATTAAACTTGTAATTATAGAGCTTTCATAACCTATACTCTATTACAATTCAATCTAGGTTTAATTATTGCGATTACAACTTCAATCCAATTTTTGGGACTATGTTCTCATTCATAGTTTTAATCTTTGAACTTTTGAAATTTATAATGTTGTTTGACATGGTGGTGTTGATAAGTATCATTGGAAATTTTAGTGGTAGGAGATTAAGGTGACTATTTGGAAACACATCATAATAGATATAGCTCCATGATTGATTGATAATTGTATTTCTTAAGGTTTGGTGGAATCCATAATGATCTGCTCAAGAAAGGTTGAAAAAAATGAGGGCTCTAAAGAGGTTGTTCCGAAGTAGAAAATTTGCAAAAGGTTGTGTTCATATCTTTAGTTGCAGGAGTTTGAGAATTTTTTTCAACGTGTACAAGGTTTTAGAAATTCCAATATTGTTGCCTATAAAAGTTTGTAGAAATATATGCATCTGTAATGATTGTATGTTTATAACAATGCTGCCCAAAGACTTGCAAGAACAAATGCCCCTAGATCGTGTAGCAAATAAAGACAAAATTAACTAACAAAACAAATATTCCATAAATCAACAAAAAACATAAGTGTGATATAGAAAGAATATAAAAACAATGATAAAATAACCCTACACTTACACATAGACATCATCAAGAGACTTAGCAAATTTTTTGATCACACAAATTAATGAATAAAACCCTTAAACTCACAAATATTTGATAAAAACCTTTAGATGTTTAAAAAAAAAAAAAACCACTAAAATCTACTATTAGTACACCATCAAACTCTTGGCTATCATTCAACCAAAAACTATTTTTACAAAAATACAAAAACACAAAACCGTTTAAAGTAGTGTACCACTGCTTTGCATTAGATGAGAGTTTCAAAAAGGTTTTGTCGGTACTGGTGGGAGGGATTTACCATAAAAGATAGAGCATTGTGTATAGTGGGTAATACCAAAAAAAAATATGGAGTGGAGTGGATGATGGTGAAAAAACTTGGTTTGAAACAATACACTTTGGCGAAAAAATTTGTGGTATGCGCCAAAATGACGAATACACGTGGCCTGTAGCTTATAATGAAAATTTTTGTTTGATACCATACAAGGAGCATGGGATCAAGTTTCAACTGCAGCCACTCAACAAATTCGTTTGTGTTCGATCAGGATAAGATTTATATACCAGCACTCGATCTCTTCCACAATTTCTCCTTAAACCCTTCTAGTTATGCGTCATGTTCATCAAATGTTGCAATTCATTTCAGTATTCTGCGATTCCCTAAGTTAGAGATTCGGAACAATGATCGATCAAGATGAATGGATTCTTCAAATCAGACATGGTCTTTGCGAAGACAATGAATTGGTAGAAGAAGAGAGCGAATTGCGCATATGCGTGTTCAACGTCCCAAAGGAATTACTGGTAGTGAAGACAGAAGCATATATTCCACAGTCTGTTTCTATCGGGCCATATCACCGCTGGAAACCTGAACTGTACGAGATGGAGAGGTACAAAGTGGGCGCCGCGCGAAGATACCAGAAAAGAATCGCCGCTCAAAAATTTGAAGTCGTAGTGGAAGAGTTGCGGAAGTACGAGTGGCAAATCCGAAGCTGTTATCACAAATACCTGGACTTCAGTGAGGAAGCCCTGGCTTTGCTAATGGCGTTGGACGCCGCCTTTGTTCTCGAGTGCTTGCAATTCTATGCAAAGCAGGCGGACAAAACAAGCCAGGAAGTGTCCTCGGAAGTAAAGCAGCTGGGAAACGTTCTCGATCCTTCTGGAAGAAGCGCGGCTCACAATGCTATTATGAAAGATCTAATGATGCTCGAGAATCAGATACCTTTGTTTGTCTTACGAAAGCTTTTGGAAATGCAGCTGCTTTCTGAGGCAGGGGCGGAGGAGAGGCTCTGCAATATGGTGACACTTGCGTGCAAAGAATTGTCGCCTTTCATGTTCAAAATGCCGGAGACTTCAAAGCTCCAGATAAAAGATCGGGGACACATACTCGAAGTGCTCTATTACTCGCTTGTCCCCGTCCCCCCCAAAGTTGATTCTTTTCGCAGTGCCGTTGAAATGGAAGAGCAGCCGCTGCCGGATATGACTAATGTCCAGAAAGCTTTTAATTTTCTATGGAGGGCGCTCTCTGCACTCAATGTCCGCCCCATTCAACGGATATTTCAGGCAAGGAAGCAATTTTTGAGTATTTATTTTCAACATTTCCCTTATTTTCTTAAAGAATCAAATGCGCGCATAAAGGAAAGATTCTTTTCTCATTTGATACTAAATAATTTCTGTATTTGCATAAAAGAATTTAGATCCTGATTTCTCACCTGAAATTTCATGCCTTTTTATGAAAGATTTACTGAAACTACTCGTAAATTTTCATAAAAAATTTAAATCCTGATTTCATGCCTTTTTATGAAAGATTTACTAAAACTACTAATAATTTTCATACAAAAATTGAGATCCCGATTTCATGCCTTTTTATGAAAGATTTACAGAAACTTCTCGTAAATTTTCATACAAAAATTTAGATCCCGATTTCATGCCCTTTTATGAAAGATTTACTGAAACTTTCAGAAAATATTCATACTAAAATTTAGATCCTGATTTCATGCATTTTTATAAAAGATTTACTGAAACTTTTAGAAAATTTTCCGAAAGAGTTGATAAATTATACTCTGGTTTTACGGGAGGGTCGTCCAGGTCGTAATAAAGCTGCCTTTACGCCTTGTTTCCGCTCTCGGAAACCTGCCGGTTCTTAGGGCTTTGAAGGGGCCGATTCTCATCATCTTCAATTCTTTTTCCGCCGAGAAAACTGACCAGGACGGCACAGGCGAGGACGATTCTTCTGTGGAAATTCCTCCTACACGAGATGAGCTGGATATCGCGTCCATTTCCAGCTTATATTCAGCCGGAGTAAAATTCCTTCCCACGGACGGAGACCTTACCACAATACGCTTCGACCAGAAGACTGCCACACTGTACCTTCCCAAAGTTAAATTAGATGCTACTTCAGAAGTGGTTCTCAGAAACCTGGTGGCTTTTGAAGCTTCGGCGAGCCCCGGGGCTTTCATCTTTACTCGCTACACGGATTTAATGAATGGAATGATCGACAGCGCGGAAGATGTTCGATTGCTCCGAAGCAGCGGGATTATTTATAATTACTTAGAAAGCAACGGAAAGGCTGCGAGCATGTGGAACAACATGGGTAAATGCGTGAAATTGACCAAAGTTAAGCAACTGGATGAGGTCATAGCTGAGGTAAATAAGTTTCACGGCAGGAAATGGAGAGTTGCTCTGGAGAAGAGCCTGAAAACTTATGTGTTTGATTCTTGGAAAATCCTGTCTCTCTTTGCTGCGTTTATACTTCTCGCCCTCACATGTTTGCAGGCCTTCTGCTCTGCGTATGACTGCAAGAGATGGTTTAGCGACACTGATTTTGTTGAGGAGTCTGAGCGACTGGGTAAATAATTCCTCGGATAGGCTACTTGTTTTTTCATCCGCCTGTATCTTTGTATTTATGTGATTTCAAGTACTCTGTGGCTTTACCCATATTTTCTGCTGCTGTAATTCTTGCTTTGACTGAAAGGAACAAGTATCATGTACTTAGCTCTGCAATGTTTCGTGTTCCTGTTAATTTCAGAACATAAATTCAAAAAATTAGTTATCTCCAGACACGCTTTTAAGCATTAAAGATTGGAATCGGCTAATTTCTACATAAAAATAATGTTCGCCCAAAAATTTTAGTTAAATTTCAAAAAATTGGTTGTATTATGTAAATTTTTTTTTTTTTTTTTATAAACTGGTGTGTTATTTTGTGTGGAGATTAGCTGCTGGGTGTCTGTTAAATTTTTTTAGATGGTTTATTAATTAAAGTAAATTTGATGTGAGTACTTTGTAAATGAAAAGATTGATAGTATTTTCTAAAAATGGTAATTGTATTGAATAATTCATCCAACATGGGAATATATTTTGGAAAGACAAATACTCTAAACTTTAGATTAGATAAGCTTGATAATGATACTATTATTATCACTATTATTATATTATTATTATACTAGCATAATATTAATAAACACTCCGTCATTAATAACTTAATAAGGGTTAAGGTTGAATTAGGTTCAAGTTAAGGGTCAGTGTTCACTTTGGTATATTGTTAGGGTTAGGGTTCAATTCGATTTAGTGTTCGATTTAGGTTTAGGGTACAAGTTAGGGTTAGGATTAGGGTTCTATTAGGTTCATGTTTATGGTTAAGATTCAATTTGGTTTAGTGTTAGGTTTAGAATTAAGATTAAAGGGTTTAATTTAGTTATATTTTCAATACACAACAATATAATAGTAATATATTTGGTTTAGGGTTAGACTTCTCTTTTCTTTAGTGTTAGGATTAGGACTCAATTTGTTGTAGGTTTAAAATTCAACTTGATTTAAGGTAAGGATTTATTTTGGTTTAATATGAGGGTTATATATCAACTTTGTTTAATGTTCAATTAGATTTTGACTTTAGGTTTAATTTGGT
This sequence comes from Cryptomeria japonica, assembly GCF_030272615.1. Classification (NCBI taxonomy): domain Eukaryota; kingdom Viridiplantae; phylum Streptophyta; class Pinopsida; order Cupressales; family Cupressaceae; genus Cryptomeria; species Cryptomeria japonica. The sequence continues at coordinate 287,075,875 of NC_081409.1, read as the reverse complement.
TAAAAATTAGAACTACAATTCAATTTGGCTATTTTTGGTTTAGGGTATAATTTGGCTTAGGGTTAGGGTTAGGGTACCTTCTAGTTTAATATTCAATTAGGATTAGTCTTAGGGTTCAATTAGGTTTATAATTAGCATTCAATTTGGTTTAAGGTTAGGGTTTATTTATTTCAGCGTTAGGGGTAGAGTTTAATTTGGTTTAGGTTTGAATTAGCTTTAGGGTTAGGGTTCAATTTTCCTTAGAGTTAGGGTTATGACTCAATTTGGTTTAGGGTTCAATTAGTTTTTGACTATTGCGGTTCAATTTGGTTTAGGGTTCAATTAGGTTTATTGTTAGCATCCATTTTGGTTTACTATTAGGGTTGGATTTGGTTTATCATTAGATTTTTTTTTTATTTTTAATTTTAGTGTTTGGGGTATAAAAAGAGCAGCCTCCCTAGCCTAGAGAAGGACACAATTCACAAATTATTATAGGTTCCACGCAGAGGTGGGCCCTCCACTATTGAAGGCGCTTACCATAAAAGGTACAAATCTGACCAAAATAAATTTGAAGACTCCTCAAATGGCATTGTCTATCCAGCATCCAGATTTTACCATTGACCATGTTTAATAATTAATTGAAAAATAAAATCTAACAAACCAAATATTGTTATATTTTATTTTTAATGAATTAAAAACATGGTCAAATGGTACAGTCTTGGTGCTGCGTAGACAGAGATCCTCAAATGATACTGCGATCTTCTAATATTAATGTGCTGCACCAGTAATGAATAAGGCAAATCATGAGTATAAAAGTCAATGCCAAACATTATCTGCAGAACCTCCTGCTAATGCATGCATTAACTAGCGCCGACCCTTTCACCAATAAGCACCAGACCCAACAAATCGGGGAGATGAAAATATGCAACATGCTTTCCATGTGCTCGATCCTCAAGCCACACTCAACAGCGATAAACTATCCCGCTACTGCTGGGTAATATGGGCCGAAGATGCCAATATAGATATCTACAAATCAGACAACTCCATCCAATACACGACCAAGCAGGGCAAGACGAGCCCACAGAAAACTTATTGCCCTCGATCAAAGATCGATAATCAACTCAGAAAGGCTTAGACTAGTATGATCACCAACTTGGAAAGGCACCAGTCAATAAATGAAGCGCCAACGTCCAGCCTTCCTAGCATTCGCAGCTATATTGACAAAAAAATTGTAGGAGAAATGTCGGTCAATGACTTTAAGATCTGGCCTTCCTCAAAAGCCACGAGCAGATCACACCAAGTGGAGAAGCGCGCACAGCCTTGACTATCACTCACAATATATGCGTCATGCGCCAAGCAATTTACCGTGCAAATTATCCAATAGATGCACCAGAAGAATGAAGCCTCGAATCTGTCAAGGAGAATGGTGGCCAATGAATAAAGGCGAAAGCTTCGCCAAAGAATCCGATTGTGTGTGCCAATTAATGAAGCCTGATCTTATGATAAGATCTTGCGGGCCAAGGCAGTAAATACCAGGTCAAACAAATAGCTTGACCAATCAATGCAGGTTTGTAAGACATAAAGCCTATGAGCTGGAAAATACGAAGTGTGAGCCTGCTGCCTGACCAAAAAACTCCACCGACCAGATTTGAATAGTAGAGGTCGATCAATAAAACGTGGATTGTGAGCGCCGAAGACAAAAGATATGCAGGGCCCACGCAATAAACGCAATAATATCAATGTAATGTATGAATGCAATGAATGAATGTTATATAGAGAATTGAAGATGAGATTATATTTAGAAAGTTGCAAATTTAAAATTTGTTCATTTATTTTAATTTATAAAATATAAAAAATTACAAATTTTTATACAAAGTTGCAATTATAATTTTCAAAGATGGAAACATTCGTAAATTGAAAATAAAAAGATGCAAAGCTGCAACTATTATTCTTAGACATGGAAACATTTGTAAATTGAAAATAAAAAGTTGCAACTATTAAATTCATTCATTTATTTTTACTAGCATACCTATATTTTATAACTAAAATTCATGTAGAAGACACCAAGAGATATCATTTAAACAAAAAAGAAATAGCATTCATAAATATAAACAAATGACAAGATTTACAATTTAAAACAAATATAAAATCCATATTGCATTGACATTGCAACCTTATTTACAAGATAGATATACATACAAGAAATTGAATGTAATAAAATGAACAACTTAGCAATATAATCTAATAAAACATGTCTTTCAAATGAATAATTAATCAAACTTAATCTATTAATAACTATTCTCTATGCTCTTTCCTTATCACTATTTTGATTGCATTATATATTTTATCATGGTAATCAATCAATCTTAATTCATGATTCAATCATATCATATACAAAACTAAATATTCTATTAGTTTCATTTGTAACATGGTTGTAATTTTTATTTAATATTACTTGATTGAATCTAACAATGACTCTAAAAATTCATCGGCAGTAGATTTTGAAAAGTCAAATACTCTAAACCTTAGAATAGATAAACTTGATGATGATGGCTTTAAGACTTAGCATTATAGTTCAATTTAATGTTCAATTATGTTTAAGGTTAGTGTTTAATTTGTGTTAAGGTTTTATAAGTGTAAGTCTGCAATTTAGGTTTGGGTTTAGAGCTAGGCTTTAATTTGGTTTAGTATTAGGGTTCAATTTTCTTTAGTGTCAGGGTTAAGGTTTAATTTGGTTTAAGATTTCTGATGGATTTGTTAGAAATAGTTTTGGCTATTTATGTTTACTAAAGTTTTAACTTAGGAAACAACATTTATTAGGTAGATGGATAATTGTAGAGTTATATTTGGACTCTAACTCTTCTAGATGGAGACATTTGTCCAAATCTTGTGTACTCTTATCACCTACTCTTTCCTTTTTAAGCAAGGCTCCTTGTACATTTGTACTTACCTAATTTCAATAAAATCTCATGTTTTGAATCTCTCTTAGTTGTGGAGGATGTTCTGTAGATTGTCTCTTGGTTTGGGTGGAGACACCTACATGGCATCAGAGCCTCTAATTCTACAACTCCTTCCTATTTAGATAGTCTTAGTCATTTTTAAGTTTTGATTTCCTGAATTATCTTGATCTATCCCGTTATTGGATGCATTCAATTTTTAAAGTGCCTCATCCTTGGATTAGTCTTGGCGTGTCTAATTATGAGAAAATGATTTCATTCACTAGTGGCTTGTCTTTGTTTGGTGATCAAATTTCCCTGTCCTCAATTTTTAACCATGTGCCTTTGTTGTAGTAGATCAAATGTTTCTAATGGATGTTGATTCTTTCTTTCTAGAGTGACAAATGATAATTTATAAGTGGAAGTATGCTCACTAGTTTTGTTGTGGTGATTATTGGTGTGCATCAATCTCTTGTTTAAGCATGTGGGATCTGTGTCAGTCTCCAATCATTTTTTTGTTGAGCTTGAATGATATACTTGGGATTATAGTGACAGTTTGTCTGGTTTGAGGCCTTTAATTGCATCATTTCTTTGTGAGAGGTCATATTTACCACCTCTGGATTATTTCACTTGATCATGGATCTACACTTTCTCACGAGGAAGCTTTCTTGACTTATGAGATCTGTTGTGACTACTTGTTGAAGGTATTTTTGACCATGTATGGTCGTGTAATTACATCAGCCTTCATTTGGCTAAGTCCTCAAATTCATTGGTTGGCCTCCATATTTTTCATGTGATTTTATGTTTGCAAGATTGGCTACATCAGGTCCATATCCATCATTTTATTGGCACATTAAAAGCTTTTGGGCATCTTATTTTTTTTATCGATCTACAAAACATAACTGGGTGGAGAGACTCCTTCTCAAGATGCATTTTTTTTTATCAATTGTAATCTCTTTTCCTTGGGGGTTAGAGCATTTGTTGTGAAAGGAATGTCTTTGTGGTTGGCTTGTTGACGAGGATCAAGTATTATCCTACATGGTGGATATTCTTGCAATGATTATATTTGAGATTTTTTATTTTCTTGTCTGTTGTTTAAGATTTGAGTCGTATCCTCATTTTCTTTGACCAACATCTTCATCATAGCGGCGTATTCATTATTACAAAGTCTTGCATTCATTTTTGCATGCAACACGTTGTTTGAGTAACATTGATATATTGGCCTTCTTCACTCCTTTGTTGGTGCATTTATTATGTGATGTGATTTAATTATGCTTGGTTATTGGGCCCACATTTAATACTTGTAGCTTGAGGTATTTTCTAGGCTTGAGTGGTTTTGGCTAGTAGTACCTTCACATTTATTATGGTAGGTATTCATATATTTGCCAGTCGTTCTCCTAGGCAATAGGGATCAACTTCAATTTTCTACAGGATCTGAATAATTTTTTTTGTCTAATTAGTACATTTACTGTTGTTGCACACAACATGTGTTGTGGTAGAGCATCAAGATTTTATCTCTCTTTAATCATGGGTCAGCTTTATCTACCTTCATATTCAATGGCACCAAATTGTGAGTGTGGCGATTTCATGAAAATATTGACTATGAAAGTGGTTATGAGTATAGGGGTGGAACACAAAGCCACCACAAGACCCTACCAATGCTCCACTCATTGGTGCCCTTTTTGTCATGTGGGGCATTTCTTTGAACTGTTGATTTGATACCACTCCCATGAAGGATCAAGCCTTATCCTTAGATTCTCAAGAGGGGAGAGACGTTTTTTTCATCGTCATGCCCTAATCATGTTTTTTATTCAAATGGTCATAACTTTGACATCCAGAGTCTATTTTTAGCAAATGAAGTACCATTAGAAAGGCGGTTCCATCATTATTCATCGGTGTAATTTTTTGTAAGCATATTCTAGTAGACACATAGAGATACAATTTCACATCATGTATTTAGGGATTTTGCAAAAATTGTGCCATATTCTTGTACTCATAATTATTATAAAGTGTCATGGGGGGTTGCGTAGATCCTTTGTTTTTTTCCAATCATAACTTTGTCAAAGTGAGTGTAACTCCATGACAACAAACAAATCAATGAGATTCATTCCTCATGCACGTGTGTAGTTTAGTTCACACCCTTTGTTTAGTTGTAGGTACTATATTAGTCACTTCAAACCTTGAATTGGTTGGTTACATGATATCAGTGAACTGTCATGATTTTCCCTAGTTAACATTATGGGGGGTATATATTGTTCATGCCAATGCTTCCTTTGTTTCACTTAAAGTGAGTCAACACACTCTTACATTCCTATTTTGTGGAGGCAATCATCCTCAATTGATCTTGGATCTCTAGACTATTGCACCTATATTTTTATCTTGCATTTGTTGAGTATTGATAATGGGATCACTCAGGCAACTTCATTGGTTGCATTGTGATTTTAAGGTCATTTGGGTCACTCATGCATATTTTTGTCTTCATGATCTTGATCATGATCTTTTCCAGAGGAGTATCTTCAGTTACAACACCATATTAATATTCGTCAATTATGTACAACTTCATGTTTTAGTGGTGTTCTTCATTCTTTCACGATGTCATTTAGGAGGCTTCTTAATCCTTAAATGTTCTCTTTCTCAAGAGGAGTTTTTCCCACAAGTTTTATATCATTTTCTCCATTTGTGAGAGAATGATTCACATTGTAGTCATACATGGGTACCTAACATGGATTTGTTGTCAGACCCATAAGGCATCTCATATTGCATGCTTTACTCCCTAAGATGCACTTAAGGGGAGGTATTGGAGTAAATAGTTTTGACAATTTACATTTACTTAAGTTTGACTTAGGTAACAATATTTATCAGGTAGATGGATAATTGTAGACTTATATTTTGACTCTAACTCTTCCAGATGGAGACGCTTGTCTTAATCTTGAGATCTCTCATCACCTGCTCTTGCCTATTTAAGAAAGACTCCATATAAATTTACACTCACCTCATTTCAATGCAATCTCATGTGTTAAATCTCTCTTAGTTGTGGAGGATATTTTATAGATTGTCTCCTTGGCTAGGTGGAGACACCTATAGGATTAGATTAGATTAGTTTAAAAATATTTAATGAGGGCATATTAATTAGAATTGAGATCACTTGATAAGACACTAATTAGGGTTTTCATTTAATTTAAAAATCATTAAAATAGGGTTACTAAAGGGTCAATTCAAGGTTTAGGGTTAAGGTTTAATTTGGTTGAGTGTTAAGGTTCGGGTTCAATCTAGTTTAATGTTTAATTTGGTTTATGGTTAGGGTTAGGGTTTAATTTGGTTCAATGTTAAATTTGGTTTTCAAGGTGATTATTTCTATATATTCAATAGGATTTTCCATGACCTAAAGATTTGGGTTTAATTTGATTTAGGGTTTAGGCTCAATTTGCTATATGTTAAGTTTGAATTTGATTTTGAATAGAATTTGGCTTAGGGTTCTATTTGGTTAAATGCTAAGGTTCAATTTGGTATAGGATTAAGATTCAAAGTGGTTTTGTGTTAGGGTTCAATTTGATATGAGTAGGATTAGGATTAGGGTTGGGGTTAACTTTGATTTATTGTTTAGTTAGATTCAGGGTTAGGGTTCAATTTTGTTTTGTGTTAGGTTTATGGTAGATTTTGGTTCATGGTTAGGGTTAAATTTTAATTAGGTTTAACACTTTATTAAGACTAGGGTTGGAGGTGAATTCAGGGTTAGGGTTAGAAAAAATTTTGTTTTAGGGTTAGGATGTGATTAGGTTAAATGTTAGAGTTAAGTATCCATTGAGTTTAGTATATAGGTTCCATTTGATTTTGGGTAATATTTCAAGGGACCTCTTACTTTATTTTTCTTTCTCATTTTATAGATTATAGTGTGATTCAAAACATTATTTCAAAAGATTATCACTTAATTAAATTTGAAATTTTATAATAATTACATGATAGTTTATGAATGAATATTTCTAGAATTGTGTATATATGAAGATCAAGTAATTTTACCATCCTTCATCATATGCCAAGCTTTAGTATTGAATTATTTTTATTATTCACGAAAAGATATATCTATAAAACTTATAAAAAATTATATCCAATAGGAAGAAATAAATCTTTTATAGACCTTTTCAAAATAATAATTTCCTTACTATATTATGGATATGCAATAATTCTAATATAATCTTAATTTTTTTTAGTAATTAAATTATAAAAACATCATGAAATTTAGAATTGGATGTAAAGGTGAGTAATAGATATATGAAAAATAATAATTTTTTTTTACTATTTTAATATTTATAAATGCGAAAAAATAATCTTGACAAAATCTTAATTTATTAAGTACTTATAGTTTGGAAATATCATGGAATTGAAAGTTTAGAAACATGTTTGTTCTTATTCATTAATTTTTTAATTAATTCATAGAATTCAATTTACATTATGGTTAAGGTTTATTTTAATTTAGTATTGTGGTTTAGGTTTAAGGTTTAATTTGGTTTATAATCTTAATTTATTTTAAGTAGTTAAATTATAGAAATGTTTGTTCTTATTCATTAATTTTTTAATTAATTCATAGAATTCAATTTAGATTATGGTTAAGGTTTATTTTAATTTAGTATTGTGGTTTAGGTTTAAGGTTTAATTTGGTTTATAATCTTAATTTATTTTAAGTAGTTAAATTATAGAAATATTATAGAATTGATAACTGAATGTAAAGACAACAAATAGATATTTTAAAAAAATAGCAATTTTTTTACTATATTGATATTTATAAATATGAAAAGATACTTGACATAATTTTAATTTATTTAAGTAATTAAATTTTAGAAACATCATAAAATTGAAAATATAAAAACACCTTTATTCTTACTCAAAGAAATATTTCATAGATATTTTTAAAATGATAATTTTATTACTATCTTCATATTTTCAAATATAAAAAGATAATTTTTATGTAGTCTTAGTTTATTTTAAATATTTAAATTATATAAACATCATGGAATTGAGAATTGAATGTAAATTAAATAAATATATATTTTAAAAATAACAACTTTTAAATTATATTGATATTTATAAATATGAAAAAATACTTTTGACATAGTTCCTTAATTTCTTTTAAGTAAATAAATTTTAGAAGCATAATGGAATTGAGAATTGAAAACCCTTAATTATTTTTTAGCATTGCATTGGTATGAGGATAATAGCTTTCCAATTAAAACAATTTCAATTTTTTTTTTAAAGAATCAATGATGATATTTTAGAATAAATTTACTGAAAAACAAATTGTATTTTTAATGTTTTACCTATGCAAAAAGTTGTATTCCTTGTTTTCTAGATATTGATATGTTGATTGAAGATGAAAGTGATCATTATCAATAACATTAATAAAATTAATATTATCAAGTTTTCTACCAGTTACATCTACAAAATTAAAATTTCCTTCCAAGTTTCTCAATCTTTTCATAATCATGCATATAACAAGACTTAATCATAAGTTAGAGTTTTGTCTGAAGCTAATCTTTTCTGCAACTATACATAAACAAAGACTTGATTAAAGATTTTGATTGAATAATTCAGTCAATAAAACATGTTTTCTCTAGATTGCATTGCGAACTTGCAACCTTAATTTAAAGAATAATATATAAGAAAAAATAAAATAAAATGAAATTAGAACATGTTTCGATTACTTTCTCTTATCAAAGATCATCACATGCAAATGAAATTACAATAATCTTAAGGAATCCAACTCATTTTCATTAAACATATAACCTGCAATTACAATTAAAAAGACAATATAAGTATTCACATAAATACATTGATGATAGTCAGAACTTTGTTGGGGCTCTCAAATGTTATCTTCATTTTTCTCATTCCCACCCATAATGACCCATAATGCATGAAAATAAAATAAAATAGTTAACAAAACAAACAAATAGTACTCAACCTATGTTGTTAATTCATGCTCAGAGTACTATCTATTAGTTTTTTAAAATGAAACTTCATTGAACAATGGCCAACCTACCTTATTCTTAAGGTAGTAAGCCCACATGGTGTGTTTTAAAAGAAACAAGTTTAGTAATGAAACAAGTGTTTTAAAAGAAACAAGTTTAGCAATGAAACAAGTGTTTTAAAGAAACAAGTTTAGCAATGATCTAACATGTTTAGTTAAATTTTTTTTAATCTATTTTTACTTTATTTTTGTTTTATGACACAAATAAGAAAGTGTGGTACTGAAAGACGTTGGAAGACAAAGGGTCACAACTTAGAAATCCACTTAACAATGAAACAAATACAACCAATGGAAGACCAAGAGTCACAACTTAGAATTCTACACAAAGGTGTCCCTCATGGGAGTTGAACTTGGGTCTCCACATTGAGAACTCAATGCTTTAACCAACTAAGCTCAAGCCCTTGGACTATAATATAATATTAATATATCTCATTTTATAATATTATTATAAAAAATGATTAATTTAATTTTTTTAAAGATAGGAATAAATTATTTTTCATTTTAAAAATATTTATATTTTTTTATCACAAATAGTTTTTAAATATGAGTTTAGAAACTTTCTTTAATTAAGTCAATTTTTAGGAAGATATCCTTATGAGAATTTACTATTCAATATTTAAAAAAATATTCCATATCATTCTTATGCTTTTTTAATATAACATAGTTAATAATTAAAAAAAGGTTAGAAGTATTTTTTTTGCTTCAAAAACAAAAAATAATTGCATTTAAAACTTATAAATTTGATAATAATAAATTAAATACTTTTTTTTCTTTGAAAACAAAAAAAATTGTGTTTAAAAATTATATAATCTAATAATAATAAAGAATTTTTTTGATTGACATGATGGTCAAACACATGTGAAATTAAATGACTTTTATTTTTCTTGATGAAGGTTTTACGTCCATTGTGAGTGTAATACACCCCTCAGTGTAATAATAAATCAATAACAATAAGATTAGACCCAATAAAATAGTTGGCCTTTATAATATTACATTGACGTATTTTCAAGGAGCAGTGGTCTTATGAAGTCAAAAGAAAATTGCTACAAGATTAATTGAAATATTTTTTCTGGAAAATAGAAGCCCCTACTTTTTAGGGCTACAAATTTGAGTGGGTGGAAAACGTGGGGGACTAGAAATTGCCCCACCAACTTTCACTTTTTTCTTGCCACTTGTCAATTATTTTAATGTAAATTTTCAAATTTTATCAATTTTTTTTTTCATATTTATCTACTCAGGTGAATTGAATATGCTAAATAAAAAAATTCAGGAGGCCACCAGCTTCCATAAATTTGGACCTTAAAATTTTAAGCCTAAATTGCACTACAAATTTCATGGTACCACCTACTTTAAATTATCCTAAAAAATCTCAGCAACAGCCACTAAATTTTTTTAGGAAGCCCCCTCCATGGTGACCCCAAGCTAATATCTTATTAAAATGACAAGGATATTTAATGTTTTTTGTTTCCTTTTAATATAAATATTTTTAATTTAATTTGATTGATTAAAGTATAGTATTGAAGATGTTAATGTTTAATATTCTTCTTAGCTTATGTTTACATGTGTATTCTTGGGAGTATGCATTGATGTGTTGTTGTGGTTGTCATTGATGTCAAACTTGTTGTTCTGGATTGGTCTGGAATGTCTATGGTACATAGTTATCTTGCTATGTTGTTGGTGTTGTAGTTGTTCTATTGGTTATTCCAGAAGTGTTTGGGTCTAAAATTCATTTTTTATGTTGAGTGTTGTTGCTATATTAATTGGATATAATTTAAGCATCATGGATATGATGGGTCTATGGTCTGAAAACATCTTTGTGTTCTCTAAGTGTTGTGGCATTGATCTTTGTTGGTTGAGAGATTCTATTTTAGACCTATCCTTTGGTCTAGATATGATTTGTGGAAGTGTGTTTGATATGTTATGGGTCTCACCGTAGCTTGTGGAGATATAGATTTGAGTTATTTGCATTGGAGAGTATGATTTGATCATTAATTGCTTATAAGGATGTGTAGCGTGTGGATATGTTGTTGGTTATGTTCTAGTGATTGTGGATTGGTGAATTGATCTTTGGGAGATGTGTTTTGGTCCCCTCTTTGTCCTAGAGTGAATTGCTGTGTGTATTTTTGGTTTGGAAAGTGTATTTTGATTCAGGCCAACTTGGTTTAAGTTTTTGATGATCTATCTTATATTTAAGGATGTATGTGATTGAGTTGAAAATGTGATGAGGTGTGGAGTGTAGATGGATGATGTGAAGATATTCAGTAAGATTCGGTGAAGAGAAGAAGAATAGTTGTGATCAAATGTTATGCAAGTTGTGCTGAGACTATGACGAAGATATGAGATAGAGTGTTGGCAGTTGAGGTTAGAGTTGTGTGTTGATGTTGGTCACTTGATGTAGAGTTCAAGGATAGCTTCATGATTAGGAGATCTTTCTTTTCATATCATTTTTTGTATCTTTCCCTGAGTGCAGTTAGCTCCAAGTTTTGTAAGTCCTCTTTTGTATCTTGCCCCATGAATAATTAGCCTTGGTGTGCAAGTTTGGAGTAGTGATATCTTTTCTTTATAATCTGATATACATAGTGGATACATTTTGTGGGAAGGTGATCACCATGGTTTTTCCTTGTTCGAGTTTTCCACATATAAATCTTGATATTCATGTGTTGGATGTATGTTGTTGATTAATTGTGTATGTGATGCATTAGTTATTTGTTTGGACTAATTCACCCCCCTCTCAGTCCTTCCTTGGGTTCAACAATTGGTATCAGAGCAAGGTTTCTCTCAAGTAATCTTATCCGCTTGAGGTAGATCCGGTATGGCACATGACATGCATTACAAAGTTCCTATCTTTGATGGTAAATTTTTTTCATACTATAATGAGAGAATGGAGTCACATTTGGAGATAGTGCATAATGGAATTTGGGAAATCATTCCGACTACATATACACCTTTGCAGGGTGGTGGTCAGACTCCGGATGAGATAATGTTGAAGGAGGCTAATGTAAAGGCTAGAGTGATTAAGTGTTTGGAAGGGTAAAAGGTTTGAAAGAAACTAAAGTTGTGCAGAACAAGATGTGTTTGGCATATGAAGGAGATTCGAAGAAAAGAAGGCTAGACTGATGAATTTGAAGCAGATGTATGAGTACCTGAGAATGCTGGAAGATGAGAGTGTTGAGAACTATATTCACAGAGTGACTGATCTTGCTGATGGAATTAGAGCTATTGGTGGAAATTTAGAAGAATGTGATGTTGTGCATAAGATTTTGCTGACTTTTCCTAAATCCTACAAGACACAGAGATGTGTTATCCAAGAGAGAAATGATTTGAGTAAGTATATTATTGATTATCTTATTGGCACTTTAAGAACTTGTGAGATTTCAGAAATGGAGCAAGAGAAGAGAGAAATGAAATAAGTGACATTTAATGATCCAGAATGCAGTGGAGATTTAGATGAAACGGAAGCAAATTTTGTGATAAGATTACAACGTTGCATTGGATAATACAAAGGTCAGTTACCTCTAAAATATTTTATTGTGGTAGAATTGGACATTATGTTTCTAATTGCACTTACAAAGAAGACTATAAGAGACTAGATGATGATGAGAAGAAGAATAACTTTAGAAGACACAATTTCAATAGAAAGGAGAAGAAGGGCTTATATTCTATTTTAGAAGATACTTCTAAAGATAAAGTTGATGATGACTTGAATGAAGAATCTTTGTTCCTAGCAATTAAGGATAAGGATAATGTTTTGGAGAAATTAAAAGAAGAGAAATCAGTTAAGGCTACATTGCATGCTAAGATAGAACCAAATACATGGATTATAAACTTTGGATGTTCAAATCATATGACCGGTGATAAATATAGGTTCATTAATCTCAAGAAATATGGAGTATTTGTGAAGTTTTCTAGAGAAGATGGTGTAGCTATTTGAGGTATTGGAAGTGTTTCAATTGATGGTAAGCATAAAATTGATGATGTTTATTATGTTGTCCAAGACTAAGACATAGTTTGTTAACTATTAGTCAAAAGTGTACAAAAGGGTATGAAGTTTTATTTAGTAGCACTAGAGGTGTGATTAGAAAGGAGAAGACTGGTAAAAGAGTTGTAGAAGGAGTTAGAACATGTGGAAATATTAACTACATTAAGGATAGAAAGGAGAGTAATTTTTTTGTATCTTAGAAGGTTGATATTGTTCCAATAGTTCTAGAGAAGACAAATGATCTGGAAGAAAGAAAAGAGAAGGAATCTTGAATGAAGAGGGAGAACAAGAAGAGGATGATTCGGTGAAAATTCTTGCCAAGTATGTTCAGAAGCATCATTCAAAGAATCAAATAATTAGAGATAAATCAAATGGAGTTGAAATAAGAAGGAAAATTGCAGAAGCTCCAGATTAAGCTAATTACTATTTTCTATTAGTGACTTGAGACAAAGACTTATGAAGAAGCAAGCAAAGATTAAATTTGTGTAAAAGCAATGGAGGAAGAACTAAATCAAATTCAGAAGAATAAGATTTGGGAACTAGTACCTAGATTGGTGCATAAGAATGTAATAGGAACTAAGTGGGTATTGAAAAATAAATTACATGAGTAAGGACAAGTGATAAGGAATAAAGAAAGACTGGCATGTAAAGGATATTCTCAAGTGGAAGGTATAGACATTGAAGAAACTTTTTCTGTGGTAGCAAGGATGGAAGCTATTCACATGTTTCTCACATTTTCTCCTTACCAGAACTTTAAAGTTTATCAGATGGATGTCAAATAAATATTTTGAATGGAGATCTACAAGAAGTTTACATTGAGAAACCAAATGGATTCAGATTGATAGAAGATCCAGATATGGTGTGCAGACTGAAGAAGGCATTGTATGGACTTAAATAGGCACCTAAAGCCTAGTATGCAACATTGGACATGTATTTGCTTCAACAGAATTTTAGGAAAGGTACAACAGACAATAATCTTTATTTCAAGATTGATGAAGATAAGTTGTTGATTGTTTTTATTAAGATAAATGGGTTTTATAGGGACCCGAAACCCAAATCCAAATAGAAAATAAATAAATATGAAACAATTGCCAACCAATCCAAAACCAACAACAAAAAAGCCACCGAAATATGGCAAAGCCCACACAAAAGAACAACCAACAAAAACCTAAACAGAGAACAAAACAAAAATAAACTAGAGAGTGCATAAGCTCAGATTTCTTCTGGATTATATTCTCGTTGATCTCCTCAAGTTCTTCCATGATAAATCTTGTTGAACTCCTCTCCTGATTCTCGCTCCTTGTTCTGGTAAAGGGGCCTGTATTAACCTTTGATCCCTCTCCTTGCGAGGTTAGTTCCTAAATTTTTTTCTTCTGTTTAGCATCTGATAGTGGGACATTGGAAATAGCCTGGGTTTTATTGATAGTCACAATCTTATTGACCTTCCTAAGGCCCTCAGTACTGCTGCTCATGGCTTCCTTACTAATCTCAACCAATTTCCTCAGGTTGCCCTTAATCTCCTCCAAGTTCTTTTCCAACTACCCTATCTTGGACTTCTGATCCTTTTTCATGACTTTTGTTGGTTCCCAAATCAACAAGTCTAAGTCCCAGAGGAATTGCCACTAACTCATGATCAGACCTAGAAAAGGGTTTGGCCAACGAACAAGACTCAATCACAATGACTGCAAGGCGGGTGAACCTATGCAATGTCCTAGTAACTTTCATCTTCAACTACTCTTGACATTACATGCTACAATGGATCATCTCAATGAAAAATATACCAAGGAAAGATGGATTAACTCCTAGTTATGGATTTAACCTTAATTTCCATGCATCTATGAACTCAGAGATTACTTTAGTGGGGAATATTCGCCAATGGCAAATTTTTCACATCAGCGACTTGAGAAATGGCAAATATTTTGTATTGATTGGGGGTGGCCATGTCGCTGGAACATTATCAATTTTCATCAAATTCACAGCCCGATCACAATATGTTTTATGTAATTAAATGTTTCTATGTGGGGATTTTGCCAATACAATATACAGTGGACACACGGTAAATTTAAATTTTTCGCCTACACTCTCTAAGGTTGCCTTAATAGATGACCACAATTTGCCTATAGGCATATGAAGATTTGTTAGCCAGGAGGACCCAATTCGCCCAAAATTTTGTCAATGCATGTCTCCATTCACCCTAATTTTTGCCAACTATATTGTATTTGCCAATTATTTGGACGACCCATAATCACCTCGAAAATTACATAAGTCGTGTTATAGTTAAGCAAGATTCGCCAAATATTTGTATACCATATAAAATTCTCATGGAATTCTCCATATAAGGATTGGTATAAATACTTTTCAAGAAAAAGATCTATCTCTACACAATCTGGTGGGTTCTAGGCTCTGAATTTAGATCAATAGCAAAGTTTCAGACCAAGGAAAATCATTGTTGTTGACTGCATTGGTGACTGCTAGTGACCTAAAGTTGAGCGATCATATTTTTGAAGTGTTATAATATTATTTTGAATTTATCTATATCTGTTTGCACTATTGAGTTCATTCTTATTCAGCTGGGACCCATCAGTGCCAAGTGGTCAGCTGGGAGATTCATACCTCAGACATCTAGATTGTACATCATAGGGCCAATGAAACATATATTATGGGCCAATGAAACATATATTATACTTTATAGTCCATTATTACTTCTTCAACAAATTGATATTTTTTGGCAGCCTTTATTTTGTTGGAGATGTAGAACAAGAAGAAAGGTAGGAAACCTGAATGTGGGGAAGGCCATGAGAGGCCAACAAAACGCTAGAACGTTGTCTTCGTACTTTGGCTTTGGAAAAGATTGTGGTGAAAATCAGAAAGGTACATCATCATAAGTACAAGTACATAATTCACAACCTACACCATATGTTGAAGACGACAACGAACCTGATATCTCAGATCAGGAGGATCTTGAAGAAGATTATCTGGTAGATACCCAAGTTATCCAGAATGATATAATCGACTTGGGTGATAATTCCATAGATGATAATTCATGGAAAGGGAAAAGAAAAGCCAGATTAAAAAAAGATCAACCAAAATAAATAAAAATGATCGGGAGTGGGATATGTTAGTGAGGAATTTTCAAATTAATTGGGCACCAAAGTATCCATTCACTGAACTAGTGGAGAATCCAATTGAAGGTGATCCTCTAATAGAATGCAGGTGTAAGATTTGCACTTGGAAACATAACAAGGAAATTAGGTTGCAGCTAAAATTTGACACCGTAGAAAAGCATATGGGTAAAGTTTATGAAAAACAAATGATAGACAGAGTTTAAAAATCAATGATAAGATGGAAAATAAGGAGGAATGTAAGCATGTGAGGAATGTCGAAGTGTATTATTTTCATGAGAAAATATAGATGAAGCTTGCTGAAGTTAAAGGTTCTATTGAAGCTAGTTTTGGAAAAGCAATGCAAATAGAACAACTGGGAAAAGTTGTTCAGTTAAGTGTTGTTTTTTATATTTTGAGTAGAGGGCGTTCTTTGATAGATTTCTGATCAATTAGTGGTTTATTACACTTTTTGAAAGTTCCTAACTATCCTAATAGTCATTGGTTAGTAAACGGTGGAATAGAATGGGCAAGTTGTCTCGCTGAGGTTGAAAAAGAAGACACAAAGGAAAAAATAAGAGAGTCAAACTTTATTGCATTTTTTTAGATGAAGTTACAGTAGTAGATAATACTTCGTGGGTATGCATGCATGTTTATATTGTATAGAATCATGCCCGTCAACCTCATCTACTATTTGTTGTTAAAATGAAGGATAGTGCGATAATGGAAAATTTATTTCAACTAGTAAAGAGATGTTTAATTGAATATGGAGGTATGAATGACATGACGGTTGCCAAAAAATTGGTGTGTGTTGGAGCATATGGAGCTTCAGTAATGCAAGGTCACAGGAACGGTCTTTGTACAAAGATTGAAACTGCTTTTGCATCGTACATTACTACAATTCACTGCATGGGTCACAAAATGAATCTAGCTTTTGGAATTGTGAGCAAGTATGCTTCATTAAAAAAATTAAAATTTTAATCAGAGAGCTCTACTCATACTTTTGTCAAAGTCCCAAGCGATTTATGGAATTTCAACACTTTGTTGATGGAATAACTAATGGGAACAAGCTTCTCAAGGATATTGTACCAGATGGTTCTCTTTGGATGGTCCAGCACATCGATTTTTTTTAGAATATCCATCCTCAATTGGACTATTTCACACAACTCGTGATGAATCAGAGTAACCAAAATTTCCTGACCTTCTTCGGAGGTTAAGTAATCTAGAGACACTCTTAACTTTAGTATCTCTTCTGCCCATGCTAGAGGAAATGAGGAATATTGTGTAGGTTGCCCAAAAGAGAGCTCTATATATTGCAGAATATGCTACGCTACGTAAGTTGACATGCATGGCCCTCGACAATCTCTATCGAAATCAACCAACACTATCTGAAGAAAAATTTGTTAAGTGATGGACACTCATAGATTTGAACAATCCTGATAATTTTTTACAAATTGGTGCAAACGGGGAGGTATGTGCCAATGTACTGGGAGTTGAGATACCAATGCACTTCTATGCCATGGTTGACCTCGAGGAACCAGGTAAGCGCCCTAGGAAGCAACTAGCAAGAGTTACAAGGGAATATTTCAACAAGATTGTTGAGTTTGTAACTACTTCTGTGAAGAAAATTGCCTATGATATTTCCTCACATATTAGAAGCAGACTCCCTATTGAAAACCTACTCAAAGACATGTCTATTATGTTTCCTCAATATTGGAGCCTCAACAGTGTAGCTGATTTTCAAAGTAAGCTACTGACTTTGATAAAACAATTTTGTATATCCAGAGAATTGAATGGAGTAACTATAAATGGAATATTAGATGAAACTCATCTTAGAGAGAAATCATCTCATTTTGAATACACTATGAGGGAATAATATGGCAGAATGGAGAACCCCCATGAAGAGGAATCAGTAACAAGGCTTTGGAAAAATATAGGTGAGAACATAGCGTTGCGTGATTCAATACCAGAATATTTGAAGCTTGTTGATTTATGTCTTACCATGGTATTGGGTTCGGTGGAAGATGAGAGAGTTTTCAATGCTTTGGGGTTCCTAAAATCAAAGCTAAGGAATAGACGAGACAAAAAATTGGAAAATTGCTTGAGGCTCTATACATCTAGGTATGGTGTCCACACTTTTCCTTATGATAGGGCACTCAAAATCTGGAGGTCCAAATGTGAAAGAAGAGGTTTGGGCAACACTTCAAACCAAAGTTCTAGCAGGACTATTGACTCATGTACTAGACCTACTGGTAGAATTGAGATGCAGTTCAATGAAGGTATGCAAACTTAGAGTGAAGAAAACACAGACAAGAATCAAGAAAGCTCTGAATTTAATGATGATGAATGACAACTGTAAGAGATTGGTATTTATTAATCTTATTACTGTATCTCATCATTCATATTACAAAAGCATATTATTATGGTTGATAACTTGATGATATTCTATGAGTCTGTCAACTTTTTGCAATTAGAATTTAATATTGATTTGTAATTGTATTTTTCAACTTTCTACTTCTAGATTTAAAATAGCATAATAAAAGACCATAATGTGTTTATTGATATAGAGATGCTTATTTAGCCATGTTGAGAACTTAGATTTTTATTGATACAAAGATGTTTATTTAGACATGTTGAGAACTTAGATTTTCATTAATTCTTTCAAAATATAGCCATATGATACAATTCATTCAACACACCACTCTGTGTGATTCTCCATGCAAAAGTCAATACAAAGTTTCAGAACCCTTTCCAAATGACCCTGAATTCCCTTTTATAGAAACAAGGGAGCATCAACAGCTTCAGGTCAATTTGCAACATGTGAAGACTCAACATCAAAATCAATTACTAATGCACTGAACACTAAATATATCGTTCCGACTACCATCAGTATCACAAACTCAACACAAATTTACATGGCCATCATAGGCCAAATTAGCAATTTAGCAATTTAATAGCTACTACATGTCTCCTGTTCAAAATACAGAGTTCAAAATTAAATATTAATTCAATCCATGACAAATTAAATATAGATAATAGTAGTGCCCAAAACCTATAAATCAGAAATAGAGAAATGCAGAAATGTTAAAACTTGGGAGAATTTGAGAATACAAATTTACAGGCTGAAGGTTTGCAATGTGCATCATAGATTCATAGGCTGGATTAGCAATAGTGAGTACTAGTTTTTTCCTATTCGTAAAATAGAGTTATTTCCTGCGATGCCAAATTTTAAATAGAAAAAATATAAAACCTTGAAATTAAGAGTAAAAGCAGAAAACTGTGCAATACATACTATGATTCTTGAGATTTTTGTGCTAGTTTTTGTGGGGTGCTCCACTCTTTACTTGATGGAAGGTCAATATTCTTTAAACTATTTAAAGTCAACTGCAACTTCGTCAACAATCCATATTTAGAAGAGTGACTTGACATCATTGTTCCACCCAATACCGCATTCAGATTTGTAAATGGTTTGATGAATTCCAGAAAGCTTTGGGGAGTTGTGTTCTTAGGAAGAAGGTCTAAATCAGACTTCTTTTTATTTGTCCTTGTTTTTTTTGTAAGCTTCTTTTTAAATAAATTTATTTGATGGGTCAACAGACTTAGGCAAACCAAGTTTAATTAAAGTAGTTGTCTTTTCTTGCAAGTTCAATATCTTTTGCCACCTTTATCCATAACTTCTGATGTTTCCCTTAGTTTCTGGCATTTTTGAAGGATAGACGATGTCTTAACTATGGCAACAATTCAGTTGTTAATTCCCTGGGATGCCAAATAGTTCTTACTGGTACTTTAGACTACTTGCAAAATCTGTTTTGCCATATCCTCTTTTGAATAAACATGTATGCTCTTCTCAATGTACCCTTTGATTTTCATATAAATTAATCTCAGAATTTCATTCAATTCAAACCATTCACACAACTTGTCACTCCTCTGCATTATTTGCCCCCAAATGTTTTCTTGTATATACTTCATTATATTTTTCATATTATCTTTCAATCTATCCTCTGAAGTTTTAATTTTATCATTTGCATTGGGCAGGTCTTCTTTCATTTGTGCACATTTTTTTCTTTCTTCATCTACTTCCTCTTCCAAATGTTTTCATTTTTCCTTCTCATGATCCAATAGGTCCTATATTTTTCTTATTTTGGCAGCAGTAGACTCATAACTTGTGTATAATTTTTGAAAAATGGCTCTTTCATCATCAGTTTTTTACTACTTTTAGCCAGTTTTTCCCTCAGTTCCTTCAATTCTGCCTCCATCTTTTCCTGCTTTGCAATTTCTACCCAAATTTTTTATCCTTTTCTATAAATCATTGCACTTGTTATATGTTGCTTTCCTCTGATTTTTTCGTTTGTCAGGTCTGCCTGTAACTTTTCTATTTGTTTCTCCAGTTTATTTTTTTCTCTCTTCACCTTTAGCAGTGAAGTGTAGACCAATTCGTTAGTCCTTTTTGACACACTAATTTTGTCTACATTTTGTACTTTGGAAAAATCCATTTGGAGGGTGCTAACTTGAAATTCAGAGGGTGCTAACTTGAAATTCAGAGGGATCTCTCTGACTGTGTGGTGGATTTTTATCTTTATTTGGGGGCATAACAACCATGAACTCCATCATATCCTTGTGTGGGTCATATGTTGGAAATACCCTATTCCTTGCAGGTTATTCCTCTAAAACTTCAGTGAGGGCAACCCTCTGCAATGCTCTCTTTTTTTCATTATTTTCATTTGTTGTTTGTTCAAATTTTTCATAGTAATCACGAAATTGAAAATCTCTTCTATTAGAAGTTTGCAAGAAAAAATTATCATTTGCACATTTCCCCCGAAATACACCTCACGTCGTTGAGCTGTGCTCATCCAACGGATGATACTATCCTTTGTCAGTTGTCATGGGTCCCATTATACATAGGATTTCTACCACCTAAATGCCACATCAGCTGACACTTCATTGTCCCATGGGCCATTCTTTCCTATCAGTGTTCGATGACACGTGTTTCCGGTGAAAGTTTGCAAAAAAATTTAGAGATCCCACATTCGGCCCAAAATACAACTTAAGTCGTTGATCTGTGCTCATCCAACAGATGACAATATCCATTGTCAGTTGTCATCCATCCCATTATCAATAGGATTTGAATATGAATCAAATATATAAATTTATAATGAATTAAATATATAATTTAAATATGTAATTTCAAAACTTACATGATATTTTTTTTTATCAATAATTTAAATATTACAAATATGCATGTATAGGTTGTATAGTAAAACCACCATAGTTCTGCCACAACAAAAAACACCCCCAAGGACCAAAACCACCACTCCCAATAAAAAATAAAACCCTACTACATGTAAAAACCCTAGAATTCCAATTCAATGTACCAAAATTTGTAGTAGACATCCCCTCATACATACAAAGTTGGGGAGAAAACGGACATGGAACAAAAAGATACAAATAGACAATACCAAACACCACCAACCATAGCAGGATTAACCCATAAATGGCCTATACTCTAGGTCATCATAGAATTCTGAGAGTCGCTTCATTGCTTGGGTAGTCGTGGGTCTTGGCTGCAACTCTCAACCCACCTCTACACATGCCACTTCATTAAGGACCGTTAAAACCTCATCACATTGCATCAACCTTGCAAACATTTTGAAGGCCTTCCACCTGCGCCAAGCAAGAGCTCTGCATCGTGTCTTCAAATCATCATCAGCCCATCGAATGAGTGGTAGCAGTGACGCCGGGCTAGCCACCCCTACCTAAGGAACAATGTCTACCTTCGGGACCACATGAGCACACACACTATCCAGATTTAATAGGTAGTGCCCATCAATTACAACTCTCATGGTATTTTTTACCTTGTCCATGTCATCCTCAAATTAGAAACCCCAAGCGACAATCAATGAATATGCCTCCATGTTTTTCCTGTAGCGATGACCTACATGGACAATTTCCTCTCCCAACAATATTTTCATACTCTCGTACAACCGCTCATCCTTAAACAAGAACAAACCTTTCAGCCTCCTATCTATAAATTGTTCGAGAAATGGGACTAATTTCTTATCAGTATGGAAGGAGAAATTGGCTTCCATGTTGCTTAAGAAACCCAAGACAATGCTGCAAGTGCAGACAGTATGGTACCAAGACTTCCAATCCACCCAAGATTTAAACACCTCTCACTCAATTCTAATTTCTAACATCCAACGACAGTGGTCATCAGCATTAAGCACAAACTCTGCCATCATTCCTCTGCATGGACTAGCTCAACCGCATAATTCATCCGCACAAGCTGGCATTAAAGCCGCATTAAGGCTAAATGTTAACCATTCACTTTCAGTGATGTGCGTACCATAGGTCCATAAGGCAATATCACTACATATCCGTTGTCACCTGAACCCAAATGCCACGTCACCTGATGCTTCATCGTCCCATGGACCATAGCCTTTATTTTGTGTCAGTGTTCAATGACGCGTATTTTCGGTGTTCAATGTACATGTATCTAGTTAGTTGGACTTTTTTTATATATTGAAATTATGCAGAAAAAAATACAAGTAAGTTGGACTTTTAATTCACTTGTTTTTCACGAGATAAACATCTTTTTTTATATATTTATAATCAATAATAATCAATGATAATCAATGTACAAATAATTAATGGAACAAACTGGATTTCTTTTTAATATATTAAATATAGAGGAAGAAACATTACATAAAAAGATCACAATATTAAATTTATTTTCATTGTTTAACAAAATATTGAAATAACATAGCTCATAGACAAAAAAAAAAAAGTATCTCATAGACATTGCGATCCTTATTAGATGCTATCACTTGCAACCAATCCCTGACATTATATTTTTTCAAATACTTATTTGTCAAGCACGTCAAATATCTTTTAGAAAAGGTCATCGCAGAAGTGACACTGAGTTTGTTCTTTATCTTTAGAGAAGAAATTAGAATAGACTTGCTATTTTTAGGGTGGAAATTAAATCTTAAATCCACACAAATTAATAACTATTTAAGCTATTTCAAAACATAATGATTATGCTAAGTATCCCGCCATGGCATGATGGCAACAACAAATAATAAAATGAAATAGAAAACATTTTTATATCCATAAGAGGAAAACTGAAACGAACTGGAATTTGCAAAATTATCATTAATATATATGTTTCACAAGTTTACAATTTTTAAATGTTGGAGTCCTTAAAAAGATTTAAAGTCAAAATGAGTGAGGTTATGAGGAAATAGCCAAACAAAAAAATACTAGGGGGTCGGGGCTAGGGCATAGGGAGTGGACACATTCATGGTTTACCATAATAATCTTTCCCTCCCTCTATATAGAATTCTTTAGACATTATAACCATGAGAATTCTTCAAGCCAATTGTAGTCTGGAAAGTCATCCAGGAGGAACCATTTCCGGAGAAAGTCCCTACCAATCCACGCCCATTTCCTATGATGCATCAACTGCTACGCATTCAGGTTCAAAAGAATTAGCCCAAGGGATCCCCACCCCTACTTCTGCAAAGATGGCAATAGTAACATCGTCTCCAAAGAAGTCTTCTTTAAACACTTTCCTTAATAGCATCAACATATCCACCTTGTCTCCTCCGAGGTCCAAAAGAGACGCCAAGAACAGGACATAACCTCCGTGTTAACATGGTATCTATTTTTATTATGCAGAAACTCTCTACCCAGCACCATCCTCACAGCCTCATTAGTGAACATCCCAACCTCCTTACAGACTAATTGGAGGACTGGGTCTCTAATAGAGACCAAAAAGCCCCCCTGGTTCTCCACAGAAATGCTTCTCAAGTGGATAGGATTGTCCATCTTGAGAAATTAGAATACCAAATTATACAGCCTAAGCCTATAGACCTAAAGCAGAGGCAGAATTTAAAAACCATGAGCTCCGACGATTTATCTACCAAAGGCTAATTCAAGATGAAAGGAGAAAATATCTTCTATAAATAGTTGAAGCTCTTGATTGTAATAATTTCTTCTCTAACTGTATTAATTCTTTTAAAAATTTAAAAATCTTTTGTATATCTTTGCAAATCTTTCCCATAATTGCACTAGTGTGCGAAATTGGAAACAACTATAAACTAGTACCAAATACCATATTGGAAGTTGTGGGGACAAAGTGGATTGTAGTTAGTGACTAGTCATATATTAAATGACCAATATTATCAACCGTGACATTTAATACGTTTCTATTGAATCCAATTCCATTCCGAGTACTTTCTAGAGAACTACATTCTCTTCATAAATTTGGGCCGAAATAAAACTTCAGTAATTGATCTATGATCATCGAACGGTTTAGAATCATTGATGAATTTTAGGTACGTGTCACGTGTCAAAGAGGTCGTGTTTATCGATACATTGTGAAGAGTTTGGACTCAATGTCATGTACCGATGTGATGTGATGTGCCTTGTCTATTAATGGAAATGAATTCATAAAATTGCCAATAAAATATATATTTTTCCATAAATAACGAAATATTACCCAGACAAATTAAATAATTTTCAAGCGGTGGATAAAAATCATCAATACACTTAAATAATTTTTCCTTCGGAGTAAAAATTTTCGCCCATACACTTATATATTTGTTCCTTTAAATGAAAAATATTTTCCTCCTACAATATATATTTTCCCCGCAGAACAAGGTATTATTCGTCAGAATTTTATGGAATTTTCGTACCCTAGAAAAAAATCGCCAATACAATTTTTTTTTTTCCTACTTTAAAAACAAATTTGGCCATCAATATGAAAATTCCCCGCCCAAAATAATGCCTGATTTGCTAGGGTTTTATAGTTTTTCTCGGGGGTGCTTTCTTAAAGTTATCCCTGTATGAACTTCATTGAGGGAAGGGGAGGGCTCTTCACTAATGCTACTCCTAATGCAGAAAGAAATGTAGAAAATAAAGAGATTTTGATACTGAAGAGATCTTAAAAAAATGAAAGAAAAAACCATGACCAGTGCCTTGTATGGGCAACAGAGTCAACCTTACAATATGCAGAATTAACATTCAAATAGGGAAACATGCAACCTTTGAGATTTGAGGGTAAATGCATAAATTTGGGTCCCGATCCCAAAGAAGTCTGCGAGTTGGGAAAAGAGCCCGCTAGAAACGGGTGCCTGATTTTTACAAATCAGGCACCCGTTTCTCTTCGGGTGCCTGAGGTATTCAAAAATGGGTACACATTTTTTCGGAAATGTGCACCCCTTTTGGTTCAGGTGCGTGAAGCTAAACGGGTGCCCATTTTTTTCAAATCGAGTGCCCGATTTGAAAAAAATGGGTGCCCGTTTCTTGAATGTTTTTTTTTTAAAAACCATTTTCTATCATTTTCACTGTTTCAAAAATGGGTAAGCATTTCAGAGGAGCACGGGTACCCATTTTTTTCATCCCAGTTGCCCCCCCAGATCATTTTTTACCTCCTAGGTACATAGTTTTGTTTTTTTATATTCTTTTTTATTTTTTTATATTATTTTTCATAAAAAAATGTTAATTTATTGTTATTTTTTAATTTTAGTGTTTTAAAGTTTGAAAAACATTTTTTATTTTATTTAATTTCATGTTTAAAATATTTTTTAGTTTTTAAATATTGCAAAAAACATGGAAAGTAAAAAATGGTAAAAATTTAAAACCATAGGAAAAAAACAAAAATGTAAACGAACAATAAACATTAGATACAAAAAATAGACAATAAACCCTAGACATAAAAAAGAACAATAAACCCTAGATTGAAAAAAAAACAAAAACAATAAACCCTAGAAAATAAACGAACAACAAACCCTAAAAAATTAACAAACAATAAACCCTAGATGAAAATCAACAATAAACCCCCCTTCTCTCTCTCTCTCTCTCAATCTCTCATTACCCCCTCTCTCTCCCTCTCTCTCTCACACACATTACCCCCTCTCTCTCCCTCTCTCTCTCACACACACATTACCCCCTTCTCTCTCTCTCATGTTACCCTCTCTCTCTTTCATTACCCTCTCTCTATCATTACCTACTCTCTATCTCTCATTGTCTATTCTCTCTCTAACTCTTTGTATCTCAAAT
This sequence comes from Cryptomeria japonica, assembly GCF_030272615.1. NCBI lineage: Eukaryota > Viridiplantae > Streptophyta > Pinopsida > Cupressales > Cupressaceae > Cryptomeria > Cryptomeria japonica. Next base: position 287,049,799 of record NC_081409.1, on the reverse strand, counting down.
TACCTACTCTCACTCTCTTTCTATTTTAATCATGAGTAAAAGTTTGAATGTTTAAATTTATATTTCTAAATGTTGTATTTAATTATAGGATTCTTTTGTAAAAGTTAGATGTTTAATTTATGTTTAAATTGAACTTTAAAATGATAATGAATATGAATGTGTTATTTTTGTGTGTGTGAAAAATAGGGTTCTTAAATTTGTTAATACTCTAACTATCAGTATTAATCCTCACTACTTCCTAACTTAGCCCAATCTCTAAAGATATACTATATATTTACAAACATGATAACATGTCATATACTTTGACTTAATAGTGGAAAGAGAAACCACAACCTGTCACCTACTCATCCAACTAATTGCACCACCACATAGACTAAATACATAGTCAATTTTGGAATTCCTAATGTCAACATCCCATATCCAATTTGAGTTTACAAGTCCCTATATTTTTAATAACATGTGGAACAATCCTCTTACTAAACTTTCTTCTTTCCAAACTTTGTGCTTTGAAAACATGGTTGTTGAAAGTATTTTTTCTAAAGATCCTTGCTAACAAATAGAGAAATCCAAAGTACCATAAAGATATCTGAAAAATCTTTTGAATCCAACCTTGTGATTCTTTTTAAGATTAGCCATAAACCAACTCAAAACCCCCATTTTTTGGTAATTTATTGTCTAGTGTAGGCCATAGCATACACGAGGCTCCCAATCACACTATCACAAAGTACATGACTCATGTCCTCCAAATCTTTAAGTGCAGACAAATATTGCTCAAATAATTCATGTTTTTCATAATTCTAGGTGTAGCAAAATGTTGTTTCTAGTTAGTTTATATTTTTTCCATATTTATAGGTGTAGACATATCTCTAAGTATATCTCAAATTAAAATAGAAACAATTTTTTTCATATATACAATTATCACAAAAGTGAAAATAAAAAATAATTAGTTGATCCCTCAACAAGATTTTTATTTTTCAAATATCTAAGTTCTTTTTCACTAATGTGGCCCATGTGTTCATGCTACACCATAGTATATTTATTTAAAACTTTATGGAACTCTTAGATGTAAGGGTGAGTCATTGAGATGCTAGATATTAAATTCCAACCTAAAGGTAGTATGCCCATAAAGTCCAATGGCTACCAAAGTGATAGATTTCCACTAAATGTTAGCTCTTATTGAAGTAACATTAAGTGTTGTTAAAGTGTCATAAAAGTTGTCAAAGTTTCAACTTGTCATCAAAGTGACATTATTGGTGAAGTATCCCAACTGTTTCTAAAATGACATTATTATACTAAATTTCAACTACTTCTAAAGTCCACCTTCTACCAATGTCACAATGTGCATCTAAAGATGTTTTTGAACTTAAAAAATATTACACTAAATGTAAAATTATACCTCAATGTGAAATAGAATGTCATGTGGAAAGAATCTCTATATTTAATCATCCATGTATCCTCACATATATGCCCGCCAAATATATAACAATTATATCACTATTGTCATCCTGATAATTTATTGAATCTAAATCATCATTTAATTCGTTCTTGTAATATTTTTCTTGCATTCATTTTTATGTGGATTTTATTGACATAATTATAAAGCTTAACATAGGATTTATTGAGAGACTTAGATCTCACTTTAGATTTGGAGCTTTGTCCATTTTCTTATTTTTTCTCTTTGCTTTATCCTTTTATCTTCCTCTAATAACCAATGCATCCTTTAAAAAAATTAGTTTTTTTTTGTTTTAACTCCTCCACGAGTAGAGAACCTACTATTTATTCAAGCTTCAACTTAGTGTAGTACTACTAGTTGCGATCACTAAATCATCCCATGATTCTAGCAAAGAACACAACAAAGCAGTACATGTATTGACAAGTTCGTAGATATAAATTATGATTTTAATGGATTTAGTTAAAGACAAAAGAGAGTAGTTGAATCAATTCCTATCAAGTTAAAAATATAAAGTGGTAGCCTAATTGAAGATAATGGTTAAATATTGCAAGGATACTAAATTGTAATTCCATGGAAGTAACCTTCTTTGAAAAGATGAACTACACAACACATTAAACTATGACTAGAAGCCTCTCATGACAAGATGGCCAACTATTATGGGTCCCAAAGTACAACTATCATAGGTATTGTAATCATCCATCTCTCTATAACAAACATACAAATGCACCATGATGGCTCAAAATGCCAACTTAAAAAAATCTTAATCGAGAATGAGCCCTTAGTGGAGTCTAGAGGAGATGATTATTCATTATCTAAATCAGTGGAGTCATTTTACTCATTATCTATTCTCTCTGTCTCTCTCTCTCTCTCATGATTATTTTTTATGATTTTGATGGAACTTATACTAATGCATCTTTAGATGTTAAAAAGTATTGTTTGAGTTGCATGGGCATTATGATGTTTTATTTTGTAGAATATTTCTTATACTTTGATTTAAGTGGATAGTATTTCTTAAATGATGCTTATTATTAAAATAGACCCACCTATTAATAATATAGACCCATGTGAGTTTCCTTTTTTTATATTTAAGTTGGTAAATTGTATTTAATTATGTTTTTTTGGAAGGTGAAATGTAAATTAAATAGTAATTGTAAATTTTCATGTTTGTATATATATGCAGTTTATTTTCACATAATGGATGAGTTTGAGATAGATGAGATATTAGGTCTAGTGCCACCTCCACCTCCACCCCCTCCACTTCCATCTCCACCTCCACCTCCACCTCCACCCGACCAGTTGAGGCAAACCATTAGGAGGAATATTGATTCTTTGATTAGAGATATCCATACCATTAGACGTGAACCTCATCCTCCTCCATAGTTGTTACATGTTGCAGATAGTATGCAAGGGATTGTATAGTCTGTATAGGATTTAGATAACGAGTTGGATAGCTATCGTATTTGGAGGGAGGGATTGCGTGCTTTTTACGCTGATGGCCTATCATACAAACAAATCAATGAATAAAAAATAACAAAAATGGATTTGAAACAATATTTTGTGAACCCTAAGATGGGTGAAGAGATAGATTCAAAAAAGCCATGGATCTCAATTCGATGGTGTAGGCTCCCTGGCATAGCTAGACACTTTTGGGAGCCATGGTGGATGGTCTTTGACTATCCGCCACACTCCCCTGAGGTTCCCATGTATGTTTTGGAAAAATTGTGGGCCGAATTTGAATTGGATAAAAAACACAATTACTTTGATATTAGATCATTTCAGGGGGTCAGGAGAGGCATGCCCCAGGATAGGCTGAGGGCTAAATTAAGCGATAGAGTTAGAAACCATGTGTGCGATGATCCCTTGGTTCCTCTTTCTGTACCTATTGTTCCAACACCTGCCCATCATCGAGCAGTGGATTCTGCTCTTGGTTCATTGAGTGCCTTATTAGGCAATTTGGTACAATAGTTGCGTGAGGTGAGGGTTGCCCCCAACTTAGCACATGTTTGCACAAGTTGCGAGAATGTATGGACAGGTCCACAGAGTGTGGCTACCCCTGGAGGACATGGTGATTTTGATGATGCTGATGCTGCCCATGGTGGTTATGATGATGCTAAGGAGGTTGCACATGTTGATGCCATCCCTTCATATGTTGATCTCCTGTGGGCAGATGATGATCAGCCTACAGAGGTACAAATTTATTTATATAATTTACAGTGCAATATTAAATTCCTTATATATACATATATTAACCATAATATGAGTCAATTTTTTTGAATAGAGGATGGATCATGCCACGTCATTGAGGGACTGACATCATGTTACCTGGATACCTAGAGATGTCGGTGCCCCATTTATGGTATGCACTTTCATCTAGATACACTGTATTGATATGTACATTTAAAATAAACAATAAAATTTTTAATGTAATGATGTGTATGATATGTTTTTTCAATTTTGTAGGGTGCTTCGTGTAGCACTGAGGTGGGTAGTTCTTCACGTGACCCATCAATCACTGAGGCTCAGCCTCATATACCACTAGTATGTTTTTCATCCATTAATTTGAAGTTTTTATATGCTTACTAATTTATGTAGAACTCTGATTCATGTTCATTATTTTTTGCAATTGTAGGCTTCTGGATTGTTTGATGGTGCATCACATGTATGCCTTCACCCATCAGCTACTTTGGCTGCACATGACACACCATATGTATGCTTTTCTATGATAAACTTGTAGTCTATATATATACTTTATAATTTATGTATATATATAATTTTGATTCATGCTTTATATATGTTGTTCAAGTCGATACCACTACCAGTATTGGTATGGCTATGAGATTGAGCCAGATGCAACTGTCGACATTGTCATTTGCGGTGATGATTAGAAAAATAATTTCTAATTTGTTTATATTGTGTACCTGGCTTTTATAGGGATTATCAAAATTGATATACAATTTTTTTTTACAGGACTTGACTACAACCACTTTTCTTGTTCATGATAGTTGACCTCCACGTACTAGTGAGGGCATTGTAGAGCACAATCGTATGGTAATTTATTTTAAATTTTTAGTATTTAATTACTTTATAAGTGAATTATTTAAGTAACATCTTCTCATTTTAAATCTTCTTCTCAGGTAAAATCTTTTAATAATGTACAGGAGGGTGGAGACACTAATACTGCACACACACAGGATGGTGCATCTTAGGACCACGTGCATCAAGATGATTCATCTCAGCCACCTTCACGTGGAGTGAAGAGGGCTGCAGATGAGATGCACAAGAGTTCTTAGATTATATATTTTAGATCATGTCATGTTATTATATTATGGAATTTTTATGATGACAGTTGTTATGTTATCCTGGGACTTGTTACTGTGTTATTTGGACTTGTTTTAATGTCATTTCCTTGTTATTATTTTTTCAGGACTTATTATTATGTCATTGAGAATTATTATGTGATTATATATAGGACTTTTATTATGTCATTTCCTTGCTATTATGATATCAGGTCTTTCTATGTGATTTGGCGCCCTCTAGTGATTATATATGTGATGTTGTTATGTGATTTGGTGCCCTCTAGTGATTATACATGATCTATTTATGACTTTATATTTTAACATTGTGATTGATTATCTTATAGTGCAACAGTTTATAATTCAATAAAATAATTATCCCAATTTACAATGACATCCTATTCTTAAAATAATAATAGAGTCAAAAAATTACATTTAATCTATGAAGAGATTATGATAAAATAAATATATCATAAAAAATTAGAATGATTGTAACACAATTACAATGTGCACAAAATAGCATTAAGAAGAAGATAACTAATACAATGTTGTTTATGAAACCAAAATTGTATCAAATGTAGACAAATACAATGTTAAAGGGACAAAGAATTTTTTTTATCATAATTAAATATAAAAGAGTTCACACAATTAACACAAACTTACATGCATATAAATTTGATTCAACCTAATGTGCCATCTACATCCTCTCTTCTACAATGCATCTATGATTGCCTCATGCTCTTCTACTAAAAGTGTCCACAATACCTTATTAATAGGTCTACCTTTGTATCTTTCTAATTTGATGTTTGTTGCCACCACCAAATGAGAATAGTGTATAATCTTCTTTTCTGATTGGCAGTCTTCATAAGTTAGTATGCCATTCCTTCTTGTTAAGTATTTGCGTAGCCATGTGCCAACTATCACAACAGACCCAACTGGATACTGAAAACCATCATCATCTATTTGATCACATATCAAATTTTTCTTAGGTTCTACACATCTAGCTAGTCAATACTCAACCTGCTCATCATTATCCTCAGGTGCAACAACAACATACACATGTCCTAGAAAAAAAATTTAAGTACATGTAGAAATAAAACTTGTTAGAATTTATAATTCAAATACAATCATAAATTATATGACAATACATAAAAATATATAATTTAAAGTAATAAACAAGAAACTGAATTAAATTACTAGGTTGTATGAGGTCTGAAACACGATCATAATCTTCTGATGCAAATGCATGATTAGGTCTTCATTTCTTCTAACATCTTGATATTGTGTCTCACTAGGTGTTAAGGATTTGTGTTGCCATTCTTTGACCCATTTCGTATTCTCCCATTCTTCCCATTCACCTACAACACAAAATTGACAAAAAGATGCAATCCCTCTAGTCCATATAGTCTAAGTGTTATAATTAGAACTCTTAAATGAATGCCATCTAGCTGACCCATTGATTGTATCACAATCATATCTTGGAAGGATATTCTTCTCTTTAACTAGCCATAAGAAACGTCTAATTGCAGAGTTTTGACTTCATCCTGTGGATTAAGTTGCACTACACCAATCCACAATTGCACTTGCATTTTTAAATTTAGCCTTTTCCTTGAATTTGAGTTGCTCTCTACAAAGGGATCTCTTAACACATGCACTGGCACCATCATGTTCTCCTTTCCCATGTCCAGCCTCAAAAAAACTCCATATGTGTTTGATATTAGCTTACTTATTAATCCTACTCAACCAATAAAACATTCTCGCATTCCTGAATTGCCTTGTGCAATTATCTGACCATATTAGATGTTGTGTCATCTGAATTTCCCTCTCCCTCAAATTCTCAAAAAAGGTCTTGAAGTAATACTGGACAAACTCAAATGATTGTAATTTATTATCACTCATATAGAAATGGTACTCTCTCAAAATTTTACGATCCTCTTCTGTACTATCTGGTGCATGCCTATAGATAATATGGACAAAAATTGATACTTGCACTGAATTGTAGTATTGTGATTGGACCTCATCTTGTGTTGCAAGCATGTAGTTCTCTACAAAGTCAACGACTAAAAGTATACTACCAATAGGAAATGTATCCTTACATATTCAAAACTGACCATCGAGCCATCTAAAATTTTGAGAGTGTTTAACATATTTAGGTACGATCTTACTCTTAAATTCATTCATAAATGCATGAGCACTAACTTTTTCAGTGATTAGATCGCACCGTCTTCCAACCTTTCCATCCTTCAGTGGATACTCAGCAATTTTAAATATGTTAACATCAATTAATTGTTGTCCAAAACCATTTGAAAGATTTCCATGCAAACATTCATCCAACAATGCAAGATTGCCACATATATCACATACATTGGAAACACATGCATTGAAAAGAATTTTTTTCTAATTTGGTGGGTTACAAAACAAACTTGATATAAACTCCTTTATAGTTTTAGGTGGTATATTTATACCACATTCTTGCAACATTTCATTACTATGCATGGTAGCATGTATATATCGAAATACATCATAATGGTAGCAAAATTGAACATCAGTTTTGCAACAACATGTGACTCTTTCCTTGTTAATTCAAACATATCAAGGTTTACACTTTTCAAAAGACCTTTGACAAATGCTAATAGTCAACACATTATCATCCAAATTGTTTTTGTACAATTCATTTTGAGTCATGTCCAATATGTGTTTTGGATGTGGATCACGAATTTTTGACCCAACTCTTAATTTAATAACATTTGTAGCATTAGGTGATACTCTCATATTATCGTGCCAGAATTTTTTGATCAAATTTTTGACTTCACCAATAAGTTTCATATCAGAGCTTGGTAGTCTACCACTAGAAGTCCACAAATTGTTTGCCAGATCACTTTCAAAGTTAACTCTTCTTTCTACAGCTTTTGACAAAGTTTTATGATGAATATTAAGATATCCACTTATTTTACTCATCATTCTTTTATCAGAAAATGTTTGGCTTACTAAAGCAGTTGTTATTGCCCGTCGTGCCACATTTTTATCTTTAGAACAACTTTTCTTTCCGATTGTATCAAAGGCGCTAGCAACAATCGATACAACTTGTTTTAAAGACTCATCCTTTTTCTTGGGTTTGACATAAAAGCCTAACTTCTTCATTACTTTTCACATTTTAGTCATTTTAACTAGTTGTGCCATTAATTGACATTGAAATCCAAATTTCTTATTATAAAAAAAATGTCTAAACAATCTATTTGCATGTGTCCTAATCTGTCTCATTGAAACCAAGCCAAGAAGATTGTCTAGTACATCACTTTTAATTTCAAAATTTTCATTCGTTTGATTATCATTCAAACATGTTTCATTTTCAATTGGTGATTCCATGTCTACATCCACATTATTGGTTTCAGTTGCAGGTGGATTTTCAATTTCATTTGGAGTTTCAATTTCGGTTTCAATTTCAGTTTCAACTTGAGATCTAGTTTCATTTGGGGTTTCAATTTGGATTTCAATTTCAGTTTCAACTTGAGTTCTATTTTCATTTGGGGTTTGATTTTCAATTGGCGTTTGATTTAATAAGTAGTCTACTTCTACTAAATCACCAATTTCTTCATGAGAAAAAATATAAGGCTCTGAAGACATACATGTATATATCCAATAATGGATTAGAAGATGCACCTAAATTAAATGGTTCTATTGTGTTTCCTTTGTCAACATTTATAGTCTCATCGATGTTCTCCTCTTCTGAAACGATTGTGGAACTTGAAGCTCCTTGTCTCATTCTTGCTCTTCTCTCTCGTTGACATATTGCCTCCTTCTCCCTATTTTCTACAATCTCTTCAGCTGTCAGAACCTTCCTTTGCCTCTTGCTGCATTGATTTGATCTCATGCCTGCACCAAATTTTGAATTCAAATTGATCTCCTTACCAAATCGATAATAAGACAAAAAAGAGAATGATTAATCAAAACATTCTCTTTGCAGATTGTACCAGTTAGGAAATGATTGAAAAATCATTCAATCATTGGGATTTGTGCTTGTGGGCTAGATTCTGGCCCAACGGATCTCTTCACAAATGGGTGCCCATTATTTAGTGAAATGGGTGCCCGTTTCTAAAGACGGGCGCCCGTTTTTTAAAATTAAGGACAGGAAACAACCCTTAGCCTTGTTTTTTGCTTTGAAATAGGCTTGGTCTCACCAAGCCTATGCTTGGACCTCCAAAAAAATGCCTAAGGTAAAATGACATCAGATTTCTACTTTGGCCTAATTTTTTGAGGGCCTTCCTGATTGAATTTTTTGACAAAACGAAAAACCCATTAGATTTTTTAGTGTCCTAATTTCAGAAATGTAAATTTCATAGTGATAAGATTATTTTTACTATTTTTGTATTATTTATTAATCAAAAGTGGTACCTAAACCTAAAATACCGAGGTTAAGTAAAACTTTAATAACTTTTTTATTTTTAGGATTTTAGAAAAATAAATTATATGACATCGATCTACATACATTTTTTTTGACTATTAATTTATTTTTTGAAAAATATGAAATTTTCATCAAATTATGGTGGTCATACACCCGATGTTTTGAAAATGTACTTTATTGTCAGTTAAAAATTTATAAAAAAAATATATTCAATAAAAAAATAAGCAAAAATATTCTCATCAATATTTTGTGTCTTAGGTATCGTTTCGCAGAAGGATTTGCAGAAAATAATTTATTTGCATCAAAAAAGGGTGGTCGTACACGTGTGGTATGGTCCTGAAACAGGCATTTTGAAAAAGTGGTTTTAAAACATGCCTACTAAAAAGCAATTTCTACCATTTGGGTATTAAAATAAATTACATGTTTGAAAAGTAGACTCTGAGTACTACATTTTCTATTGCTGAAGTTTTTTGAGATTCAATCTCTAAGTGCATCAAATTTTGACATCAATTGACAGAAAATTTGAAAAACAGAGAAAACACTTGCACTTTTTGCCCAAAAGTGGGACTTAACTTCTTGTAGCCACCCTTGAATGTTAATGCATTACATCAATATTCTCCCTTTTGGCTTCACCAACAACCATATTGAAGAATCTCATATATAAACAATACTATTTCTATACCTTGAAGAAGCAAATTAATCTCTTCCTTGAAAAGAAGCAAACAACAAGATATGCACCTGACTTGTAGGGACAAAACAAAAGATCCTTGATCATTTCATTTCATAAAATAGAGCATACATAAGAGAGACAACTGCAAATAAAATCTTTGAAACTATTTGTATTCAGGTTACAAACTATTTGAAACATTAAGAAACTACAGACTAAAAAAAAAACTAAGTTGTCAAGAAAAACATGCACTATGCACATGGAAGCCTTGCTTCCAGAAAAATTACAATCATAATCCTCTTCTCATTGGCCCTGAATTCCCTTTAATAAGAACAAGGGAGAAAAAAAAGCTACAGGCTAGGTGAGATACACTTGTCAAAATTTAATTGAATGGGACAAAATACACAATGAGGCACGTCCCTCTTCCTACTTTGCATGTAATCCATCTGGAGGAAACCAATGCAAACAACAATGAGAATAACCTTTGGGATCTGGGACAATGAGCCTTAGGACAATCAAAAGGGGTAGGTGTCTCAAGCCACACACAATTTGCATTAAGTTCGTCCCCTGCTGCACCTTGACTGATCTCTTAATCTAGATTATTACATTTAGTAATCCACACCTATTTTGTGTCCTTTCATCTTCTCAGTCAATGATCCTCTAGCATGCCCGAAGCTGTAAAATCCCACTGACAGATCTTCTGATTTCATGGAGTTGCTCAACCATCTTTGTCTGATCCTCATTCAATACGAGCTCCCACTTAGGCTTTGTCACTATGATCTGATTTGATTTGGTCGCAAAAATCTATATGCAACGTCGACACAACAATTATCCATCGATAACATCTCTCCCCTCGATTGATGAAATCTATCCAATCTGCACGTGCCACATCCTCAAAATACTCCCCTTTGTCCTCTAGTTAACCTTCATCAACCCTCCACATGGACAATTTGACCATTGGGTTGTGCTCTGCAAATCTCATAACACACATGTTATGTTCCCCTATGGTTCCATCATTTCATCTTCAGTGTCATGGGATAATGGGCTGCATCATTCTCTCTTTGTCTTAATTATCCTGCGGCCTTTTCATTATCCCCACGGGAACGCATAGGATAAGAAAAACCTTCTTTCTCTACTTCATCTTCTTATCCCACGATCCCATTTGAACTGGTAAGAACATTGGTGGGATAAGCTTTCATTGGTCTCCTTTGTTATTTCTTATCCCGGAGCATCAAAGGATGCACTTCCTAGTCCCCCGGGATAAGACTTCTATTGTATTTCCTTCTGCCTTTTAACTTGGGCCTCTTTCCTTTGACCTTCGTAAGCCTCCAAGATAAATATTTCATTTCTTATTTACTAATCCTCTTATCTCAGAGCCCGTGTATCTATATGCATATTCTCATTGAAACACAAAGTATTGCTCCATATACACCCTCTATTCCTCTGGGATAACTTTTTCCTTTTTCCATCCTTCTTTCTTATCTCGAGACCACAAGAGATGCATTTCTAACCACTGCGGGATAATATCTTCTTTGTTTCTTTGTAAAATTATCCCAGGGCCTTTCAAGCTAACTGGAAACATCCCTGGGGCAACTTTTCTATAGCAATTTTACTCTTCGGAAGTTACCCCGGGATAAAACTTTATCCCTATCCCCTCGCAACTCTTAGTTAGGAGTTATCCTAGGTGATCTTTAGATGCTACCATCTGCTCCCCGAGATAACTTTTCTTCCCTTTTCTACTTCACTTGCCTTATCCCATGAGACCCTTTGGTTGGTCACCCTGGTTCGCAAGATAAGAAATGGTCTTACTGCCAGCCGGTAAGAATAAACCATGGAGATCAGCCCGCCAACATGGAACCCTCCAGCCGATGAAACCTTATTGAGTTGATTGGTTGGAACGGTCAACTCAAAAATAAAATTTTGTAACCCGAAAAGACTCCCTCCTGCACTGTAAAATACATAGCCACTTGTTGTTGCCTTAGCGATCAATAACACTCTGCCCAAATACTCAAGGCGGTCAGTGACACAATGTGTTATTTACGTGAGATTCTGATGTTAGGCACGGGGTCAATAACACATTATGTTATTGATACTTCATATAATCCTCGTGCTATATGACCATTGTATGATAACCTACATGTTATCCTTTAAAGGGGATTCTGTGTGCAAAAATTCAAAATTTTGAGCCCGGGACTTCAAAATTGACAAAAATTTTGAAGTCCCAACAGTGGCTCTAGCTCGGGATGCATGCCCCCTACGGGCATGACAAGATCTCGGATCTCTAAGGAGAAGAGCGGGTACCTACTCCATTGGGCGCATAGTCAAAAAAGGTCTTCTCTGCCCCAAACCTTTGTGGCTTGAACATCAAACCACATGTGATGGCCCAAGGCCACTTGAAAAGGTCAGCAAATGCTTTCCTCTATCATAAACATTGTTCTCCTCGGTCTTCATTGAGACAATCTGAAATTATAGTTGGGATGCCACTGATCAAACATGTTGGCATCTCTTACCCAACTACCATACTGAAAACTATCATTGCACTTGCTGCTATTAAACATATGAAACTTGTGCAATGATTGAAAATTTAAATTACTGTGTGACAAAAGGGTATTGTTGTTGGCAATTGACACTCATTCGGTTTAGTTGTGTTGTCATTGATGGCAACACACATTATTTTGGGTTGGACACTTAACCGATACTCACCAGTATTCATGATTCGGCAACCGACATTCAAGTCATCTAACAGACAAGGGAAACCAACAAACTAGGAACTGGTATATGAGGCCGACATAGGAGATTGATCTGATAGGTTTACACGGCAACAATCAGTGACATCGATCACGACGTTTAATGTATTTATTTTTGTCTAGGCCAAGATGTAAATAAATTATAATATCTTTGTAAGCCGACATAAGGCATTCATTTTTATGATTGGGAAGGGTATTTAAGTTAGTCCAGTTAGGTTATTTTGGATATATACACAGAGAGAAATAATATATAGTGGTGTAATATTGTGTGAGCAATGTTGATTGACTAAATGCGAATATAATTTTTTGTAGTCGATCTTGGTTATTGGTTTAGAGGTTTGGGATGCGAAGTAAGTTACTGGTAAAGGAGGACACAGTGAAAACTGGTACAGGAAGTGCTTGAACCGGAACTCATCGAACATAATAGATGCATTCTCAGAGCTCAAAATTTTGTTTGTAAACCATTATTTGATGTTTGTAGTCAGTGAGGCTCGTTTTGTGATGAGTAGTGCGCTCTAGGCTATTGGCCTTCCTGCATGTGCAGGCCCCTATTGTAAAAAAATTTCATTTGGCCAGTGGATAGATATTGTGGATCACGAATCCCACCATGGTTTTTCCTCTTTGAGGTTTTCCACGTATAAATCTCTGTGTTATGGTGTATGTTCTTGTGGTTGCATCATTTCTACTTACTGTTATATTCTTTTATGGTTACCGGTTACTGAATTACTTTGTTAATAAGGTTAAATTTGATCTCAATGGTAGAAAACTAATTAACCCCCCCCCCCCCCTTCTTAGTGTTTTTGGATTCGAACAATTGGTATCAAAGCCTGGTACCTTGGAGTAAGTCTAAAAGCTTAAGGAAGATCTTGAATCTAGAATCTATGGAGATGAGTATGGAGAAACAACTTGGAGTAGCACTTAAAGATTATGATGTTGTAAGGATGAAGAACTTGAAGTTGAAGTTGCAAGATGATTTGAACTCTACAAAGGAATTCATTCTTATCCTACAAGAGAGGTTGTCATCTACTCAAGCTAGAAGGAAGGAACCTTTGCAAAATTTGGATGACGAAGAAAATAATTCCCTTAAAGAACAATGTCAGAAGCTAAGTCAGGAGAATAGTGTCATGAAGAATGAAATGTAAGCCCTAACTAGGAGGATGACCAAGGAGATTGAAGACTGGAAGAAGAATGCAAAAAATCTTGGCATATCTTTGAAAGATGGATCTAAGGAATGTATTAGGCTGGAACATGAGAATGATATGTTGAGAACTGAGCTGGTGCAAACCCAGAATAATGAGCAGGAGTTGGAAAGATTGATAATAGTCCTAAGGGGAGATCTGGATACTGCAAATGAATACAAAGACAAGTTTAAGGACAGTTCTGCAAATCTTGATGAGCTATTGAAGAATCAAAGGTGTAAGGGAGACACTAGAGGTCTTGGATTTGAGCATGGAGAAAGCTCTAGTACTACAAATGAAGTTGAAGAAACCGATCAAAATGAGAACCCACCTGTCAAACGGAACCAAAAATCACTAGTAAGACAGCCTAATGCACATAAATTCAATGGTAGATGTTTTGTTTGCAATAAATTTGGTCATGTGGCAAGACATTGCAAGAACTATGGTCATAGGACAGAAGATTGTAGAATGAATGAAAAATGTCATGCATGTGGAAAGTTTGGACATATGGATAATCAATGCAGGTCAAGGAATGATCGAGGATATAGTAAAGTAATTCTGAAAAATAATGTCACTTGCTATGCATGCAACAATATAGGACATATTGCTAAATTCTTCAGAAACAAGAACTATCTGGTAGGAAATGATGAGAAAGGAAAATAGAAGGTTGATGATATCTGGAAGGAGCATGAGAAGAAATGGGTTAGGAAATCTACAGATCAACTGATAGAGACAAACAACCTAGTTACTCAACCGACGGACCATAATGCTCCTACACCGATAGGAAACTCATCTGGTAACTAAGGCATTAGCTTTAGGGAGAGGAAAATTAATGATAGATCTTGCATTACCCCTGGCAGCGGTCCGAAATTTTAGTTCAGATCTTGGAGAAGACAGTTTGAAGGTTTTCCGGTACTAAGATTATGGATTTTAAATCCGGTATAATAGGCCGACACACATTTATGTCAATTTGAAATTAGGGTTTTTGCAAAATAAGAGAGAAATGCTGGTTAATTTCTCATCAGACAACATTCACAGTGAAGCAAAGCAAGTTTAAGGTGATTCAAGACAATCAAATGAATTCTAGTGCATTTAGAGCAGATTTTCAAGATCTTTCACCCGCGAAGGTTGTGAGGTATTTTATCAGTTTTCGTGCTATCTTTTGTTTGCAATGGCTTCTGGATTAGCTCCCGCTCCGGTAGGTTTGGCTACCCCTATTGTTGTTGACATCAAGGATCACACCTAATTTTGAAGCAATGCTCTCATATTGCGAAGGTCGATGATTCAGTCGACGCTTTTTCTAGGGTTCTAGACAGAGTTCTATATATTGAAAATGTTCGTGCATATATCCACTGCACTTTGGAAGATTTAGGTTCTGCTAAAATCAAAATAATGTACGTGACAAATCTGCTGGACAAGAAGGGATCGATGAAACCAGAATTCCAAATTCTGAAGGATCGGGGTTTCACAGACATTTTGGAGATGCTAAAATTTGAAGATGAAATGATTTGGTATGTGTTGAGTCATGTCCATGGGGAATTCAAGTGGCTAGACCGACCTTACAAAATCACCAAGGAGGCTATTTGTCCAATCACCAGTTTGCCCCAGACTGGCAGACTCTTGGAAAGAAGAAAATATCTAACAATGAGGTGGAGAAGCTAACTAGTGTAACTTTTGACAACTGGTCAATGAGGATAAGCACTATCAGAGACAAAGTTGTTCAATTTGCAAGTATGATCATAGGTTACAAGGTAACTCAATCAAACCAATTGAACTCTATTTCCAGTTCATGCATTTACTATGCTCATAAGATGGTCAAGGAAAATAATAGGTATGATCTATGCCAATGGATGTGTGAAGAGCTAATTTTAAACCTAGGGAAGGTTAAGGGTAAGAAGAAAGGTATTTTCTGGTATAGAAACCTTGTTGTTTTCCCGATGCTTTTCTTTCTGAATGAGTTACCAGGATCCGGTAAAACACAATGGGTATTTGATATGCCAGTAGGGAAACAAATAAAAAATGCTATAAGAGGCTTGGGATAGGAGAAAAGAGAAAGAGTGCCTAAGCATATTGTTGATAAATACTCTAAAGAAATCTACTTTATGGTGAAGAAGGATGAAACGTTGATGGAGGCAGTGCAACCATGAAAGGTTTGGATCACTAAGATGGGCTATGAGGTTGATGCTAAGATCTTGGACTTATATACCAAGACTCTTATTGATGCCCCAATTGACGAAGTTGAGAAAACCTTTGGGACAACAAAGAAAAAGGAATCCAAAGTTTAGATAGGTTTTAGCAAAAAGAAGAGGGAAGTAAAAATCAAGAAGGTTGGGAAAGCTATGGATAAAATGTCCTCTGAAATCAAATAGATCATTGGACTAGTAGAAGGGTCATCTTCGTCAGCAGTTCAAACTCCAGCAGCAGCAACAACCGGCAAGGGTGTATTGAAGAGGAAGAAACCAGAAAATTATATTGCTCCTGTTGAATCTAGTTCTGATACTTATGTTGTACCCTCAAAGATTCCCAAGACTTACATCGGGATACAAAGGAAGAAGCTTGAGGATGGAAAGAAATGGAAAGTAAAGGTCACCCCTCTGATAGCCCCAAAGAAAATTTTGAAGGAGAGGAAACCCGTAGAGGAGAGGAAACCGGTTAAAGTGTTTACTTCTATTCCCGACAAGAAGAAGAAATTAGATATATATATATATATATATATATATATATATATATATATATATATATATATATATATATATATATATATATATATATATATATATATATATGGCTCTCAAATCTAGTAAGAATATTAAAGTCATTCCTCCTCTCTTAGTTGTTGAATCTATTGATCAAATAACTAAAGATGGAATTTGAGTAATATCCAACATTCCTATGTGCGTATGGATGATAAGGAACAAATGGAGATTGAGGAAGCAGTTTTGTTATACTTAGATATATATAAGAAGGCATTACTTGAGATTGAAAAACAAATACGAGGAGATTTGTACAATAATCTAGATGCTAGGAGATTGTCTGCAATTGAAGAGGATAAATATATAAAGATGTAGGAGTTATTTACTATTTGTGGTGAAATAACTAATGAGGAGTTGCAACAGTGTCTAGAATATGCAACAAAATAATTTTTTGGAGTAGACACCGGCATGTGAGTCTAATGGTAGGTAGATTAAATGAAATAGTTAAGGAGACCTACGAGGCATGGGTAGAATTATTTGTAGATAAACTTGATTTCTGTACTCCACCACTATTTGCTCCTAAGTCTTGTATTCAAGACATCTCAGTTGATGGTAAGGGGAAATGTATAGGCTTGGATTCACCGGTTTTGGAACAAAAACTAACAAAGGATATTCCTCTGACAGTATCAGTTGTACATTATATAAAGAAACCAGTAGTTAATTTTAAAGTTGTGCATGATAAGTAGGATACACGAGAACAGAACATTCTGGATGTAAAGGTTATTGATGTGGATGCAGACGATAAATAGTTGAGGATATTGAGTCTCCAATATAAAATGTACAAACAAAAGAGGTTAAGGTTGATTAGGTTACTGTACCAAGTGGTGAAGCCATCGGTGCCAGTTAGCGGGTTGGAGAGTCTAGTAATTTATTGTTGGCACTTGGCTCATCCAGTCAAGTTGATTTTGGATAGAGGAATATTGAGCAACTGAGAAGTTTTGAATTGATGTATGTTGTAGCTCATAAGTTAAGGAAGGAAGGAACAAAAGTCAAGCAAGTCATTGAGCAGGCCATTCCGGTTCTGCAGCAGCTAGTTCTAGGATACACTAGTTAGGTAGCTAGCCCCTCTAGTAAGCTTAAGAGTTTGATAGAACACATTGCAAAAGAGTTTCAAAATCTTTAACAGATATCAAACCGACAGTTAATAGAGAAGTACATTGCAAATAGGAAGGTCACCTGTGACAATATGATCACATCAGACAAGGTCAAGATGATAGATCAACTAACAAAGATTGATGAGGCTCTTAAGCAATGCAGTTGTATAAATAGGTCTTGTACTAAGACTAGCAAACTTAAAGCTGACTTGGAGGTAAAGATAAAAGTGGCAAAGGCCCGGTTGGAACATCTGGCTAACAATTTTGATGGTACTCAATCATTGACCAGCGCTATTGATGGTCAAATTTTGGTTACAAAATCTGAGATATTAGCCTTGGAGAAAGATATGGACAAATTAATCCAACGTGCAAGGGAATTGAGAGTATTGGTTAGTCCACGGTTGAACACTTTGTTACTTCATAATTGGGAAAGTATAGAATTGATGAATAAACCCACGCCAACAGACCTAACTGAAGAAGAACTTCATGCATACATTCTTAATGAGTTTGTATCTATTTTGGGAACAATGAAAACCAGTTGGGATACTTAGGATTTTTGAAGGGTGCTTACTCGGATATATTCAAGTACATCTAGATCCAGTAAACACATTTTGATTTCATTTTTTCATTCATTTGCCCCAGCCTTTATCATTGATGTCAAAGGGGGAGTGGTTGTTGTGAAAAATGTTAAGGGACATAAGAAGTAATGTATAGATCAAGGGGAGAAGGATCAATTTTGGGAGGAACCGAGACAACACTTCAGCGATCGATTTTTTCACATGAGTGTTGCCATCAATGCCAAAGGGGTAGATTGTTGGCAATTGACACTCATCCAGTTTAGTTGTGTTGTCATTGATGGTAACACACATAATTTTGGGTTGGACACTTAACCGATACTCATCAGTATTCATGATTCGGCAACCGACATTCAAGTCATCCGATAGACAAGGGAAACTAGCAAACTAGGAACCGGTATATGAGGCCAACATAGGAGATTGATCCAACAGGTTTACACGGCAATAGTCAACAACATCATTCATGAAGTTTAATGCATTTATTTTTGTATAGGCCGACATGTAAATAACTTGTAATATCTTTGTAATCCGACATAAGGCATTCATGTTTATAATTGGGAAGGGTATTTAAGTCATCCCAGTTAGGTTATTTTGGATATATACACAGAGAGAAGGAATATATAGTGGTGTGATATTGTGCGAGAAATGTTGATTGACTAAATGTGAATATAATATTCTTTAGTCGGTCTTGGTTATTGGTTTAGAGGTTTTGAATGCGTAGTAAATTACCAGTAAAGGATGACACAATGAAAACCAGTACAGACAATGCTTGAACCAGAACTCATCCAACATAGTAGATGCATTCTGTAAGTTCAGAATTTTGTTTGTAAACCAGTATTTAGTGTTTGTAGTCAGTGAGGCTCCTTTTGTGATGAGCAGTGTGCTCTAGGTTGTGGGTCTTCCTACATGTGCAAGTCCCTATTCTAATATTTATTCATTTGGCCAGTGGATAGATATTGTGGGTCACCAATCCCACCATGATTTTTCCTCTTTGAGGTTTTCCATGTATAAATCTTTGTATTATGGTGTATATTCTAGTGGTTGCATTATTTCTACTTACTGTTATATTCTTTTATGGTTACTGGTTATTGAATTACTTTGTTAATAAGGTTAAAATTGATCTCACCAGTAGAACACTGATTCACCCCCCCCTCTCAGTGTTATTGGGTGCCAACAATTGTGTTCACTAAAAAACACACTTACATGATGAACATAACATTCATCATGATTCAAATCATTGTCACACCCAAGAAAGGAACCTCCTAGCTGAAAAAACAAAGGCTCACATTTTGACATACAACTGGGAGTATAACCATTATCAAGAAAATAAAAAGTATCACTTATGATCCTCTTTTGTAACTGCAAATCATGAAGCTAATAAGAAACTTCAGCCTCTGGCTCTGAGTATCATTTGATGTCACTCACATCAGAAACTTCCCCCCTATGTGCACCATCATCCTCACGAGGAGTGCCAACATTAGTATCCATACACATGTTGTTAAAAGAAAAATCTGAGTTTTTATCAGCATGCAAATCCTCATCATCAGCACATGTGTCATAATTGAATCCAAAGAATCCAATGTCTGCAAGCTCTTTTTCCTCTTGCATACCAGTTGGTTCAAACATGGGATAGGGATTAACAATAGGTGCATTTTTTGAAGCTTCATAAGAGACAACCTCACTGTCAAAATCCAAATCAGCAGGGTGCAAGAATTGATTACTCTCTCCTTGTGCCTATCTCAAGTACTCCATTATTAGAAAGTTTGAGATGCCTTCAGTGGTGATAGAACAAGTGTCCTCTTATTCATTTCTTTGTCCCATACTATTGTCCTTTTCAACTAAAAAACCCACTAAATTCATAAGAGCATGTGTTAGTCATGTTATGGTAGATTGCATCTCCAACAACCTTCTCAAAGTCACCATCCAGGAAAGAGTGCTGACCTTCTAGAAGTTCATCTTCATCTTCACTCAGGCTGTCATAACACTCATTTTCAGGTTCCAACTCTTCTTCCAACTGTTGTTCACATATGTTGTCTCCTTCACCATGCTGATCATATTATTTGTCTTCTACAATGTAGGGAGAACTAATGTCATCTTGTGCATTCTCAGCATGTTCTTTCTCAACCTTAACAGTATCAACAAGAAAGGTTTCATTACCAAGATGCACCTTAGACTTGACACCCTCAAATAGGTCAATCCATGCAATCATTTGATTCATACTTGCTGGTTTTGCTTTTCTTGGCCATTGAACAACACTAGGTTCATAGACTTGCGAAAATAAGTCTATCCAATCGGACTCTTGAAGAATGATTCTCATAGGAATGTTTTGTAATGTCTTCAAGAACCGTGACAACAGTGCATAAGGTTGCTCACCTTCTTGTTTCTTCATGTCCAGCTGAGCGCTGACATACATCATTGGGATCTCAACATATAAGATTTTTTCTTGCATTATTTGGGGCTGATATAATTGCTCATATTGTTGAAAAGTATAAGTTGGGACAACAAGGACATACATGTTTTGAAATCCATATTCAACACTTGACATTTGATGCTCTTGTGCATACAATGCATCTTCAAATGCTGGAATATTCTAAGAAATAGGAGGTTGCTAATAAATGATTGTATCATCACTAAATCTTTCCAAGAACAACCTCTTGAAGAAATCCCATGAAGACACACTTTCTATTGCTAGACTCTCATACCAGTCCTTTTCACCATCTTTCAATGACCTCAAAAAGAACTTCATGACTATATCTTCCTTGCAAAACTAAAAGTCTTCAACAAACTCACTGAATGCCTGAACATGGTGGACTATTGATTCGGATTCTTGTGCATGAAACAAAAACACTTAATCCTTAAACTCAATGGGGAAGGGATGCGAGTACCCCTCAATGTTACTGAAACTTAAAGGCCTATACCTCTGAGGGATGAACACCCGTCTAGGCATACCTTCAAGTTTCTAACTATTCATTATGTTTGAGGCAACACAATGACTATACATCTTGCTTATCGTTACAAGATTCTCATAAAAGTTTCACAGTCACACATGACTTGATACATTTTACAATAATACTTTAGCTATATCAGCATATAAAACAAATATAAATCAGCCCTAAAGTCCTTCAATGAACCTATTACAAAGATACCATACTTCTCTTGATATAAAACAATGACTGAAACATACAACTGAAAAGTATGACAACTAGAACTATAAAACTTTCCCTTCTAATAAGTGCTATGACACTGAATAAGGGCACATTACAAAACTTTAAACTTTTTGGTTTTCAAAAAATTCTTCAAAAGAATAATACCTAGAAAAGTTGCAGCAACTGATATCTTGCATCTGACTGAGAACTCCTTCATAACTGGAGCTCTTCTTGCTTCATTATCGAGTTCTTTTAAGGCAGATTCGCCACCTCCTTGCAGAGGAACAAATTTTGAACAACAGAAAGCTATTCAAAGTATTTTATCATTCTGGGTCATCTCTATTAGCAGAGTCACTTGACTTTCCCTTCACACAAGCTACTAAAAGATATCTTCCAAGATGAAAACCATGCAACCAGAGACTCATGGGAAGCTTAATAAACTTTAGGCAAGCTTGTCCCCAGCAAAGTCGCCAATCTGTTGGTTCCCAAATCAGCAGGTCCAAGTCCTAGAGGAATTGCCACTAACTCATGATTAGACCTAGAAAAGGATTTGGCCAATGAAAAAGACTCAATCACAATGACCAATATCTCCTACACTTTTGGATCTACAAGACCAAGGCGGGTGAACCTATGCAATCTTCTAGTAACTTTCAACTTCAACTACTCTTAACATTACATGCTACAATGGATCATCTCAATGAAAATATACCAAAGCAAGATGGATTAACTCCTAGTTATGGCTTTAACCTTAGTTTCTATGCATATATGAAGTTCATTAAGGGAAGGGGGATGCACTACACTAATCCTACTCCTAATGCAGAAAGAAATGCATAAAATAAAGAGATTTTGATACTGAAGAGATCCTGAAAAAATGAAAGCAACAACCATGACGAGTGCCTTATATGGGCAGAAGAGTCAACCTTACAATATGCATAATTAAAATTCAAATAGGGAAACATGCAACATTTTACCTTTGAATGTTAATGCATTACATCAACATTCTCCCTTTTCATTTCACCAACAACCATACTGAAGAATCTCATATATACACAATACTATTTCTATACCTTGAAGAAGCAAATTAATCTCTTCCTTGAAGAGAAGAAAACAATAAGATATACACCTGACTTGAAGGGACAAAACAAAAGATCTTTGATCATTTCATTTCATAAAATAGAGCATACATAAGAGAGACAGTTGCAAATAAAACCTCTAAAACTATTTGTATTTAGGTTACAAACTATTTGAAACATTAAGAAACTATAGACTGAAAGAAAATTAAGTTGTCATGAAAAAACATGCACTATGCATGTGGAAGCCTTTCTTCAAGAAAAATTACAATCAGAATCCTCTTCTCACTGGCCCTGAATTCCCTTTAATAAGAATAGGGGAGCAATAGAAGCTACAAGCCAGGTCAAATACACTTGCCAAAATTTAATTGCATGGGACAAAATACATAATGAGGTGTCCCTCTTCCTAATCTGCGTGTAATTCATCCTAAGGCAATCAATGCAAGCAACACTGAGAATAGCCTTTGGGATATGGGACCAAAAGCCTCAGGACAATCAATAGGGGTAGGTGTCTCAAGCCACACAAAATTTACCTTAAGTTTGTCCCCTACTACACCTTGACTGATCTCTGAATCTGGATTACTACATTTAGTAAGCCACACTTGCTCTGTGTCCTCTCATCTTCTCGATCAATGATCCCCTAGCACGCCCGAAGCTATGAAATCCTGTTGACAAATCTAATTTCATGTATTCGCTCAACCATCTTCTATCCAATCCTCATTCAATGTGAACTCCCACTTAGGACTTGTCACTGTGATCTGATTTGATTTGGTCACAAAAATCTACTTGCAGCGTTGGCACAACAATTCTCCATTGGTAGTGTCTCTCCCCTCGACAAATGGAATCTAGCCAATCTGCACATGCCATGTCCTCAAAATACTCCCTTTTGTCCTCTAGTTAACCTTCATCAACCCTCCACGTGGACAATTTGACCATTGCATTGTGCTCTGCAAATCACATAGCACATGTGTTATGTGCCCCTGTGATTCGATCATTTGGTCTTCAGTGTCGCGGGATAACGAGCTGCATCGTTCTCTCTTTGTCTTACTTATCTTGCGGCCTTTTCCTTATCCCCATGGGAACATGTGAGATAAGGAAAACCTTCTTTCTCCACTTCATCTTCTTATCCCATGATCCCATTTGAATTGGTAGGAATGTTGGTGAGATAAGCTTTCATTGGTCTCATTTTTTATTTCTTATCCCAAAGCATCGAAGGATGCACTTCCCAGTCCCCCGGGATAAGACTTCCATTGTATTTATTTCTGTCGTTAATCTCGGGCCTCTTTCCTTTGACCTTCGCGAGCCTCTGGGATAAATATTTCATTGCTTATTTACTAGTCCGCTTATCTGAGAGCCAAAGTATCTATATGCATATTCTCACTGAAACCTAAGTATTGCTTCGTATACGCCCTCTATTACTCCGGGATAACTT
Source organism: Cryptomeria japonica (assembly GCF_030272615.1). NCBI lineage: Eukaryota > Viridiplantae > Streptophyta > Pinopsida > Cupressales > Cupressaceae > Cryptomeria > Cryptomeria japonica. Next base: position 287,025,989 of record NC_081409.1, on the reverse strand, counting down.
TTTCTTTGTTCCATCCTGCTTCCTTATCCCGGGACCACAAGAGATGCATTTCTAACCACTGTGGGATAATACATTCTCTATTTCTTTCTAAAATTATCCCAAGGCCTTTCAAGAAAATTGGAAACATCCCCGAGGCAACTTTTCTATGGTGATTTTACTCTTCAAAAGTTATCTCAAGATAAAAATTTATCCCCTCGCAACTCTTAGTTAGGAGTTATCCCAAGCGATCTTTAGACGCTGCCATCTGCTCCTCATGATAAATTTTCTTCCATTTTCTTCTTCACTTTCCTTATCTTGTGTGACCCTTTGGTTGGTCACCTTGCCTCACGGGATAACAAATGGTCTTACCGCCAGCCGATAAGAATGAAACATGGAGACCGGCCCGCCAACGACATGGAATCCTCCAGCTGATGAAACCTAAGTGAGTTGACTCTATGAATAGGTCAACTCAAAAATATTATTTTGGAGCCCAAAAAGACTCCCTCCTACGCTACAATATAAGTAACCACCTATTGTTGCCTTAGTGGTCAATAACACGCTGCCCAAATACTCAAGGCGGTCAATAACACGACGTGTTATTGATGTGAGATGTTGATGTTAGGCACGGGGTCAATAACACATCATGTTATTGATACTTCATATAATCCTCATGTTATATGACCATTGTATGATAACTTGCATGTTATCCTGCAAAGGGGATTATGAGTGCAAAAATTCAAAATTTTGAGCCTGGAACTTCAAAATTGACAATTTTTCTGAAGTCCTAACAACTTCAACATTGCCAGTAAGCTTATGGGCCATTCAAAGAAGCATATCATTTTTTTTAGGCATGGAATTCTTACTAAAAGTATTAATAATACCCTTAATGCCTTTCGTCAACATGTTATTTTCATTGTTGATCCAAAGAAAGCATTTTTCCTAGCTATTGGTAGAATTTGTCAGGAGTACCTCAAAAACAATGCCTTTTTTGTTATGTTTTGGGTCCACTTGGTCAACATTGAGGGGGGTGTCAAGTTTAAATCCTTCCTCTTCCCTTTCCTTAGCTTCCCCTTTTTTTTCCAATTTTGACTTTTTCGAATTCGGCAAGCCCAAACCCTATGACTTTGGGGTCAAGGTTTTAAATTTACTGTCAACCAATCTAGGGTATTTTTTTCTTCTTCTATTGTTGGTTCCAGGTGTGATATTATGTAGGGGCCCCTCTTCCTTAGAGGGAAAATAGTCTGGGTCCTCTAGTACCTTGAGGTTCCACCAATCCATAGCTATACCACCCCCATCATCCTCAATCTCAGTATCAGACACAACTTACACGTCAGGGATGGTCAATGATTTGGGGGTTTTCACTACAGGGGAGGGTTTAACCCTGTGGGCTTCAACATATTCCATGATAAGCACTATTAAACCCTCATGTAGAATAGGGTTGTCACTATTCTTAGCATGATTCGCTAAACTATGCTCTAGTGATGAAAGCAAATAAAAGGGCAACAAGATTCTTCTATCATGCCTCAAGTGGTTCAAGATCATAAAGTGGTAAGAAAAGATACTAGCAAAGTGTCTGTCAAGGGTTATGTACCTCATGATGACTTCATCCATGTCCACCCAAAGAGACAACAAATCTTTCCTATTATAGCCTCTATTCGACATTTTTCGCACTCTGTCTCTTTCTCTTTCCTTGTCAAAAAAGATCAAGGGGGATTCTTTTGTTGCTTTTCTCTCCTTATAGAACTTCCTGCCAACCATCTACAAACTCGTGATCTCAGCAATGAAGGCCTCATCAATTCTAAATTCAGCACCAAAATCCATAAGGATGCCTTTGTGCCAACCATTAACAAACTCTTATATAATTTTTGGATCTTGGCCATGAAGTTTCTTGAGATAGGGTGCAAGACCACCATCTGTAATCTCCATCCATAATTCCCTGATCTTTTCCCATTTTTCACAAGAAGGAGGTTCCATCCTATTTTTATCTCCCCCCATGAAAATGCTTCCTTTGCAAATATGGCCACCAAAATCAACCCAGGAGGTAAAAACCCAGATGGTGAAGAAAACTCTAGAAACCCTGGTATTGAATTCTGGTCACAAAACCCACAAAAGGATTTTACATGCTTGATAGTTTGTCATCATTAAAGTATGATAATTGGGAAATATTATCAGTGTCCTTCCTTGTCAATTCACACAAATGAATGGGGAAATTTTCCCTTGGTGTCCATCACCTTGTGTTCGCATACACCACACTTAGGTTCACCACATAGTCGACCAACATATTACCTTCCCGATACACATGGGAGATTTTAAATTCATCAAATTTAGTCATCATGATATGGCATTCTTGAATTAAATGCTTGATAGTCTAGCTAGGATCCGTCTATCTACTTAGATATCTAATGATGTTTAGCGAATCACTCTCAAGCCACACTTTTTTGAAACCCTCTCAAATAGCCATTTGTAACCCAATCTAGGCAGCATTTTCCTTAGCAAAATGGTTTGTCTAGGTACCTAGTGGGAGTGCCACAACCGAGACAAGCCTACCATTGTGATCATGTGCAACTCCCCCACAACTAGTCGGCCCAGGATTACCTTTAGCCAACCCATCAACATTGATTTTGATCTACCCCCTCAAAGGTACGACCCAAACAACATTATGTCTTGTATGTTATATCTTAACAGTAGGCTTGGAAATATCCCAACTGATTTGCCATCTATTAATAATTTCCCAATCTTGGTCCAAGGTAGGAATAGAAGGGTCAATCTTGCAAGATGGGCAACAAGAGACAAAATTCTCCTTAGTAGCATTTTGGATCTTGTGAGCAACAGAAAAAATAGAATACTCTTTGTCCCTAGAGATACGATTGTTTTTTTCTTTCCAGATGCCCCAATCCACATGGGGAAACATGAAGCTCCATTAAACTTTGAGTGAGGGGTTATCTGAGGGACATCTCCACTGGGACCAACAATCCAAAAAACTCAAGGGGAAACACCACATGACTCCCCAAAGGTCAAAAAAGTGGGCCTAGATATCTCTTGAAAAGGAGGAATGGAGTAGCAAGTGTGTAACATCTTCAACATTCTCCTTACACAAGAAGCATCTATTAGGAATAGACATACCTCTCTTGCACAAGTTATCAATGGATAGAATCTTATTTTGCATGAAAATCTAGAAGAAGATATTAATTTTAGGCACTAACAACTTGTTCTAGATACAAGACCAAAAAGGTGTGGGAGCAAAGGATCTCGTCAAAAGATTAAAGGCTTGGGAGATAGAAAAAACTCCAGAGGTAGATCCATTCCACACCAAAGTATCATGAACAGGAAAAGAAGGAATATGAATGTTAGCAAGCCACATTTGGATCAATTTTAGCAAGGGATTCATACTTATTAGGTTAGTCCACTTTCCCTCTCTGATGTAATCGGCAACCCACCATCCAAACTGCTCCATGCACATGACTTTAAACTAAGCAGCCAAATGATATTTAGTCAAAGGACCATCACCAACCCACTTATCATCCTAGAAATGAATTTTCCTTCCATTACCAAGGATCCATCTCATTCCCTTAATAATGATGTCTTTGGTGTTATGAATATCTATCCACAGATTAGAGGCCACCAGTCATGAATTATAGTCTTCTTAAATATTTTGGACTAAATTTCCATTGACAAGATATTTACTATGGATTATAGAAATCCATTCATTAGAGTCCATCAAACATCTCCATAGTTGTTTCTCCATGAGAGCTCTGTTGAAGTCGTGAATGTGTCTAATGGATAGGCCCCCAAGTTTCTTTGGTAGACACACTTGATCCCAGGCAACCAAATAGAGACGATTTTTAGTTTATGTTCTTGTTCACAAGAAATTATTTTGAATCTTCTCCATGTGCTCTGGAAATTTTGGAGGCACTTTAAAAAGGCTCACGACATATACTGGAAGATTCTGCAAAGAACCTTTGATTAACTGGATCTTACCAACTTGACTCAAAAGAGCACCTTTCTTGCCAACAAGCTTGTTTTGAAATTGATCAATCAATCCAGACCAAAAGGATTCTAGGGAAAGCCCAAAGTTCAATGGTAGCCCCAAATAGGTATCTAGTAAGGAAGCCAGTTTACACCCTAAAATTTTAGCAATCTTTATCTATCGATGATTAGGGGTATTGAGGAAGAAAATTGAACTCTTCAGAAGGTTGATCCTCTATCTAAATCCCCTTTCATAGAGACAAAGAGTTGACTTCAAGGAATTAGCTTCCGCCACGGAGATTTCTCCCATCAATAGAGTATTATCAACAAATTGTTGGTGAGATCAAACATGGGAGTGAGAGGAGGGGTAGAGAACTCTAAGTCTTCCAAACCTGATCTCTCTTTGAATTATTTTATTGAGAGATTCACCCATTAGAATGAAAAGAAATGGAGATAGAAGATCTCCCTATCTGAGACCTCTAGAAGAAGAGAAAAAACCTGAAGGGGTTCCATTGATCAACACAAAGAATTTAGGTGTAGAAAAACATTAATTTATCAATTGAATTAAATGATTGCAAAAATAAAAATCCTGAAGCATCTTAATGAGGAGGCTCCAATTCACCCGATCATAAGCCTTAAGTAGATCTAACTTCAACGGAAAGACCGATTTCTTGTTGACCGAATGTGAGTGGATATTCTCATGAATAGAAATAATAGAATCTAGAATGTTGGCATAACTTTTTATAATTTGAAGACTAAAATTTTTGGTGAACACCTTATAAACAGAATTGCATAAACTAATCGGTCTATAATCCTAGAAGCAACTGGCATCTGGTTTCTTAGGAATCAACACAATGAAGGTATCATAAATCTCTTTGAGGATTGAGTGGGAGCCAAACAATTCTCTAGCTACATCCACAATATCTCCTCCAACAATATTCCAAAACAACTAAAAGTAGAACATTGGAAACCCTTTCGGACCAGGGACTTTGTTTCCTTCAAAAGAGAAAACTACCTCTTTGACTTCCTCCAAAGACGGGATTTTAGTAAGGTCATTTTTCATCGCCTGGGATAGACTACAAGGGATCTCACAAAGAATTTCCTTTTGTGCCACCAAGTCCAACGAACCTTCTTCAACCAAAAGGGTAGAGAAAGAGGGGATTTCTTCCTGACACATCTCTTCATGTTTATCAACCCACCGATTACTAGTAGAAATCCTCTTGATTCTGTTGGAAGCTCTATATTTCAGAGTAGTCATGTGGAAAAATAGTATTCCTATCTCCGCATTTGAGCCAAATAACTCTAGATCTGTGTTTCTATTATTCTTCTTCTTTAAAAATGATGTCATGAAGTTTAGAGAGGACTTCAACTTCCTTGTCTATGATAGGGGATTATAACCAAAATTTTGGATCTATTGTTGAATTTCATCAAGTTCCCTTTTAAGAGAGTCTTTTAACTAGAAGATATTTTCAAAGGAAGATTTATTCCATTTTTGGATATTGATCTTGACATTAGATAATTTTTTAGCCACTCTCTACATAGTCATTCCCTAGATGTTAATATCCCACCACTCAACAATTTTGTCATAGAGTTCAGAATTAAGGGTCCACATTTTCTCAAATCTGAAGGGAAAAGCTTTCCTTCTGCTCAGGGGGGCAATACACAAAATAATTGGGAAATGATATGAGCCATTCTTGGAGAGAGAGGACAGATTACATGAAAAATTTACAAGCCAATCTGGCAACTGGAGCCCACGATCCAATTTAACTTGTATGAGCTTAGTGCCACTACTTATGTTGGACTAGGTAAATATCGCTCCATTAAGGTCAAGATCGAGTAGCCCCAAGGAGTTAATCATGTCTAACAGGTCTTGTTTACTATCTTCAGAAATCAAGGCCTCACCCATTTTCTCAGAGTTTGATATAGGAGTATTAAAACCCCCCATCACAATCCAATTCTCATTAGGAAAGATCTATCTGGCATTAATCAAAGAGTCCCATAGAGATTTCCCAGTACTTTTACTATTTGGAGCATAACTGTTGGAAATAATCCAAGAAGCACCATTCATCAAATTAGTAAATCTGGTAGCAATATGATTTGGATTTGTGATAATATTTGTACCTTGGATCAGTCTTGGGTTCCAAAAAGAGGCTATACCCTCTGAATCCCTATCTGCATCAGAATAGTGAACACCACAGTCTTAAACATTGCCAACTTCATTTTTTTCCAATCTGTTAGATAGCATCTTATTTTCCTCTACAAGGCAAATATCAGGTCTATTATCCATCACCAAATTAGAAAGGAGATCATGTTTGTGGGGGGTGGTTAAGCCCCCAAATATTCTAAGATATGATCTTCATTTAATAGGAGGGATCCAATCCCCATGTCTTGGAGAGTTCTCTGGGCTCCATCCATGATCTCAGTTCTACTTTGTTTATCCCTGTTGAGCATATTTGGTGGTCTTCCCACACCTCTTCTTTCTAATCCATAATCGTCTTTCTGTCTATTCCTTGTTTTGACTCCAACTGAGCCTGGAGCAGACATATTTCCTAAAGAGGAGTGGGAACCACGCCAACGGTTCCAAGATATCACTTAAATAAAAGGATTTGTTTCCTCATTTTCCAGATCAAAAGAAGTCTTTTCCAACTACCCTCTTGCAATCTGAGAGCAAGGGAGTTCTAGGGTATTGTCCATATCAATAACCGTCTTGAGAGCATGTTCTTCCTAGGTAGATGATGTAAGGGTACCCAGCTTTAAAGTCTCACCCACAACCTCCGAAACTTGTTGAGGAACCTCCTCCTGAGTAGGGAAAACTATGATATTTGGGGAAACTCCTTGTTATTCAAGTTGAACACTCCCAATAATAGATTGATCTTGCATATCACCATTATTAATCATCTCCACATATTCTTCTTCCTTGGTTGGAGGCATTTTCTCCCCATTAGTCAGAGTATTCTATAAATAATCCTCAGAGGGGATAGACTCGGAGGATTTCTTTTTGCAAACTTTTTCCATGGGGGGATTCTTCGGGTAATCCCTAGCCCAATGCCCCACTTTCTTACAATGAAAACAAGCAAAGGGTATGGACTCATATTCCACTTTCTATATCCATTTCTCCAACTTCAAGTTAAAAGATATTTCAAGGGGGAGATCATCCAACTGTTTGATAGTGACACAAATCTAAGCATAAACCTGTCTTTTTTTAGCTGCAATCATGGGATCCAAGGACATGAGCTCACCAAAACAAGTAGTCAAACTAGAACAAATCTCCTCATCCCAATATTCCAAAGGGAGGCTGGGAAGGCATACCCAAATGGGGGATTCATTACACTCCCAATCTTTAGGATTAAAGCCAAGTTCCCATTTTTTCAGAGCCAGAGAGGACTTACCCAAAATCCAAGGGCCCCTAGATAAGACAGATTTTAGATCTTCATCACAGTTAAAGGAAAAAGAAAAAAAACTATTCGTCATTGCCACCACCTTAATCTGACCTTTCCTTTCCATTTACAAGTTACCCAGGCTCGAATTGAATCAATATTAAGGCGGGAACCCACAAATTTCCCAACCAGAATAGAGGCCATATTTTTTCATGTTTTTATCCATGATACAGTCCAGTATTGAGATGGCAAAAATCCCTGAGGTAGGGTCTGCACTAGATGAGAAACAGGGGAGACCGACTTACCTTTGGGACGAGAATCAAAATGTGTTGACCATTTTTTTTTTACATTTGGAAGAAGATGACTAATCCAGTTTGCTGGCAGATTCCCTGGGGCCCTCAGGGTTATGCAAAGCAGCCGGTGTGTCGGTTGATACATCCTTATCACATGTTGGAACTTGCAGAGTACCTCTGTCCCACACCGCACTACCTCCTTCATCTGATTTCTCATCATCCTATGCATCCCTCATGATGTTCTCCATGTGATCTCCACTACATCTGCTATTTTTGCACCTTCCTGCCTAATGTGAATTCAAATTTTCCTTCCCGCCTGCACTCTCCATCTTCATTGGTTTTAATAAGTTGTTGATTGTTATAGTTTATATCGATCATATTATATTTGGAGGAAATCATGATCTATGTAAGGAATTTTCCAAGGAGATGCATAATGAATTTTTAGATGTCAATGATTGGTGAGTTGTCTTTCTTTCTTGGGTTACATGTTATTCAATAAAAAGAGAATTTTTATTTCTTAAAGCAAGTACGTGAGGGAAATGTTGAAGAAGTTTGGTTTTGATGATTGCAAGCCTGTTACAACTCCTTTAACTCTTGGGTGCAAGTTGAACAAATATGATGAGTCTCTAGAAGTTGAACAAAATAAGTACATATCGATGATTGGTGGATTGTTGTATTTGACTGCATCCAAACTAGATATCATGCAAGTTGTTTGTCTGGTAGCTAGATTTCAGGAAAATCCAAAGGTGACACATTCAAGCAAGTTGTCAAAAGAATTTTTAAATACTTGAAAGGTACTATGTGTTAGGGTTTCTAGCAGATCCGAAGCAAATATGAACTAACAATTATATGCAAATTTAAATACAAAAGATAAAGAAATAAAGCAGGACACATATAACACAGAGATTTAACGTGGTTCACCCAGAATGGGTTACGTCCACCATACACAGTCGTCCAATCTTTCTTATTATCCAGCAAAAATAATACATCAACCTTACAATACCTTAAGCATCCCAGTCGCTTATAACATGCATTTTTAGGGCAAAAAACAAAGTCGGCCTTTTTAGGGTTTTATTACAATGTCGGTTTTCATCAACAAAAAAATACCCAAAAAGAAAAATGTGTTGAGTGTACAGTACTTTGCTGATCAGTCGCCACATTTCAACAATCTCCCACTTGGAGAATGATCAGACTCCACACCGAACACTATGGACTTTGGACTTTAGTATAGAAAAGGTGGAGTTTTTATGTTGAAAGCCTATACTGATGCAAATTCGGCTAGAAGTGTTGATGATCAAAAGAGTACTAGTGGTGGTGCATTTTTTTGGGGTGATAGTTTGGTTTCCTAGTTCAGTAAGAAATAAGTTTTAGTTTCCCAATCTACTATTGAAACATAGTACATTTCAATGGCAACTTGGTCTACTTAGGTTATGTGGATGAGACAAACTCTTAAGGATATCAAGGCAACATATGATGAAGAAATTCCTATTTTATGTGAAAATACAAGTGCAATAAACATTTCGAAGAATCTTGTTATGCATTCAAAAATAAAGAATATTTCAATCAAATATCACTACTTAAAGGAGAAAGTTGCTAAGAAGGAAGTTCAATTGGAATACATTTCCATGAAAGAGTAGGTTGTAGATATTTTCACGAAGGCATTGGTAAATGATACATTTGAGCTTCTTCAGGAGAAGCTTGGGTTTTACTACCCCTACTTCTTCTAGCTAGGTGCATTATGGGGATGCATATTTCTAGGGGGGGCCTTCATGCCTATACTTTTTTTCCTAGATTGATGTTATGGCTTCTCTCAACGAGAGCAGTGGTGTGTGTAGTGTTGTTGTGACCTTTTTCCTTAATGGAAAAGGGGGAGAAATTGAGGAAGTTTTATCTTTGGGGGAGAGATTGAGCAATTTTGATCTTTTGGGGAGAGATAGAGTTAGTTATGGCAAAGGAGTAGTGATTGTGCAATTTGAAGATTGAGATTGGGAGAGATAGTCATGCCACCTAATTTATATAAGACTTGTGAACAAATAGATGCATTGAAAGAGAAAAATAATTTCTTAAAAATATTGTTTGAAAGATAATGTAGGGATAAGAGGAAACCAACAAAATATCTGTTTAGCAAGCCCCTTCTTTATAAATACATAGATTTGATGTTTTGATGGGCCTTCTAATCATTTGGAGAAATGTTTAGGCAAGAATAAAGCCAAAATCAATTAAAAATATAAAAATATAAATTTGAAACAATCACAATCATATAGTAAGATTGGAAGCTCTTTTCCTCACATAATTGTAAAAGTCAGTGATAAAACATAAACACAAAATCTTTACTACACCAAAATGTTTGAATTGATAACAAATTATAAATTTGCAAACACACTACAAGCCCAAACTCACCAAATTGTCTAAATTGAGAGCTAACTAATACCTGATTGTTGTAGCATAATATATAAGTATCAACTCTAAGCTTGAAATCCCCACTTCCTTTGGTCTCATCAAACATTAATCCCTTGCTATCATTCTACAACTATAAATAGAGGCCAACAATAAGCCACCAAATTTATCTTCAAAACTATAAATAGAAGCCAACAACATGCCACCAAATTTATCTTCAATTAATTTGTGAACATGTTTCAATTTCAAATCTTCACAAACTAAATTAGCAACAACTCATGCTAACTTCGAATTTGCAAAAAAAAAAATTAAATAACTAGTTGCTATAATTCCATGACTAGTAAAAATTCATTAGCTATCCCACTAGGAACCCTAATATCTAAACAAGAGAAATTTAAAACATGTTATAACAAGGGTTGCAGGCAGTGAAGTTCTCGCCCAAGACTGGAAAAACAATTTTGGTTTGTTTACATTTAAAATGATTTTATTTGATTTATTTACATTAAAAAATGGCTTGATTTAAGGTGAACAATTGGAGCTGAACACATTGACAAAACTACAACATTTCAAATGGCAGAGCAACCAAAGGTGTAAGTAAGGATATTCTAGGAGTATGTGCTTTTCAACATTGCATCAAAGCTGAAACACCCAATCTAAATAGAAATAGATCTCAAAAGTCATAGCAATTCTTAATAATTTACTTGCATGTCTCCAAATCTATTTTAATGTCATATTTGTCAACCTATAAACTAGAAAGGTAAATATTAACAACACAAAATTTGCATAATGTGGCTATGCTAAGTGATATTAATGTACACATATCTATGAAATGTTACCTACCCCATAACAAACTCAATTCATAAGGCACAAACCCTAAGACACAAATGTTATGCCCAATTAAAAAAGTATAAATCCTTTCTTTCCAAAACATTTATTTAAAAAAAATCACACTATTGCAACATAAACTTTTGATTTGTTCTTAACTTACTCATCAGTAAAAAATGATATTTTTAAAGTAAAAAAAAAAATTGCAATGTACAAGACCTTTATGAAAAATTGCATCACCACATCCAAAAGACATTCATAAAAGCATTAGGAGCTCTTAATTTTAAAAAGTTGTTGAGTTTGTTTACTCAAAATATGTAACTGGTTATGTAAACAATGTTTTTCAATTATAGAATAGAAGTCTTCATAAGAATGAGGTAAACAAAAGTTTAAAGTTCAACTTAAGAAAAATTGGTGCAAATTTGATTTTTACTTTTTTCTTGTATGGGTTGTCTCATGAATTTTACTAGTGGAGATTTGGCCATAGTGTACATTTCACTTTCAAATACTATGAAATATGATACCAAGAATCAATGCACACTACACTATCTAACTAAGTAATGGAACTCTGGTTCATATTATAGCTTTTTGATTGAATTCTTTGCACATCTGACAACACTACAGTGTGAAAACAAGAGCTTTTAAAACAGAGTCAAAATGTATTAGATGAGTAAATTTTGAACAATTAAAACAGATGAAAGAAAGAAATAAAATTAAACTCTTTTCAGATATGATATGTATTGATAATATACTTGAGATAGAAGGAGTCAATGTTCCATCTCCAATTACCATACAGGCGCCTATCATGACAAGTATGAGAAGAGTCCTTTGAAATATAGCTCTTGTCTCAAGCAATTGCTTTGTTTTGGAGTTGAAATTGCTCCCATGATTTTGACTTAAGTATTGAAGATGATTGAATTGGTTGCCAACCTTTTGGCCAACATTAACATACCGAGACAACAAAGAATAAAGTGCAAATGTGCCCCCTAAAATCAATAGAATTATGTAGCTAATAAAAATTGATACTTAATTGAGAAGATCGGCTAAAGTAATGAATAAATAAACCTTAAATGAGTATCATATTAGGCACAAGTAAGCTCGTATTAACTAGATTCTTGTAAAGTCAATATTCTTATTGATTAAAATTTGAAAATTTTCTTTTTGCTTGGGCTCAAGTATAACCATCATTATCATCTTGAAGGATTTCACTTGTCTTAAAGATAACGTTTATTGAATGTACTTGTTAATTCATTTTGATGATTTTCCATAATTCATGTTATAATATTTACAAATTTATATTCTATGATAGGCAATGACAAGTTTAATATTTTGGGTCTTTAGATTTCTGTTGGCATCAACATTCCTAGACAAGTACGTTCAGATTAGCGGATAGCTTCATTAATGTATTTTGAAATCGTTTTGATAAGTGTAGGAAAAGATACTAAGTCTCAATTAAAATGGCGAGGTTTCAGTGTGAGGACTGCAGAGAGAATCTTAAGAAGCCTAAACTACATACCCATTTTAGAATATGATCAACGTACTAGGTGTGGTGGATATGTTTCTTTTAGATTAGACATTTACTTGAGAACATGGTAGCAAAAATCCTCCTCTAAGATAAATCAACAGACCTAAAGATGAGGATTTTTTTCAATTAATCCAGTTAGGGTTAGGGAAAAAATCAGGGAAAAAGTATGTCTAATCAAATTCATAAACAAACTCATGATTAAGATTTTTTTGTTTTTGGCTACCTGATCAATGGTGATTAATAGTGACTCATAAATGATTTCTACTACTATGCTTGAAAGCTAAAATCAATCACTGTAATGCTAAGTCAGGCTTTTAATGATGTGCTCTGAATTATCAATCAGTATATATGACTAGGGAATATGGATCATAATTCATATTAATAGAACATGAACATTAACATCATATTGATTGGATATAATTATTTTTTTCTTATAAATGGTGGTACGGATATCATAATGGCCATTTGTACAAAATCAAAATTGTCAGATAACAAACAATAAAAAATCTACAGTTTTTTTGGAAGAATGGGAGAAAAATTGACATGCTTCTCTCATACATGACATTCTTGTGTAGGCATTGGAGAATATAATATTTTTAATCCCATGGAAAGTGTTTGGAGTGGTGCTACAATAGGGTTAGCAAATTATTTAAATCAAATTTATTTTTAAGCTAATTCTTTCGATCATTTTTTGTATTTAAGCTTGAAAGGCCAGAATCGGGTGGCTCTCAAAAACCTTTCGACCTTTAAATTTTCAAAACCCCAAAAAAATTGAAAAACATCAATAAATATAAAAAACAATACCTAGAGCACATGCGATGAGGTCGCTCTTTCGAATCCCTTGCATGGACAATTATAATAAAAAACGTAGACTAGAGAAATTGCACAAACCGTTATCTCTCTAATAACAGTTGGAGAAACGCCATCACTATCCTTGGATTGCTTGAACTTTTTTATGGAAATGCAGATGCCCTTGTTGCTCTGCAACTTACTCTATGCAAGAAAAACAATGTCATATATGTCCTCCCCAATTCTGCACATCATTGATAATGCTACGGATTAAGTAAACTGAAGAATGGAGAATCCTTATCACTTGGAGATTTCATGCTTTCAATTCCAGGGTAAATAGACTTATTCATATTGGCCTCACTCTAATTTTGTTCAGAAACCATCACTTCACTCACAAGTTATGTGATTGAAAAAGTGATTTGCATTGATGTACTAAGAAGAATGAAAGCGATCCTAAGTCTTGTCTTGCTCAAATTACAAGTGTTCGGTAAGTAGCAACGTGGAAGATGGGGAGTTTTTACGTTTCCAACACCTGACTGCAAGTAGTGTTTGTCCTTGCAACACATTGAGAACTACCCCTACTAATTTTGCATGGCTCAGAGCAATGTCTTGGTGGAAGTGCCTTCTCTTGTGTTAGAAACATAAATCGTAACTAACATCCCTACAGCCGAAAACAATAGTAAATGATAGTGCACCAAAAAAATTTAAATTAATATTTGTCTTAAGAAATATGCAACTTCACTGGGTAAAGTAGTATATGGAAATTTAAATATGATAATTGTTAAAATTTGATTGGTTGCTTGTGTGAAGTTTAATCACTGTTTAAACCGAACCCTCAGCAATAGTTTCTAGTGAGGCAAGAACTAATAATAATATACTAACCAGAGTATCTAAATTGATATCAAGCTCTTAGTCTAACCTTTTTGTGCTATCTGAAAGATGAAATTATCACTTGGATGAAAGTAACTTTTATTGGGTTGCAAACGCCATTAAAGGTGAATGGTGGCCTCCAAAGGTGGTAGACACATCAATGTTCGTATTGTTGTATGTGAACACAACCTTGTCATAGTATTCTCCACAAATCAAACTTGTCGCAGCTGCACATCATGCAGCCCACTGAAATGTGATCACGAAAGGCAAATTATCTTACTTTTTTATAGTCCCAACGACTTCATGCCTACCAAGAAACACTATATGAATCTTAGACAAATTCTCTTATTAGTTCCTACCTTTCAAGGAACTATTGTTGAGGCTCAGCTTTAACTTTTTGCCATTCAAGGAACTATTCTCGAGGCTTAGCTTTAACTTTTGAATAATTTTTCCTTGTTGTACCCAATGACATTCCATATAAATTATTTCATGAAGTGTAGTTTTGTGTTTTGCAATGTTTAAATTGTTTAAACTAAACATTTTTTAATCAAAATGCATTAACAATTTTTTTTTATGTCTTCTCATTGGATGAAATTATTTAAGCGATATGCATGCCTTCACGTGAAATGAGAATTGTATTAAATGGTTGAAGTTTCTTATTGAACAATTTTTCGATCCGTGCAGCTGCAAAACAAATGACAACTCATCTAGTCTGCCTTTTTGTTTGAAATCTTATTGGGTAAAGAACAAAATTAAAATTGCATGCTCTTCCAAAATTAAACGGATGAAATAAATAGGAATGAAAATGGTTAACGTGAGAACATTACGGTAACGGAAATGATAGCAAGTGGAAAAGTCATGTTAAGAGGGCTCCACTAGGTGTAAAAATAGTGTAAAGTAAGTATATATGATTAATCTAAATTGATGCAGCTAATCAAATGTTCAGATTTGTTTGTCTAAATTTCTTGCCCTATGTCTGTTATGAAAACTTTCTCAAATTTTAATTAATTACAATTAAAAATTTATAATGTCTGGGGGAAGAGCACCAGTAGCCTTCATAGCTAACTTCGCGCACCCACAGATCCTAAACGGTACATTGGATTTTGAATTATTTTTTTAGTTGTCTTCGTATGCAACTTAACTACATGTAGCTATTGATCTGGCTTCTAGGAAGTAACGATGCACGTTGTGGAATCAATTATGCACACAAAGGTCAAAAAGTACACATTTCAAAGTGTTGCCTGATACCTAACTAAAGATGTTCCAGTAACCGTCAACTCAAAATCGCTAGTACTTGTTGACAAATGTCCCAATAGTGGTGCAAAAATGTTCCAATAGTGGTACACAAATGGGACAAATGTTCCAATAGTTGTGCACAAATGGGCCACTTAATTACAAAAAGTGATCGGCTATTGATACAAAACAAATTTATTAATGGTGTTTTTGTTGACTCTTGATTGCCCTTGACGACAAAAAAAAGGGTGACATCTTGAAAGGCATGTTGATAAACCATTGACATATTTTTATTAATAATGCTATCGTGCCTCATCTACATATTGTTCAATGAAATTTATGATGTGTACAACCACGTAATGACTTGGCATCAACTTACCTGGCATTCTTGCACGAGACTCTATTGTGGACTTCAAATGTTTTGAAATCCCATTTTATATTTTGGTTTTTAAGTGGTAAAAGAAAAAGAATAAACAACAGTGTTTTATTTTGTTGCACAAACCCTAGAAGGTGCCGCCATGGCTAATTTGAAGGCTTTAACAATGATTTTTCTATTTCAGATTTTTACAGAGCAGTAAAAAATTGCAAAATGTTTTTCTCTTTTGTAAAAGGAGATGAGCAGGAATAAAGAGTTTGATGGTTCTTTTTTTTACGATCATGTAACTATTTTTTTAAGATAACAAAAGTTATACAAGGGTTTTATATGCTATAAACAAGAGATTCGTTGTTCATACGGATTTTAGTTTTCTGGAGCAGATTTATAACTATTTTTAAATGTTATACAAAAATCATGTTTCTGTTTAGAAACCCTAACTAATACAGTTACCCTATTTTGGAAGGTATATTTGGAAGGTTGTTTTTCGAACAGTTTTGATTTAAAAAAAAAAAATAGTTCATTTCAGTTTTGGAACTGATTCTACATCTTTGGGCATTTATACATATCATGGCCATGACATTTTGAAAAATGTGTGAGTGTGAAGAAAAAAAATAAGGCAAGGAAAACTGTGTGTTACTTGTTGTGATTAGTGAAAAAGATTGAAAGGGTTTTTCATTGCATATTGTGAAAACTCTGTTTTCAGAAGTTCAGTGTAAATTTGATTTTGGAAATCAAGGGCAGAAAGGATTATTGTATTTCATACAAATAACAGAGTATGTGATTTCTCTGCACTTTATAGCAGTATATTTGTAAAAGGAAATTGTTTCAGTTGTACTCTTATAATCTCAAATTTGCACAAGTATATTTCTGCAATTATGATGTGGTTGTTGCTCCTTGAAGACAATGTACATAGTTGGTTCTCATTGTTATAATAAAAAGGATCTTTACGAGTGGTTTTTCTACCCCAAGAGGGTTTTCCACTTATGAAATCTTTGTGTCATGTGTCAAAAGTTTTCCATTAGTTTCATGCTCTGATATGTTGGATTATTTCATTTGTTTTGCATTGTGCTAATTCATAAATTGTTGTTTTATATCTACAAGTTCCATGTTATTGTGTCATTTATAAAATTAAATGTTATTTACTTCATTTCTGAAATTTCAACTTCTCTTTCAAAACTTCTTGTATGAGTTAAGTACTTTGACTCTAATTCACCCCCCCCCCCTCTTAGAGTCAATTCACTTCCAACAAGTGGTATCAGAGCGTAGGATCCCTCCATATAGGTCTTTCCTAGGGATTGTTCCTGGTTGTTTGGAAGTTCAAATGGCTCAAAATCAAGAAGGTGCTTCACTTTCCAGAGCTCCTCTTTTTGATGGCACTGATTATGTGTTCTGGAGAATTCGAATGGAAACATATTTGATCTCTGTTGATCTTAATGTGTGGAATATTGTTACAACTAAGTATAAAGTTCCTGATATTATTCCTACAGACCCTGATGATAAAACAAAATATGAATTAAATGCTAGGGCCAAACATGCACTCCTATGTGGTCTTACCAAAGATGTGTTTGTAAAGGTCATGCATTGTAAGTCTACCCACAATGCCCATGAGATTTGGGATAAACTAGAAACAATTTATCAAGGACATAAAAAAGTAAAAGAATCAAAGATTCTCACACTCAAAAATCAATTTGAGGCATTGAGAATGAAAGATGATGAAACTATTGCAAGCTATTTTCTAAGAATTGATGAGATAGTAAACTCTATAAGAGGTCTTGGTGAAACAGTGGATGAACAAGATGTTGTTAGAAAAGTCATTAGAACCTTATTGCCAAAATTTGAAACGAAGGTTTCAACCTTAGAAGAAAAGAAAAGCTTTTCTACAATGACTCTTGATAATCTGCGAGGTATTCTTACTGCCTATGAAATGAGAATTGGTAGCAATTCCTCTACTTCAAAAGAAACAGCTTTTAGAGTAGAAAAAAAAGAAGAACCTGATAGCGAATCTGAACTTTCAGATGCTATTGAAGCTCTACTTGTTAGAAAATTGAAAAAGAAATATAAGGGTAAATTACCCTTCAAATGTTTTAATTGTGGGAAAATTGGGTACTTTGCTGCTCAATGTCCTCTAAGTGATCTAAATAGTGAAGAAGAAAAACCAGAAAAATTCTACAAAAAGAAAATGTGGAATCCTAAAAAGAAATTCAATACCTTTAAGAAAGAGAAGAGTCTCTTCACAAAAGAAGACTCTGAAGGAGAATCAGATGATTCACCTTGTGAAGGAGATGAGACACTATTTATGGCAGAAATAGAATCTTCTTCAACTAGCAAATGTGAAAATCAATCTATTCTACACCAAGGTGAAATTGATCTTGAGGGAGAGTTACTCTGTGCTCTCAAAGAAATAAAAAGATTTAAAAAATTAGTAGTCTCACATGAAAGTTCAAATCAGATTCTATGAGTTGAATTGAATGACTCAAATTTAGCAAATGAAAATTTGAAATCTCTTCTTGAAGATAGAGATAAGAAAATCAAAGTCTTAGAACAACAAGTTTCTTCTCTGCAAAAACAAGTTGGTCAATATGAGAGTACTATGCATCTGAATGATATTCTTGATAAACAAAAACAACACAAAGATCTGACTGGTGTTGGTTTTTGTAAGGACAAAATAGAAAATCGGAATTTTAAGACAGCAAACAGAAATCCAGCATATTCTCTTAATAGACCTTTTAGATTTGGTTTCTTCAATGGATATTGTTTGTATTGCAATAAATTTGGTCACAAGGTCAGTACTTGCAGATTTATAAAGCACACAACTCCTATGTTTGGACACAAACAAAATTATGGATTTTCAAATATGGTAAAATGTTTTAAATGCAACAATTTTGGGCATACTACTAGACAATGTAAATCAAAACAAAGTGATGAAAAACAATGGAAACCTAAGTTTGTGTCTAGTACCGAGCAGTCCATGTTGGTACAAACTGCACTTCTTTCCAATAGGAGAACCATGTGGGTGATGGACAGTGGATATTCTCACCATATGATAGGTGATAAGGATAAATTTCTTCATTTGGAAGATTATGATGGTGGACTTGTTAAATTTGGGGACAATTCAGGTATTCACATCAAAGGTAAAGGAAAATTATTCTTAAATGATGACACTCCCATTAATGATGTATATTATGTTGAGGGTTTAAGACACAACCTTCTCAGTGTCAGTCAAATATGTGATAGTGGGTATAATGTATCTTTTAGTTCTCAAGGTTGCACTATCACAAAAAGTTCTAGAAGGGTTGTTGCTATTGGATTGAGAACCTCTGGTAATATTTATAATCTACTTGATTCCATTGATTATGAAAATCATAAAAGTATGTGTCTTGTGAGTCAAATTGAAGAAAATTGGCTTTGGCATAAACGTCTGGGTCATGTGAATTTTGACAATCTTGTGAGAATTAGTAAAAATCAAAATATTAGAGGTCTACCTATTCTAAGCAAACCAACAAATGTGATATGTAAAGAATGTCTTAAGGGCAAACAGAAAAGGGTATCTTTTAAATCAATCTCTAATGAAGAGGATTCAAATGCAGAAGATTCAAATGTAGAGGATTCAAATACAGAAACAAGAATTCCTCAGTATACTCCTTCAAGGATTATTACAAAGAGACATCCTCAAAATCTGGTTATTGGTAACATGGATGCAGAGATTTTAACCAGAAGAAGAGCAAAAACTACTGAACAAGCTCAAATAGCTGAGCACTATTGTTTGGTAACTAATTTTGAACCTAAAAATGTTTTTGATGCTTTATCCGATCAATGTTGGTTAAATGCTATGAAAGATGAAATTAATCAAATAGAAAAGAATCAAACATGGGTGTTAGTGCCTAGGCCAGATGATAAAAATGTGATAGGAGGCAAATGGGTGTTTAGAAATAAGTTTGATGAATCTGGACAGGATGTTAGAAATAAAGCACGTTTTGTTTGTAAGGGTTATGCACAATAGGAAGGGATAGACTTTGGTGAAACATTTGCACCTGTAGCTAGATTAGAATCAATCAGAATATTTCTTGCATACTCTTGCTATAAAAATTTTAAAGTTTACCAGATGGATGTCAAAACTGCTTTTCTCAATGGCTATCTTGATGAAGAAGTTTATATGGAACAACCAGAAGGTTTTGAATCTGCAGATAAACCTGATTATGTGTACAAATTAAAAAAGGCACTCTATGGCCTCAAACAAGCTCCAAGAGCTTGGTACTCCAGATTGGATGCTCATCTTACAGGAAATGAATTTACTAAAGGAGGAGTGGACAACAATTTGTATGTTAAGGTCGCAGGTAATGCCATTCTAGTTGTTGAAGTATATGTGGATGACATTATTTTTGGCTGCAATAATGATTCCTTGTCTAAAAAGTTTTCTAAAATCATGGAATCTAAATTTGAAATGTCCATGTTGGGTGAATTAACTTTCTTCCTTGGTCTTCAAGTAATGCAGCTTAAACAAGGCATTTTTCTTTCACAAACTAAATATGCCAAAGAAATGCTTAAGAAGTTTAACATGACAGACTGCAAACCAGTTAGCACTCCAATGGAAACTGGTTGTAAATTATCTAAGTCTGATGACTCACCTGAGGTAAATCAATCAGAGTATAGATCAATGATAGGTAGTTTATTATATTTGACTGCATCTAGACCAGATTTGATGTTTGCAGTATGTTTGGTTTCACGTTTTCAATCTGCACCAAAACAATCTCATTTGAATGTTGTGAAACGAATTTTCAAGTATATTCAGGGTACTTTAGACTATGGTTTATGGTATCCTTGCAATAATGATTTCACTCTTGTTGGTTTCACTGATTCTGATTGGGCTGGCTGTATAGATGATCGTAAGAGCACCAGTGGTGCTGCCTTCTTTCTAGGTGACTGTCTTGTTGCCTGGCACAACAAAAAGCAAGACTGTGTTACTTTGTCCACTGCAGAATCTGAATACATTGCTGCCACTGCATGTTGTACACAACTGATATGGATGTCCCACGAAATTGCTGATATGGGTATTTTTGTTGCTAAGCCTGTTTCAATTTTTTGTGACAATACAAGTGCTATTAGTCTTTCCAAAAATCCCGTTATGCATTCTTGCACTAAACATGTTGCTATCAAATTACATTTTCTGCAAGACCAAGTGTTGGCTAATGAGTTTCAGCTTTTGTATGTGCCTTCTTAGGCACAAGTGGCTGATATTTTTACCAAAGCTTTATCCAAAGAAACATTTGAAAGGCTTCAGGAAAGGTTGGGAGTTCTCTCTCAATCTGGTATTCTCACTTTGTGCACAAATTGAGGGGGAGCTTTGCTCCTCTAGCAGCCATCTACTACTTTGCCCTTTCTCCTTGAGACAAAAAGGGGGAGAAACAAACATCATTGATAGTTATATTTGGATTTCTTTATACATGATACACAATGATATTTATGGTACAGTGAGTATGCTGGTTATGAGATTCAGGTCAATGATGGCATGTTTTTTTTTGCCATCAAGGACAAAGGGGGAGTTTGTTGACTCTTGATTGCCCATGATGACAAAAAAAGGGGTGACATCTTGAAAGGCATGTTGATAAACCATTGGCATATTTTTATTAATAATGCTATCATGCCTCATCTGCATATTGTTCAGTGAAATTTATGATGTGTACAACCACGTAATGACTTGGCATGAACTTACTTGGCATTCTTGCATGAGACTCTATTGTGGACTTCAAATGTTTTGAAATCCCATTTTATATTTTGGTTTCTTAAGTGGTAAAAGAAAAAGAATAAACAACAGTGTTTTATTTTGTTGCACAAACCCTAGAAGGTGCCGCCATGGCTAATTTGAAGGCTTTAACAATGATTTTTCTATTTCAGATTTTTACAGAGCAGTAAAAAATTGCAAAATGTTTTTCTCTTTTGTAAAAGGAGATGAGCAGGAATAAAGAGTTTGATGGTTCTTTTTTTTTTTACGGTCATGTAACTATTTTTTTAAGATAACAAAAGTTATACAAGGGTTTTATATGCTATAAACAAGAGATTCGTTGTTCATACGGATTTCAATTTTCTGGAGTAGATTTATAACTATTTTTAAATATTATACAAAAATCATGTTTCTATTTAGAAACCCTAACTAATACAGTTACCCTATTTTGGAAGGTATATTTGGAAGGTTGTTTTTTGAACAGTTTTGATTTAAAAAAAAAAAATAGTTCATTTTAGTTTTGGAACTGATTCTACATCTTTGGGCATTTATACATATCATGGCCGTGACATTTTGAAAAATGTGTGAGTGTGAAGAAAAAAAATAAGGCAGGGAAAACTGTGCGTTACTTGTTGTGATCAGTGAAAAAGATTGAAAGGGTTTTTCATTGCATATTGTGAAAACTCTGTTTTCAGAAGTTCAGTGTGAATTTGATTTTGGAAATCAAGGGCAGAAAGGATTATTGTATTTCATACAAATAATAGAGTATGTGATTTCTCTGCACTTTATAGCAATATATTTGTAAAAGGAAATTGTTTCAGTTGTACTCTTATAATCTCAAAGTTGCACAAGTATATTTCTGCAATTATGATGTGGTTGTTGCTCCTTGAAGACAATGTACAGAGTTGGTTCTCATTGTTATAATAAAAATGATCTTTACGAGTGGTTTTTCTACCCCAAGAGGGTTTTCCACTCATGAAATCTTTGTGTCATGTGTCAAAAGTTTTCCATTAGTTTCATGCTCTGATATGTTGGATTATTTCATTTGTTTTGCATTGTGCTAATTCATACAATTGTTGTTTTATATTTGCAAGTTCCATGTTACTGTGTCATTTATAAAATTAAATGTTATTTACTTCATTTCGGAAATTTCAACTTCTCTTTCAAAACTTCTTGTATGAGTTAAGTTCTTTGACTCTAATTCACCCCCCCCCCCTTCTTAGAGTCAATTCACTTCCAACAGTTTTCACTATGACGGCTATGGGGGGTCGACATGACAATAAGGTGACGGTTATTGGAACTATGTTATCTATTGGTGCTCTTCCCCTAGATTGGATTGGTTTGTCTGATTTTGCATAGCGCTCAGAGGTAGATCCACAGTCCCCTATGGGAGAGAACGCACAAATATCAAGCTCAAAATGCCTCTGCATCATCCCATCCACGCCTCAAGTACGTTCGTTTCTCGGAATTAACATGCAGGTATGTAACGTGTCAAAAAGGTACTTCTCAAGCCCATGTGTCCTTCGATGCTCTGCCATTTTGGCCTTTGCTAAGTTTCAGATCATTGCATATCTTCCCTATATCATGTTTGAAAATAGATTTTGTTCTATGATTATATGAGGTTTCACCCACGATGCAATCTCAGAGATTAGTCATGGGTTTATCTCAATGTTTCATAGGTTCACACAGACGGCCAAGAATAGGTAGCAGCGGTCATGGCACCGAGAGGCAGAAGAAGAATTCAACTCTTTCTTGACTTGGACCAATGCTAAACAATCTTTACTTTTGCATATTTCCTCTTTTTTCTGTCCATATTTATTTAGTTATTTATTTTATTTGATATGTCTGAGACTCACGTTAGACCAAACATAAGACTGCAACTTTCTTCAAGACAATGCTACTATTTCCCAAAACATAAAATCTACAGACTTGTAGAAAATGGGTATTACTGGCATTCTCCTCTTTCGTAAATATTTCTCGGTTTGGATGTATATGCCCTGTTCCAAAGCTGCCATTTTGGCACAGGCAGGGAGGATGCTGGCAAAAAAATTGGGCCTTACACCTGCCAATTCGATTCTCTTGAAAGTTTCTAAAGCCTTCTCAACAAATTCATTGTTTATATATCTTGCAACCATTGCATTGCATGAGATGACATCTTTTTGAGGCATTCTGTCAAACAGTACACATGCCTTGTCTGTGGTTCCACATTTTGCATACATGTCTACCAGAGCATTTCCAAGCGGACAAAAATCCACCTTCCATATTGCTTTGATGGATCTAGATACCCTGTTCCAAATATCCCATTTTATCGGGAGTAGGGAGGATGCTAGCTGTTGGAGTGTAATTTCTCCCTCATGCAAGAAAACTCTACCACCATGCAACCACCGGCAATTCTACCGTTCCAGTGGATGATAATCAATAAAAATCAGTATTTCATTTCTGCTGTAGCAGAATATTTCTGTGTTTATTTTTCTCCTCTTCCTTCAACGTCGTGGAATCTGACTTTACACCTGCTAATTGCATTTGCTTGGAAGTCTCTAAAGCTTTTTCAACGAGTCTATTTTGTGCATTTCCCACGATCATTGCAGTCCTTGAGACCACATTTCTTTCAGGGATACCGGTGTGCCCTGCCTGCTTCCACATGTGTACCAGAGCAGATGCAACTGCAATATTTGACAAAAATCCTCTATCCTTCATGCTTTGATGGATGTCCATACATTGTTTCAAAGCTGCCATTTTGGCACGAACAGGGAGGATGCTATTAAAGGTTATGGAAATGTATGTACATATATACATGCATACATTGGTTTGACCAAATTTTCAAATGTTTTTTTTCATCTTCTTGTTTTAATTCTTCTGATGAGATTCATATAGTTGTTTAGCAACATAACTTCATCCAAAGGGAATATTGAGTTAATGATTAGTATACTTTCTCTCTTTTCTCTCAAAGCGAAAGAAAATCTTAGCTTGAACAGAAGAACTTGGAATTGATCGGTTTTTTTTGTTAGTTAGTTAGCAAGAAAGTAACTCATGTAATAATAGTCTATTGGTAAAACAATAGATGGATCTTGTAATATTATATTAATGTTTTTAAAAAAATAACAAAAATAAATTGAGGTATTTAGTTTTAAATGTGATATATAAATAATTTATTGTAATATATGTGTTTCAATTTTAATATTTAATATTAAACTTTTAATTATGAAGCTTTCAGAGACTAAGAAATGACCTACACCATTACAATCTAATCTAGGTTTAATCATTGTAATTACAACTTCAATTCTTTTCTTAAGATTATGTACTCATTAATAGTTTTAATCTTTGAATTTTTTGAAATTTATAATTTTGTTTGACATAATGGTGTTGATAAATATCATTGGAAATTCTAGTGCTAAGAGATAAAGGTGACTATTGTTGTATTCATGTCTTAAGTTTTAAAAGGTTGGAAATTTGTTTTCACGTATACAAGGTTTTACAAATATCAATGTTATTGTTTATATGTGAAAATATATGCATTTGATAATGTACGCAAATCATATAACAAATAAGGAAAAAATTAACTAACAATAAAGTATTCCAGAAATCCAAAAAAAACACAAAGATGTGATATAGAAAGAATTAAAAAGCAATGATAAATTAACCCTAAGACTTCCCAAATTTTTTGATCCCACTAATTAATAAATAAAACCTTTAAACTCATAAATACTTGATAAAAACCCTTAGATGTTCAAAAAAATCTCAAAAATCTACTATTAGATACACCATCAGAATCTTGACTATCATTCTACTGAAAGAAAAAATTACAAAAATGAATAACACACAAAGATGCACCATCAGAATCTTGACTAACACTCTAAAAAATAATAAAAAATACAAAAACACAAAACCGTCTACAATTCAGAGAATGAAAAAAAAAACCAACCAAATAGTGTACCACTGCTTTAAACTAGACGAGAGTTTCAAAAATCTTTTGTCGGTACTGGTGGGAGTGGGGTTTTAACAGAAAAGATAAAGCATTGTGTGTACTAGGTAAAGCTGAAAAAAAAATATGGAGTGTTGTGGATAGTGGTGAAAAAACTAGGTTTGAAACAGTACACTTTGGCGAAAAAATCTGTGGTATGCGCCAAAATGATAAATGCACATGACCTGTAGCTCATAATGAAAAATTTTATTTGATACCATGCAAGGAGCATGGGATCAAGCTTCAACTACAGCCACTCACCCAATTCGTTTGTGTTCGATCAGGATAAGATTGATATACCAGCACTCTCTTCCATAATTTCCCCTTAAACCCTTCTATTTATGTGTCATGTTCATCAAATGTTGCAATTCATTTCAGTATTCTGTGATTCCCCTCCCCAAGTTAGAGATTCGGAATAATGATCGATCAAGATGAATGGATTCTTCAAATCAGAGATGGTCTTTGCGAAGACAATGAATTGGTAGAAGAAGAGAGCGAATTGCGCATATGCGTGTTCAACGTCCCAAAGGAATTGCTGGTAGTGAAGACAGAAGCATATATACATTCCACAGTCTGTTTCTATCGGGCCATATCACCACTGGAAACCTGAGCTGTACGAGATGGAGAGGTACAAAGTGGGCGCCGCGCGAAGATACCAGAAAAGAATCGCCGCTCAAAAATTTGAAGTCGTAGTGGAATTGTTGCGGAAGTACGAGTGGCAAATCCGAAGCTGTTATCACAAATACCTGGACTTCAATGAGGAAGCCCTGGCTTTGCTAATGGCGTTGGACGCCGCCTTTGTTCTCGAGTGCTTGCGATTCTATGCAAAGCAGGCGGACAAAACAAGCCAGGAAGTGTCCTCGGAAGTAAAGCAGCTGGGAAACGTTCTCGATCCTTCTGGAAGAAGCGCGGCTCACAATGCTATTATGAAAGATCTAATGATGCTCGAGAATCAGATACCTTTGTTTGTCTTACGAAAGCTTTTGGAAATGCAGCTGCTTTCTGAGGCAGGGGCGGAGGAGAGGCTCTGCAATATGGTGACACTTGCGTGCAAAGAATTGTCGCCTTTCATGTTCAAAATGCCGGAGACTTCAAAGCTCCAGATAAAAGATCGGGGACACATACTAGAAGTGCTCTATTACTTGCTTGTCCCCGTGCCCCCCAAAGTTGATTCTTTTCGCAGTGCCGTTGAAATGGAAGAGCAGCCGCTGCCGGATATGACTAATTTCCAGAAAGCTTTTAATTTGCTATGGAAGGCGCTCTCTGCACTCAATGTCCGCCCCATTCAACGGATATTTCAGGCAAGGAAGCAATTTTTGAGTATTTATTTTCAACATTTCCCTTATTTTCTTAAAGAATCAAGTACTCTGTGGCTGCTCTTCAATGTTTCCTGTTCCTGTTAATTTTAGAAGAAAATTAGTTATCTCCAGACGCGCTTTTAAGCATAAAAGACTGGAAGCGGCTAATTTGTACATAAAAATGTTGTCCGCACAAAAAAATTTGTTTCACAATGCTCTTAAAATTGGAAAAATTGGTTGTATTATGTAAAAAAAAAATATATATTTTATAAGTGTGTTATTTTGTGTGGAGATTAGTGCTGGGTGTTTCTTTGTTAGAAACAATAAAAACTAGTATACCTATTCTAATTGAATTATAACTATTTTAAAATATTAAGCTTAAGTGAAAAAATTTAGACAGTTTATTAATTAAAGTAAATTTGATGTGAGTACTTTGTAAATGAAAAGATTGGTAGTGTTTTCTAAAAATGGTAATTGTATTGAATAATTCATCCAACATGAGAATAGATTTTGGAAAGACAAATACTCTAAACCTTAGATTAGATAAGCTTGATAATGATACTATTATTATCACTATTAGTATATTATTATTATACTAACATAATATTAATAAACACTCTGTCATTAATAACTTAATAAGGGTTAAGGTTGAATTTGGTTTAAGTCTAGGGTCAGTGTTCACTTTGGTATATTGTTAGGGTTAGGGTTCAATTTTATTTAGTGTTCGGGTTAGGTTTAGGGTACAAGCTAGGCTTAGGATTAAGGTTCAATTAGGTTCATGTTTATGCTTAGGATTCAATTTGTTTAGTGTTAGGGTTAGAATTAAGATTAAAGGGTTTAATTTAGTGATATTTTCAATACACAACAATATAATAGCAATATATTTGGTTTAGGGTTAGACTTCTCCTTTTTTTAGGGTTAGGATTAGGAATTCAACTTGATTTAAGGTAAGGATTTATTTTGGTTTAATATTAGGGTTATAGTTCAAAGTAGTTTGATGTTCAATTAAATTTTGGCTTTAGGTTTAATTTGGTTTAAAATTAGAACTACAATTCAATTTGGCTAGCTTTTGGTTTAGGGCATAATTTGGCTTAGGGTAAGGGTTAGGGTAGCATCTAGTTTAATATTCAATTAGGATTAGTCTTAGGGTTCAATTAGGTTTATAATTAGCATTCAATTTGATTTATGGTTAGGGTTTATTTATTTCAGCGTTAGGGGTAGATTTCAATTTGGTTTAGGTTTGAATTAGCTTTAAGGTTAGGGTTCAATTTTCCTTAGAGTTAGGGTTATGACTCGATTTGGTTTAGGATTCAATTAGTTTTTGACTATTGGGGTTCACTTAGGTTTACTATTAGCATTCATTTTGGTTTACCATTAGGGTTCAATTTGGTTTATCATTAGGTTTTGTTTTTTTAATTTTAGTGTTTGGGATATAGTTCAATTTGGTTTAGGATTAGGGTTCAATTTTGTTTGGAGTTGGAGTTATGGTTTGATTTGGTTTAGAGTTCAATTAGTATGGTTTACCATTAGGGTTCAATTTGGTTTATCATTAGGTTTTGTTTTTTTAATTTTAGTGTTTGGGATATAGTTCAATTTGGTTTAGGATTAGGGTTCAATTTTGTTTGGAGTTGGAGTTATGGTTTGATTTGGTTTAGAGTTCAATTAGTATTATAGTTAAAATTAAATTTGGCTGACTATTGGGGTTTCATTTGGTGTACGGTTAGGGTTTATTTTATTTTAGTGTTAGGGGTGGCGGCCAATTTGACTTAGGGTTTAGAGGTATGATTTAATTTGGTTTAGTTTTAGGGTTAAATATGATTAAAAAATAGGATTTATTTTCATTTAGTGTTACCGTTAGAGTTCAATTTTGTTTAATGTTAATTTTGGTTTAATTTGGCTTAAAGTTTGAGTTAGGGTTTGATTCAATTTAGGGTTAGGGTTACAATTCAATTTGGTTTGGTGTTTGGGTTTGATTTGGTTTAGTGTTATAGTTAGGTCGTGGTTTAGGATTTTAATTCAATTTGATTTATTATTAGGGTTTAATTTGGTTTAATGTTGTGCTTAGGGTTCAAGTTGGTTTAGGTTTAAGGTCCAATTTGGTTTAAGGGTTTATTTTGGTTTAATATTAAATTAGGTTAAATTATGTTAAATTATATTTAGTGTTAGGGTTAAATATGTTTAATTTAGTTTAATGTTCAATTAGATTTAGGGTTTAGGTTTAATTGGATTTATAATTAGGGTTAGTGTTAGGGTTTAATATAGCAATTTACATACAATATTTTTTTTTAATTATTTTTTTCACATTTAATTATAAAAACTATTTGTGTTGTACAATCGTGCAAATTTTTATAATTAATAAATTTTTATTTTTAACATATTTAATTGAACTTTATAAAATAATTTTAAAGAGAGGATACTAAAAAATTAGAAATAGTAAAAGCTAAATCTATTTAGACTTTTAAATTCAATTTCAAGCAATTCCATTTTAAAAAATTCAAAGCAAGCACTTTAAAGATTAAAAATAATAAAAGCAAGAAATATTAAAATGAATTCTCTCAATAAAAATATTGATGTGCATATCCACAATTTAAGATAACAATTTATTTGTAATATTTATTTTTAATTAATTTTCACATTTAATTACATAAATTATTTGTGTTGTACAATCATATAAATATTTATAATTAATTAATTTTTCTTTTTAATTAATTAAAGTGCGCAAGCATAGAATGAGGTTTTGAAAAAATCCCTGATATGGCATGATTCGCTATTGCTCCTTTGCTATGATGGCTAACTCCTTTGCTACAATGTGTAATTCTATTATTTGCTAAAAGTGAATTTGTTTCTAAAGTGAATTTGTTTCTTATGAAATATTGAATGTAATGTATGAATGTAAGAATGAATGTTAAATTGATGTGTAATTCTACTATTTTCTAAAAGTGAATTTGTTTCTTACAAAATATTGAATGTAATGTATGAATATAAGAATGAATGTTATATTGAGATTACAGATGCGGTCAAGTTAAAGACAAATGTAAGATATACATAGATGCAGTCGAGTTAAAGACAAATGTAAGATATACATAGAAACTTACCTTTATATACTACATCTTTGTTTCTATGGTTGACTGCTCTACTACAATGTGTAATTATGTAATTTTGTTAAAGTGAATTTCCTTTCTACAAAATATCAATGTAATGTATGAATGCAATGAATGAATTTTATATGGGGAATTGAAGATATATTATATTTAGAAAGTTATAACTTCAAAAATAATTCATTTATTTTTTTTTTAATTTATTAAATATATAAATTGCAAATTTTTATACAAAGTTGCAACTATAATTTTCAAAGATGGAAACATTCGTAAATTGAAAATAAAAAGATGCAAACATGTAACTATTATTCTTAGACGTGGAAACATTTGTAAATTGAAAATAAAAAGTTGCAACTATTAAATTCATTCATTTATTTTTACTAGCATACCTATATTTTATAAATAGAATTCATATAGAGGATTGTGAGAGATATTATTAAAAAGAAAAAAAGAAACAACATTCTTAAATATAAACAAATGACAAGATTTATTATTTAAAATAATTAAAACAAATATAAAATCCATATTGCATTGACATTGCAGCCTTATTTACAAGATAGATATAAATACAAGAAATTAAATGTAATAAAATGTACAACTTAGCAATAGAATTAGAATAAAACATGTCTTTCAAATGAATAATTAATCAAACTTAATCTATTAGTCACTATCCTCTATGCTCTTTCCTTATCACTATTTTGATTGTATTATATATTTTATTATGATAATCAATCAATCTTAATTCATGATTCAATCATATCATATAAAAAACTAAATAGTCTATTAGTTTCATTTATAACATGGTTGTATTTTTTATTTAACATTACTTGATTGGATCTAACAATGACTCTAAAAATTCATCGAACATGGCATTAGATTTTGAAAAGTCAAATACTCTAAACCTTAGAATAGATAAACTTGATGATGATGGCTTTAAGACTTAGCATTATAGTTCAATTTAATGTTCAATTAGGTTTAAGGTTAGTGTTTAATTTGTGTTAAGGTTTTATAAGTGTAAGTGTGCAATTTAGGTTTAGGTTTAGAGCTAGGCTTTAATTTGGTTTAGTATTAGGGTTCAATTTTCTTTGGTATTAGGATTAAGGTTTAATTTGGTTTAAGATTTTTTATGGATTTGCTGGAAATAGTTTTGACTATTTATGTTTACTTAAGTTTTAACTTAGGCAACAACATTTATTAGGTAGATGGATAATTGTAGAGTTATATTTGGACTCTAACTCTTATAGATGGAGACACTTGTCCAAATCTTGTGTACTCTTATCAGCTACTCTTGCTTATTTAAGCAAGGCTCCTTGTACATTTGTACTCACCTCATTTCATGTGTTGAATCTCTCTTAGTTGTGGAGGATGTTTTGCGGATTGTCTCATGGGTTGGGTGGAGACACCTACATGGTATTAGAGCCTCCCATTCTACAACTCCTTCCTATTTAGATAGTCTTAGTCATTTTTAAGTTTTGATTTCCTAAATTGTCTTGATTAATCCGTTTATTGGAGGAATTCAATTTTTAAAATGCCTCATACTTGGATCAACCTTGGCATGTTTGATTGTGGTCAAATGATTTCATTCACTAGTGGCTTGTCTTTATTTGGTGATTAAATTTCCCTGTCCTCAATTTTTAACCATGTGCCTTTGTTGTAGTAGATCACATGTTTCTAATCGGTGTTGGTTCTTTCTTTTTAGAGTGATAGATGATAATTTATAAGTGAAAGAATGCTGACTAGTTTTATTGTGGTGACTATTGGTGTGCATCAATCTCTTGTTTAAGCATGTGGGATCTGTGTCAATCTCCTGTCATTGTTTTTTTTAGCTTGAATGATATACTTGGGATTAGATTGACAATTTGTCTAGTTGAGGCCTTTATTTGCATCATTTATTTCTGAGATGTCATATTTACCACCACTAGAGTATTTCACTTGATCATGGATCTACACTTTCTTGTGAGGAAGCTTGCTTGACTTATGAGATTTGTTGTGACTACTTGTTGAAGTTATTTTTTCCCATGTATGGTCGTGTAACTACATCAGCCTTCATTGCCTTTTGGGATGCTATTCTCATATGGGTTTATGTTGTTGTGTGGTAATCCTGTTATTTCATAGGTTCAGGGCCTTCTCCCTACTTATATAATCAAAAACTACATCAGCCTTCATTTGGTTCAGTCCTCAAATTTATTGGTTGGCCTTCATATTTATCATGTGATTTTATGTTTGCAAGATTGGCTACATCAGGCCCATATCAGTCATTTTGTTATCGCATCAAAAGTTGTAGTTACATCCTGTTGGTCCCCAAACTGCCTCCAAACGCTCTCTGATAACTAAACCTCAATAATCCTTTATCTCATAATGGTCTTTCCTATCAAGCACCTCTCATGTCTGCAGTATGGAAGATGATCATCATCATTCGGCCAACCCTTGCAATCCCTATATGGTCTCCATTTGAAATCCCTCAAGGATTCTAACTGATGTTTGCTACCTTCCCCTTCCTTCTAGAGCTCCAATTCTTCCAAACAAGAGAGTGGAAATGAGCTCTTTTCACCCTCCCACCCCTTTTATACCCCTCTTATCTACCTAGATGGACATGCACACACTCCCTTTTGCACTAGTCAAGGTTGTTTTCACCTTTCTAAGGTTGTATATTTTATGTCTTAACTCTGATTTCACTTCCATTCACGATTATAGAATCCTGGCATCATTGTCAGCAAATTGACCACTTTTCCAGATTTTTTATCAATTTCTCGAGGGGGCATCCTTATACCCTGTCATGCTTGGGGCATGTTTAATGTGATTTTTCATGCATATCTTCTTTGAAACAATGTTCTAAATCAAATTGTCTCAAAGAGGGGGAAAATGTAGACACTAAAAACTAGTAAACACATGTGTTCTTCATTTTCAACCAAATTATGTGTATAGTTTTTATTATTCACATGAACCTGTCGCTTTCTCTTTCCCATTTTGAGTCTATGATTTTATTTTTTCCTTAAATGCATCCCCTTTGCATCAGTTTGTTCCCTTCTCAATCCGGTGATGTCGATTTTGTCCTAAACCCTTCCCCAATCAAGTTATTTTGCTTCCTTCTTGCTCCTATCACTTCCTTCTTCCCATTTTCTATTTCGTTGGCATCATTTTCTCCCAATTCCTATTTTATGGCATCAATTTGACCTCTTTTCCTACCTCATGGTGTCACATTCATCCCTTTTTTGTCTATTGATCTGCTTTGCCGGCTTACCCGCTTTTACTCGATTTTACCTGCTTTGACCTAATTTTCCCATTTTCACTCAACTTCCCAGTTTTTGTCCAAACCTTTCCAGTTCTTCCCAATTTCACCAATTTTGACAAAAACTGACTTTATTTGACCTAATTAAGGTCTTTGGATGTCAGTTTGACTAATTTGCCATTTTAGGTTTAATTAATTAAGCCTCTTTTTACTAATTGTTCTTCTTAATCTTTTAATATTTTATCATTTAATCGTCTCCTTTTAATATTAATTAGATAATTTATATTATTTAATTAATTTTGAATTCTACATTTAAATTAAATGATTTCAATTATTTAATTAAATATTCAATTTCTATCTCCCATAATTGAATAATTTATTAAATTATTTAATTATTTAATTGTTTCATAATTAAATAAATATCTTTATTTATTTAATTATTTGTCCTAATTATCCTCCTAATTTTTGAAAATGACAACAATATCTTAGATATTTTATGGGACTTTTCCTAATATCCTCTTTGATTTTTGAAAATCCTTCATTTTGGAAATATCTCATTATGTCTTAATTTTAAATTTGAAAATGAGGTATGCATCCTCAAAAATCTTCCCTTTCCCTACTTTTTCCTCATCACCTTCATCCTTCCTTGAATGACAGCTTTGTCGTGCATTCAATTAGGTTCATCCATCTGATCAAAAAACTTTTTGATCATGTCCTTCTGTCGAGTCTTCGGGTTTTTGTAAATTGGGACTTATTTTTCAATTAATTCATCTATTTTTAGCATTTTCAATTTGTCAAATTATTTAATCATGTATTTTTTAAGTATTATCATTTTGTCCAATCATCTAATAATCTAGTTTTCATGCATTATTATTTTGAACTCATTTCATCTTAGAATCACATTTTTTAATATCCCTTGATATCATATTTTCTTTCATTCATACTTGCACCTGCAAAATGTGAGCGACATCAAATTAGAGGGGAAATAAATAATAGTGGAACCACATTGAAGGAATGGTGATATTTGCATTTAGCTTTCATGTTTCATTTCAATGTCTCTATTGGTAGGATTATGATAGATTAGCATAGTTGTTTCAAAAGTTTGCAATTTTCTTTGATTATTTTATAGTTTGATTTCTCTCATCTAACCTCTGAATCTTTTCCCGATCTACACCAATGACTATAATTTTATTACATATTGAGTTTATTACATTAACTTTTTTTTTTACTGAACATAGGTTTTTCACCAAGCATCAACTTCTTTGTCCAATGCATTTGGAAAAGTAGAAAACTAATTAATAAAAATTCTGAAAAAAATATCTATGCTCTAGGTATTGATGTCCTCTTTCCAATCAAAAAATAATAATTGAATTTCAATATATACAGAACAAGTTATGAGTTCAAACATACACCTATGTCTCAAATATAATTAGTTTTACTTCAAAACTTAATAAAATAAAAAATATTCAACATATCATTTTGAAACCATCTACATGCCTTTAGGCATTGATGTTACAAACCTAAATTCAAAAGAATAAATTTGTTATCCTTTGTAGAAAAATAGTTATGCATTACGGAATGCACATCAATCTTTAAAAAACAAAATTGTTGTTAAAAACTAGTTATCGAAGCAAATGAAAAAATGAATACAAATTGATTCAAAAAAAATTGAAAAAAATATATGCAAAATTTATAGACAAACTGTCACAAATCACTATTTTAAATCATCTTCAAATTCCTAACAGTTTAGTAGTTATAGGTGTCAGAAAGTGAAAGTTTTTTTCAAAATGTTTATTTAAGTGTCAAAATTGGCCAAAAAGTGTAACCCATTGTTGTGGGATCACCCATGATAATGCTAAAAGTATGTACCACACTAAATAGTGAAAACAAGAAATAATATATAATATACAAATTTCTCATTAAAAGCATATTTGTTAATGTAGATCTAACCTGTACATCCTTATTAATGAGGTACAACTTGATCCAACTTCATAGAACCTTACTACATTGCTTCCAAGACAATGTCATAATTAATGTACTGTATATATAATAATAACAATGCACCTATCACTTTTTTACATAACTTAGAATTGATGTCAATTTCATGACACCTTGCTCAAAATAGTGATTAACTTGTAAGATGAGTTAATAAATGAAACTATTTATAACTGATGTATTATCCTTTTTTTATTACTATAACCATTTCACTCAAGTGTACTATCACTTTGGATGTTGATACAAGAAATTACTGCAACATGATTCTTGATGTTAGCAACCTTAATAATATTATTAAATCTATTTATAGATTTTCCCTTTAGACAAATGTCACTATAATCTACAAAGTTTCCCTTAAGAAATAACATTAATATTTATGTTTAAATATTAAATATTAGCTACAACTTGATATCATGAGATAGAATTGTAAAGTGCATTAAATAAGCCATTAATGTGGCTTTGGCTAAAACAATCTAAAGCATAAAATTCTAAAAAGGTAAAACCCACTCTTAACCTATAGTCTAATTAGCTTTATTTCTTGCATTGTAGAGCTCTACTTAACTTTCTTCTATAACTTCAATGAAATGGTAGGCTAGGATATTATGGGAGAGACATGGGGAATTTGAATACAATGGGTTGTTTCTAAAACCTATTCAATGACTCTCTCATATTCATCATTTACAATTTGCTCAATTATTATTTATGACTCCTTGGCAATCATCTCTACCAATCAATCCATATTGGTATCCTCATTTCCAATCACTTATTCCTATTCAGTTGCCTTCATCTCCACTTCATGTTTTGCCACATCTTTTATCTCAATTTCTTTTATTTCTTCTTCCTTTTCAGCCTCATATTACAAAAATGAAGACATAAAATTGTAGATCAAATTGTATAAAGATTGAGACAACACATAGATTCAATGATTTCGTACATACAAAATGCAAGAATTAATAGAAATCTGCATATTGCAACCCAAATGCTCAAAAAAAATTGGACATAAATTCCAAGTTTTAGCTCCTATTCATTGCCTCTTCACTGTATTATCACTACTCAAAATCTACTATATTTATGTAATGTCTCATGTGAATGAATGCCCTATGAAAGTCATGTTCATTATTCAATCTCTTTTATAGAGATATCAATTGCCATCTTTTGCCATGCCATTGGCTATTTCAGCTCCATGGAAACTTCTATCAATTCCCTTTCTAGCATGCAATAATTTGTCCTCCTTTATTTTGTCCCCATGCATCAATAACAATTTGAAGTCTTTCCTCTTTTATATCAGCTTTCATAGTTGTAACAAGAAAATTGTGCATGGATTTTAATTGTTTTGGTTTTCAACTACAGTTTATCGGCCTCGTCATGTGAACCCAATTCACATGATTTTCTAATTAGCTTTCGGCTTAATTTCATCTCATGGAAAATATAAGTCCTCAATTGATTTGTTTTAAATCGATTTATTCTTAAAAACATATCGATATAAATAGTTTACTATAATTTGATTTTCAATTTATAAACATAACATTCGATAATAATATTTTTAACATTATAATATGATTTGATTATATGTATAAACAAACTCAAACATTATAAACTCTCAATGATTTCTAAAATCATAAAAATAAAAATGACACCAAATTTTTTATACAAATCCCAATATCTAAACTACCTTAAAATTAAAAAAAAAACTTTTTTTCAACTAAAACACTCCACTCATTTTTAGAAACATGCGCATGTGAATTAAAAGTATTCCTTATCTTATTCAAATCCACTTTTAACTCTTTCAAATCAAGCAACTCTCGCTTATGCACTTTATAAATTAATATTAAAAAATTGAGATATTTTTTTCCTCAACTAGCACTAGCAGACCAATCTATTTATTACTGTTCATACGCTTTCAGATTCAAACTCGTTTAATAAAATTCAGGCGACTTCCATATTAGCATGTGCATTTACAGAGTATAAAAATCTGCCGCACAATTAAATTCAAACATTCCGGAAAACACTAAATCAATGGACGCGAGTGCCACTTGTAATAAAACAGACAATTTTATTTTTGGGCGGTGCAAAAGGCAGATGGATGGAGACAAAAACATTCATTCCCATTTTGAATATTTATTAACACTAAGTCAACAGCAAAAGCCAAAAAATAATGAGTCTTTTTAAGATGAAATTAAGCGTGGCATGGTCGCATTCGATGTTGATGTTACTTTAAAATTCTTTCAAATAACTCAAATGATTCCATTTCTAAAGAGATCTGATCTTTTCATTTTGGACCTAAAAGTTTATTAGGTTAAGTTCAAGCTTCTTAAATGGGAGGTCTTAAATTCAAATCTCAAAGCATTCAGTTTTAAGCAAAAAAGAATATTATAATTTTTGAGTTAAGTTTGTGAGTTTTTGCATCAGCATTTCGGATCACACATCATCAGGATGGGAGAGTGCATAAAGAGGAGATGTTGGATTTGATTGTGTGAGAATTTTTGCATCAACATTTCGGATCCCACTCTGTGATTCATCATCGATGTTTTCTCTTCCTTATGCACTCTCCTACTCTAATGATGGACTGCAGAGTGGGATCTAAAACATTGATGCAAAAACTCTCACACAATCGAATCCAAAAATTGAGAACTATGAACAAAATGGATTGTGGAAATCTGATGTCATTAATTAAGTTTAATGGTTTATAATTTATGAGAAAGTTGTTAAGGAAGTTTTTTTAAACATTGTATTTATATTACTATAAACCGAAATATTGTGATTTCTTAAAAGGTTGTCCATCTTAATATTTCTTGAATTTAAATATTTATTTTTTAAGATAAAAGTTTAAGATAATAGATATTGGAATTTTTACCTTTTAAGAAAGAGATGTGTTTACATTATTGTCATGTTAAAATTTACATTTCATGCTAATTTTCTTTTAATTTTGATTTCATTTTGATGGAATATTTTAATACTATTAATAGCTCATTTTTGTGTTAAGAGTAGTTCATGATTTAATATTTATATTTACCTATCTTGTATAAATTTACACTTATTTTTTATATATTTGTATTTATTTCAATTGTATTTTGTTGTTATTTGTTCTTTATTCTTGTGTCCTATACTTCTTAATTAAATCAAAATTGGTTGTGTGAATCATAATTGTCTTTAGACTAACTTTAATTGGCTAAAAATCTATCTTGAGTGTTTGGATATTGACCCCAATATTCAAATGTTCAAATTTAGATCCTAAAATTCCCTTGTTTTCCTTTTAAACACTATGACTTGACATGGTAAACACTTATGTGACTTATTACCATGTCTTAGTAATTCAATGTGCACTTAGTTCACATGTTTTAAGAAGGAGAAAATCCTTCTAGAAATATATATTTAGATTTGGAATTTAAAAATACATCTATATACAAATCACATAGATAATCAACATGCTTGAGAACATTTTCTTTGATCATTTTCTCAAAAATTGTATATCCAATTTGAACAAGGATTTGACCTGGACGAACTTGACCCCAACAATGTGATCTAAAATCATCCTTGAGATGTTTATAAACACTACAATAAATCTTGACATTGAGAAGACAAAGATAAAGAATTCTCTTGTACCATTTTTGTTAAATCATTCTCAAGGATTGTGATACATTTCCACATATTAAGTCATTCAAAAAGAACTCATAATTAAACTCACATTAAACTTGTTATTGATAGAATCTTTCTTAAAAGATTCATATCTTTTATGTCAATGTTAGTTTTCTTATTTATACTCTAGTATGCATGCACTTTTTTTTTGCATGCACATCAAAGTGGAGACAAAATTTAGAAGAGAAAATATATACCCTTCCTATTTTCTTCTTCCATTTTACATTACTTTTTTCATTGATTTTTTAAAATAGTTTCTAGAACTTTTCTATCATAACCAAAAAACCCAAGAGCTATAATCCAATATTCTATCATATCTTGTCTCTTTGTTCAGAATTCGCTTGACTCAATTTCTATCAACTTTCCTATCTTAAAATTTACATTATAATTATAATTCTTTCCCTTAAACATAATTCTACACACTAAGCAACATGTTAAGTCTAGAAATTGTCAGTCAATTCTGAATATTCAACACTTTTAAGCCTAAAAGTGTAAGCTTAATGTATGTGATTTAAGTCATTAAGATGTGATCTTATCACCTTTTCCCAAATATCAAATCACCTACATCCTATTACTAACAATTTAAAACATAAATGTTCCTTATGAATGTGCATTTCACAAATTTGAAATATGTGGTGAAGACTTATATATTTGAAAGAATCATCGTAGATTATTTCATAAATTTAATTGAAAACTATAAGACAATAAATTTGTGCATGTGCCTCCAACTATTTGTACCCTCATCATATTTGACCTATTTTTCTAGATGAACATTATATTTTTGCGCGTTGCCAACTACTTGCACCTTCATCATATTTGACCTATTCGTGTAGATAAGCATTAGTCTGTACTTCTATAATAGTCGTTACTTTCATTATTAACTTCCTCAGAGATTTCTAGCAATGCTGCTCTACATGTTCTCTAATAGGCTCTTGGAATTGGTCTGCATCGAATTTTATATTGAGTTTGGCGTAAGCGTGACACAAAACAGGAGACTTCGAGACAAATTTCCATGAAATTGTGCTTAAATTCAGCATATGGTCTAAATAAACATGATGTTCTTGAGTACTGTAAGAGGCGTGAATGATTAAAATTGAGACCTAACCTTGCAGTTTGAAGGCGACACTCAGACACCACTCCCGTGAGTTGGCATCTCCTCCTCAAATCCTTTCAGTGTCAACGCAATCGTGTTTATTTTTAAGTGAGAGACCAATTAAAAATAAAATATCTTCAGACAGATAGCGTATACAACTGTTATTTCCTATCAAATGAATTACTTTATGCTGGATCTGTATATGTTTTCTGTTAGATAATTTACATCCACGCGGCTTCATATGCCAACGAAAGTGATCTGAGTTACAGGTGGCATGCTTTTAAGTGAAGAAAATTATTAGAAAAATTGACTGTGCCCAGGGATTTGACTCAAACTCGGGCGTCATTTTCTGTCGGTTCGACTGTAAATACACGTAACGCGGTCTTCAGCGTTAGGCTACACGCTATGAAGGTGAGAGGAAATTACTTCGAGTTCTCCTGCTGTTTCTTATATAATGGATGAAATCTGTTAGCAGTTAGAAAGCTCAGAAATAGACCCAACATTTAATCTGGATAGCATACTCGTCTTCATTCGGATAGGATAGATCTTGAAGTCTAGAACATTAGGTAGAGACATTCTGTGTGGCTGCTTTTCTTGATCAGTTTAGATATTTATTGTTCTTGTTTTATTAGGTGTGATAAGTTAGGATTCAAATCTAAGATCTTCAAATTTAGTGTCCTTCATTTGTTGTTAGAGTATTCTACCAACTGACCTTTATTTCGCCAATCCATTTGTTGTCAGGCTGAAGAACTCTACCAACTGAATTATTGGTCCCTCTTTGACTGGCACATTCTCAGTTTGGGTGTGTTTTAGTTCACACACACCATCTTATGTCCCTTGGAGCTACCAACAGAAATATTGGCTTCTGTTTGAC
This sequence comes from Cryptomeria japonica, assembly GCF_030272615.1. Classification (NCBI taxonomy): domain Eukaryota; kingdom Viridiplantae; phylum Streptophyta; class Pinopsida; order Cupressales; family Cupressaceae; genus Cryptomeria; species Cryptomeria japonica. The sequence continues at coordinate 286,985,456 of NC_081409.1, read as the reverse complement.
CAGTCCATTGTCAGTTTGGGTGTTATTTAGTTCGCCATCTTAAATCAAATTATAGATGCTTAAAGCTCTTAGTCTAACTCTGATATCACATGTTGAGCTATGATTCATATAAACCAGCTAAGATTTGATTAGGTTTTTCAATTTGTTGTTGGATTGATCTACCAATTAAGCTACCAGCTCTTCTTTGGCCAGCCTATTGTCTTTCAAAGTGTGACTTATTTCCAACAAGATAGCAGATAATGGAAAGATATGTGAGCTTCACTGGACTGGTTCTTGTGACCATACTCCTGTCTTTGGGACAAAAAGAGGCAGATTGTTTGAAGATGCAAATGAAGATGATTCACAGGCATTCACCACACAGTCCAGTGTACAGGGAGTTCGCTAGCAGGCATGAGAGGCTGCAAGAACTGCTGCATCTGGACTCGGTGAGAATAAGATCTACGCATTGGGCAAAGAATAACATGAGCATGGATTCTGAGCCTGCTGCAGCTCCCTCTCCTGCTACAACACCCTTCTACATGGAATTAACCTCTGGGGCCACTCTGGGGGCTGCTCTGTATTTCGTAGAGCTCTACATTGGGACTCCTCCTCAGAGAGTTCTTCTGGTTGCTGACACAGGCAGTGATCTCATATGGGTAAACTGCAATGGCAATGGTAGATCAAGGACAAATATCACTGGGTTCCCTGTATTCAGTCCTGATAATTCATCCACATTATCCTACGTCCCCTGTTATTCAAGAGACTGCTATGCTGTGTCTCCAGACTTAGGATGCATCTTCAGACCCAAAAGGGCCTGTCGGTACAGTTATGGGTATCTGGACAACTCCTCAACCAGTGGGCCCTACATTCAAGAAACCATTACACTGGTCTCATCCCCAGGGCACCCATTCAAGGCCCAGAACATCTTCATGGGCTGTGGGATGAATAACCAGGGGCAGAGCCAAGTGGGTTCTGGGGGGGTCCTGGGATTAGGACAGGGCTTCAATTCCTTTGCTACCCAAACAAGCCGCTTCTATGGATCCACCTTTTCTTACTGCCTGTCAGACTACCTCCAGCCCACAACCCTAAAAACCTCTCTTTTCTTTGGAGAAAGAATTGAGAATCCTACTTCTTCATTGCAACAATCTCTGCAATATACTCCAATTCTGAAGGGAAAATCCTCATTCTACTATGTGGGTGTTGAAGATGTGACAGTAAATGGCGAAAGTCTTCCAATATCCAGCAGTTTGTGGGAGATGGATGAAGCTGGCAATGGGGGCACCATAATTGACTCTGGAACATCGCTTACTTATTTTGTAGAGGAGGCATACGAAATAGTGATGGAGGCCCTGCGGGTCTCAACTGGGTATCCGATTGTTACAACAAAGTCTCCACAGAGATTCGATCTCTGCTTCAACGTTTCCGGAATAAGCAATCCCAAGTTCCCTGAAATCTCAATAGTTTTGAAAGGGGGAATCAGATTTACACCATCTGAGAGCAATTATATGCTGGATATTGAAGATGGTGTGAGATGCGTGGGCTTCAATCCGCTTGGAAGTCAGTCGATAATTGGGAACCTTTTACAGCAGAATTTCTTCATTGAGTATGATCGGCGTCGTTCCCTTCTTGGATTTGCTCCAGCAAATTGTTCACTCATAACTGGGTGAATTTTAATTCACAAGGTAAAACTTTGTTCTTGAATTGATTTTACGGTGTATGAATATGAGATTGTTTTGACAGTGTATGAATTATGTCAAAAGCTTCTGGTTATAATGGTGTTTTGGCTTTTTATTTATCAACTTTTGAATCACATGTCAGTGAAGACAAAAGTTGCAGATCTTTTGCTAAATCTTATTCGTGTTAAATCGTGTTGAAATGGAAGTCTTTATCAACTTTTCGATCGCACTACGTGATGCTATCATCCAAGATGAAAAAGTATAAAATTTAAATTACATTTGTATTCATTTCAGCAATCGTCTTTGAAAACAAAAGCTACGTCAATGTTTATCCAAAATTTTGGATATACTTTTTATTAAAATATTTTAAAAAATTAAAAATCTAATAGATGTGAAATTTTTAAATTTTTCTCCATAATTTTTTTAATATGTATTTAGAATATTGGATATTTATGTCTGTCTTGAATATGGTATATAGATGTATTAAAATATAATCAAGATTCTACTGCATTCTATGTATATGTATGGGGAAAGTGGATCATTGAGTCTTCTTTCTCACGTAGTGGTGGAGAACTTGTGTTCTTAAAAGAGAGGTCATATGTTCAAATCCTACAGAAGGTAAAAGAATCTTACTTTTTTTGTGAATATATGTAATATTATTTTATAAATGATAATTTAGATGATTAGTCATAAGAAAATATAATCAGGATGAATTTTTTTTAGTTATTTTGCATCAAGTAATAACACTCACAAATATATGTGGGAAATGTGGAAACAAGTATAATGCAAATGAATTAGTTTTAAAACCTTCTAATCTAATGTTGTTTTGTGAATGTGATAAGTGTAAGTTACCTTTGAAATGGTCTTCAAAAAATGTTTCAATGTTTTTAAATAAAATTATTATTTTTTTGAAATAATAAATTCAATAATTTTTAATGTAAGAGTTCATAAGAAATGGCAAGTTTGGAATACGTACACATTGATGCCTAGTTGGTGTTGATCATGAAAAGTGAACTATTTTGCATTTAATTAAATTAAAACAACACACTCTTTCTAGAATATCTAGGTTAATTAAAGGTAGATAAATAAATAATATAAATAAAAATCTAGATAAATGAGTCAGATTTAGAAATATGTATTTCAATGGATTTAAAATAGAAATAAAATAACAAAAATAAAAACATATTTCCATGTCAAAGAGTGAAAGACTAACTTCACTCTAACATTTTATTGTTACTTATTTTTTGAATTATATTTAACGTGAACAAATTGAGATGATTGTGCTATATAAAATCTATGAATGTGTGTGGGACTAGGTTAAGTCTACACATAAAATTTTAACTTGATATTGATAGTTTTGATATTCTTGAGTGACCTTGATCATGGAGTCTTAAACTCTTTAGTATTTTCTAATGAAAATACTAGGTGGTAGTTTTCAATAACCCTAAATTTAGCACTTGTAACTAGGAGAGCAGACTAAGGTTCTAGCTTCACCTAAATTATCATAGAAATTTTGAAAGAAAACTTGCACAAATTAAGTGGAATAAGTATATGATTGAATGATTAATGTAGAAATGGTACTCTCTCTATGTATTTCTATCTTCCTCTATTCTATTATACTTATGCATGAAATTTATATGTACAAAACATATAGATCTCTTGTATAAATAGTCCATGAACCTACATTTGAACTTCAAAATTGAGTGGAGTTAAATTGATCCTATTATTGTACAAAAATCTTAATTTTTTACAATATTATATTAATTACCGACTAAAAAAATACAAACTATGGACTCATCTTTCATACCTGGTCCCATTGTGGAGCTATGTCATTGCATCATTAATGTTCTTTAACTTAACACCACCTTGGTACTTCAACTCTTATCTTTCTAGAGTTCTTTTTACGCATTGTATTGTACCATCATGCTCCCCTTTTCCATTTCTAGCCTTGGTAAAAATTTAAATATATTGAATATCACTCATTACATGCATTATGCTTAACCAATAGAATATTCTTGAATTATAATGTATAGTTATCGAACAATATTATATTTCTATGACTTAAATAACTATAGAATATCTAACAAAAACCTTGCACAAACTCAATAGAATAATTATGATCATCATTAATGAAGAAGTGATACTCTCTCTCTCTCTCTCTCTCTCTCTCTCTCTCTCTCTCTCTCTCTCTCTCTCTCTCTCTCTCCCTCTCTCTCTCTCTCTCTGTCTGTATATATATTGTAGTGTCATAAATTGTACACACTTACTAGGGTGGTACAATTCCACGCTTGGGTTAGCACCCACCTTAGTGTGTTTTTCATTTTACCTTTCTAATCTCCATTAATTAATTTAATTAAATATAAATTCATATTTCAACACTTCACACATTGTAAAGTTGGGCCCTTTACCCTAAGCGTGCCCCTTTTCATTTTATTCCTTCAATAAATCATTAAATCATAAACCCTATTATGTCCTATTTTGACCTATAAGGCCTAATTTCGCATATCAAAACATCTCGGAATCAGCTATACCTTTGGGATTCACTCTAATATCATCATATCTAATGGCTCTAAAAATTTGGTGAAAAGTTGGTTGGACCGGGTGCAAGTTGCACCTGGTCCCCGACATTTTTCTCTAAATTTCAAGAGCATGATTTTATGATATTATAATGCTTAACCCCAAGAAATTAGCAGGAAATTCAAATCCTAGGTCGGCCTAAAGGTAAAATTAAGATCTAGGGTTTCATACATAAGAGCTCTCTTTCTTCATTTGAAGGGAGGATCTAAGATCTAGAGAAGTGGGAAGCGAAGAAATCACAAGGAGCCTTCAATGTAGCAAAAGAGCAGGTCTTTTGAAGTCTTCAACAAAATTCAACAACACCAATCAAGCATTCATCAAGCATTCTTTCATCCACTGGGGGATTTTGAAGATGCAGGAAAGCAATAGGAGATCATCAATTGAAGATTGGCTTGTACCTCTCCCTTGGGGTTGGGTATGGTTTCATGTTGTTTCCATGTCTTTGTATGAGCTTCATTACATCAATTTCATTTACATCCATGTTTTAGATCAATTTACATAATTGATTTAAAGCATTTGGGGTTTACTCTTTAGGGTTGCTCTAAACTATTTGTATTCATCTTAGGATCTTGCACACACTATTTTACTATACAAATTGGCTATTTGTTGAGGTGGAAATCACCAAAATAGGGGTTTGACTCAGGAAAAACCCTATATAGCCACTCAAAACCTTATTTTTCAGCTACAAGTGCAGATTCAGGATCCGAGCGTCACTGCAAATTTTAGGAGCGACAAAGAACACAGGCTCAATTCCAAGGACCAAATCTTAGCAAAAACTAATGGGACAGGGGCATGGCACCATGGTCCTACCCAGGATAGGGGCGTGGCTCCCTAGTCCTCCCAGATTTTGGCAGAATAGCAGTTTGCAGTCATCAAGTCCTAGTCTGTCAGTTACAGCTTCCAATGTGCAGAATCGGGACAGGGGCATAGCACTCATGTCCTGGACATTTTGGCTTAGATTTCTGGCATAGGTGCACCTCTGAATTTTTCTCCTAATCTATACTTTTCAGCAGTATATCAGTTATTCTCAGTTCTGCATTTCCATATTAGGGTTTCTTGTGTATGCTTGCATTCTAGGCTAATCATTCAAATCCACACTTTGCATTTCTCTTATCTCTCATTTATAGAAAGGGAATAGAAACCATAAGAGGTAATCCTTGGCTCTCTCTTCCTCACAAGAAGTATTTGAAGTGTGTTACCTCCCTAGGCTCTTTCATATTCCACGAATGTGTAAACGAGAGTGGGATTAGGGTTTGCTTAATTAGTCTTACTTTCCCCCCTACACATTTTTGGTGAACCCAACATGAATTCAATATCATTTTTGCATTGTTAGATTTAGATTTAGTATCTTTCATTTTCTTTATAAACATAAAATCCCCCCCCCCCAAAAAAAAAGCTTTATTTTATTTGCTTGCATTGTGTGTTTAAATTTCACTTAATTTCCACTTCAAAAATGTCAGATTTTTATTTGCAATATGTTCATACTTTTGATGATGTATGCAATTTATGTTGATTATGATTTTAGTAAGCATGAATTAGATGAAGCTCTAGATGATTTTTTGAACCCTAAACCTTCATTTTTCCAAAAACTAATCAACCTTGTTACTATGCCATTTCGTGGTGATGAGAAAGATAAGTTGAATGATTCCTCTCATGGGTACATTCCTATTAACTCCTCCACTAAATCTAGTGACATGATTGTCTACAACAATTCCCTTTATGAGGAGATGTCTCCTTTTGAATTAAAAGATAAACCTTTCAATCGATATGACCATACATTATTGGATGATGCCCTTGATGACTTTGTGTCTCTTTCTAAATCTTCAAACAAAAACAATACATCTAAAATATTAATCAATATGATAAATGTGAATGAGCATAGAAAGCCTCTTTTTGTAGTCCAAGGTGCTTATCCTTCTTCACCTTCACAACTTCCTGGAACCAACCCCTTTTCATTGTTCAAGGTGGATATAGTCATGATTCCTTTAGTACTCCTAACAAACCTATCATTACTATGCAAGGAAGAAATCCCACTAAGAGTCCTTATAGTTATGCTAACCAACTAACAAAGGAGAATCATCATGCAGTTGCCCACACTTACATCACAAGAAACAATAGGCAACCTAACCCTCCTTCAATTATCCCTACTTCTCTTCCTGATCCTCAACCTATTCTTCCTCAAGTACCTCGCATTTCACAAACTCTTGGTAAGGAATATGATCTTATTGAACAACTCAAAGCTACTCTTGCCAAGATATTCCTTTGGGATTTGATTCAAACTTCTTCAACCCATCATGGAATGTTACAAGATGCCTTGAAAATTTTGAATGTCTCACCTATAGTAACATCTAATGATATGGATTCCTTGATTGACTCTATCACATCTCCTAAGTCTCAAATTGTGTTTACACAAGACGAGCTACCCACTAGTGAGATCCAACATCAATATGATCCTTTAATGATTGTGGTTATCATAAACAATAGTGCGATAAGACAAACACTAGTGGATAATGGCTCTAGCCTTAATGTTTGTAGCATTAATTTGTTGCATAAAATCAATATCGATACATCTCTCATTAATCATGATTCTCTTACAATTTGAGGCTTTGACAATGTTGCTAAATATTCATTAGGTATCATCACCTTGCATGTTAAGGTAGGTCCTGTTACTTCACCCACACCTATTCATGTCATGCTTGACAATTTGAAATAGAATTTGTTATTAGGGAGACCCAGGATTCATAGCATGCAGTTTGTCCCCTCTATATTGCATAGGCAAGTTAAATCCATTTACAACAATAAGACATAAACCTTGCTAGGTGATACTAATCTCCAGGCTTGTCTACAAACAACAACATCCAAATCCTCTTCAACTGGCTCTTCCCCAACCATCTTAGATGATTCTTCCAAAACCTCTTCTCCTACTAGTGTGTCTATCTCCTCAAGTCTATCTCCTACCTCTAGTTCATCTCCTAATGATTCCTCAAATGAGCCTAAGGTTCTCAAGGAAAAGCCTTCTCAACCTGATTCTACCACTGAAGATGCCTTCTCTCCTAAAAAGATTCTTATAGAAGATGATTGGGGATCCCTTAACTTTAATCCTACCTTCATATGAGAATATAAAGTTCCCCCTAGAGAGCCCAAGGTTGAAAATAACAAAGAAGAAGAAGAACCTAAAAAGCAATCCACATTACCTGAGCCATTGAGTAATAACTTTGTGGCGGCTTCTCAGACTTCATCTCCTTTGGTTTCTGACATAGAGGATTTTGATCCTTTACTTTATGAAAATCCTCCTTCTCTTTCAGAAATGGCTAACCTTTATGGTCCTGGCTTTCACATCCTAGCTAGGTGTGGATATAATGGTAATGGAGGTGGTGCCCAAGAACAAGGGATAAAAGTTCCTTTGGAAAATAACTTTCGTGGTACAACATTTGGACTTGGTTATGATCCTTTTGACCATATTAAAGATTCTATGAGACCATCTATTAGTGTTAATGTCATTTCTACTTCCCTCTCAATAAAATATCCAAAGAATATTCACTGTGACTCTTTTAGTGTCTTTGCTTTGGATGTTTTTCCCATTGATGATTCCTTAGCTAAATTCCTAGGAGTCTATGACAACCTTCCTCGTTATCACCATAATTGTGGTTTTCCCTATTTTTTAAATACAAAAGCTTACTTTGGGAAATAAGGAAATAATAATGAGATAGTTAAAGAATTTCCTCAGCTAAAAGACACTCCTCAACAAAGAAATTTTCTCATAAGTGACACTATTGATATCAGAATGGATCCCTCTATTGAAGACAAAGTCATTAAGATAGGGAAATGCTTGGATGAAGAAGAACAAAAATAATATTCTAAATTGTTACATGAATTCCCTGAAAAATTTGCTTGGATATACTCTAACATGTCTGGCATTGATCCTAAGATCGTCACTCATAACATTGTCTTAGTTCCTAATGCTAAACCTGTGAAACAAAATATTCGAAAGATGAACCCTAAAGTAGCTTTGCTTGTTAAGGCTAAGATTGGAAAGTTACTGGATGTCGGATTCATCCGTCCTATCGATTACTCCCCATGTATTTCAAACATTATAGTCGTGGCTAAATCTAATAACAAGATTAGGATGTGTATGGATTTTCGAGATCTCAATAAGGCTTCTTTGAAGGATGATTTCTCTTTCCCAAATATTGATATGATAGTGGATTCTATAGCAAGCCATGCTTTATTATCCTTCATGGATGGTTTCTCAGGCTATAATAAAATCTTCATTAATCCTCAAGATCAATTCAAAACTTCTTTCACCACCTCTTGGGGCACGTTTTGTTGGGTTGTGATACCTTTTGGATTGAAAAATGCAGGCGCTACCTATCAATGTGTTATGACCCTCATCTTCCATGATTACATGCATAAAATCTTAGAAGATTACGTTGATGACATCTTAGCTAAATCTATTCTTCGTATAGATCCTTTTAAGATCCTTCATCAAGTCTTTGAAAGAATTTGTAAGTACAACATATGCTTGAATCCCTGAAAGTGTATTGTCGGTGTGGATGGTGGAAAACTATTAGGGTTCATAGTCTCGCATCGTGGAATTGAGGTGGATACAATGAAGATAGATGTTATTGTTAACATGCCACCTTCTAAAAAAAATTCCCAACTAAAAATTTTACAAGGAAAGATTCAATCTATTCATAGGTTTGTTTCTCAACTTGCAGATCATACCTTTCCCTTTACTCAATTGCTTAAAAACAATATCACCTTTCAATGGAATGTGGATTGTCATCAAGCATTTGAAGACTTAAAAATATATCTAGCCAATCCTCCTATTCTTCAACCCACTGACCCTTCCAATCCCTTTCTTTTATACACAGTTGTTTCCCTTCATGCTCTTGCAACCTTGTTGGCACAACGTGATAAGGATGGTAGAGATTGTCTAGTTTACTATATAAGTCACACTTTACTCGATTATAAAGTCTGATATTCTGCAATAGAAAGACAGTGCCTTGCTTTAGTTTTTGCAACCCAAAAATTAAGGCATTAACTTTTGAATGTTGAAGTCCATGTTATCATTAAATTTAACCCTCTAAAGCACCTTTTCTCCAAAACTGATCTTTCAGAATGCTTAGCCAAGTGGGTTATGATGTTGACCGAGTTTGACCTTAAGTTTGTTTCACATAAGGCAATAAAAGGTCAAGCATTGACTGACCACTTAGTTGAGACTCCTTCACCCTTCTCCCTACCTAATCAAGAGTCTTTTCCAATGAATGTATTCTCTCTACTGAGGCTGATGAAACTTGGGAATTAAATTTCAATGGCTCTAAGTGTTGTACAAGATCGAGGGCAGGGGCTTTCTTAATCTCTCATAAAAAGAAACCTATCCCTTTATCATATCGTCTCAATTTCTTGTGTACCAATAACATTGCTAAATATGAAGCTCTTATATCTGGAATTAAAGCAGCCCAAGCATTAAATATAAAACATCTACATATCTATGGAGATTCTCAATTAATCATAAAACAAGTGACAGGAATTCACCAAGCTAAGCAAGATAAACAATCACAATATAAAGATTTATCTATATCCTTGTTCCAAAAGTTCAATTCTTATACCATGGAGCCTGTTCCTCAAAAAAATAATCGAGATGCTGATGTCATGGCATGTGTGGCCTCTATTGTGTCTTTAGAGGATCCCTTGGTAGATCTCAAGTTCACTATTCACAACCTCACTACCTCAGCTATTGCCAACAATCCTAGTGATGTGGCATATTGTTGCATTATAGATTTTGATGAGTGGTATTCGCATATCATGAGATATTTGATTGATGGTACCTTTCTCGACTCTACGAACAAGAATACTAGGGCTAGGATTTGCAAGTTGGTCACTAGATACATTATCCTTTCTAATGTTCTTTATAGGAGGGGTTATAATGGTCTCCTCCTTTGATGTCTTAACAAAGCTAAAATCCCTATTGTTCTTGAGGAAGCACATTCAGGTTCTTGTGGGGGGAATTTTGGGGGTAGATCCTTAGTTCAAAGATTGCTCTGAATGGGATATTTTTGGCAGACCATGGAAAAGGACTCCTTTGCGTTTGTTAATAAATGTCATCAATGTCAACAACATAGCAATTTGATCCATGCTCCCGCCCAAGAACTTCGATCTCAAGTAGCATCTTGGCCCTTTTCTACATGGGGTTTGGATCTCATTGGTAGAATATCTCCTCCCTCACCTCAAGGACATACTTTCATCATAACCACTACTGATTACTTTACAAAGTGGGTAGAAGCAATTCCTCTTCGATCTACTACCGTTGAAGTAATTTGTCAATTCATCTTAGATAGCATCATTTCCCAATTTGGGATACCTTCCACTTTGGTTTAGGACAATGGAACATCATTTAAAAACAAAGATGTGAATAATTTTCTTGAGAAATATCATATTCAACATAAATTTCCTATACCCTACTATCCTCAATCAAATGGTCAAGCCGAATCTTCAAATAGAATAATCGAACAAATTCATCATAAAACTGTGAACAAGCATGGTAAGGATTGGCACACTTAGTTAAACTACACTCTTTGGTCTTATCGAACAAGTGTATGTATTGCTACAGGTTGTACTCCTTATAATCTTGTTTATGGTGTTGATGCTATTATGCCTTTGGAGTTAGAAATCTCATCTTTAAGGGTTTCTCTTAAAGGTATAGTGGATGATGATTCCTATAGAGAAAAAAGGCTCCAACATCTTGAGATGCTTGACGAACGGTGCATAAACACTCTTGAGAATATTCAAGCGTATCATAAAACTCTACAATGAAGCTACAATGATAAAGGCATTCAGCATTCCTTCTCAGTAGGTGATTTAGTACTTTATGAGAATCAGTGCAATGTGAATGCTTTACCTAAAGAAAAATGAAAATTCAGCCCTAATTGTCTTGGACCATACATCGTTGTCAAAGTCTATGGATCGAGTGCTTATAAGATAGTAGATGTGGAAGGTACGGCTCTCAAAGAACCTATAAATGCTATGCACCTTCATAGATACTATGCCTAACTTCTCTCTCTCTCCCTTGTGCCTTTTCTTTATTCAAAATTGGATAATATGTTAGCATATCTTCATTAAAGTATGTGGTATTAAATGATATTACATTGTTTAGTCTACATTACTTCACTCTTGACAAGCATGTTTCTTCACTTTATGGTTTGTCTTGGACTCATTTATGTAAATTGTAACAGATCTACATTTTATATGTGCTAGCATGTTATACAATTTCTTATGTGTTAAGTAGGATTATATCATACTGTGTTTAATTAGAGTTAGTTAAATCACATTAGTCATATAGTTCTTAAGCTTAACACATTCTTCTTCTACATCACCAAGGTAGCATTTAATTAAATACTTAGTTATTTAATTAAATCACACATGTATCAATTTAATCATGAAGCATTGAGAAATCAATCACATGAAAATTAAATTAGACATACATGTTCATTACCAAATATGTTATCTTTAATCAAAGCAATGCATACATTGTTTCAAGAATTAAAATAACATGTTTGAGATAAAATATGAGCATAAATAAATATACATATCATTGAATGTCATAACATGTATATCATTATACATCAAAAATTATCACATACTACAACATAGTCATCTCCTATCCCTACTTCTATCAACTAGAGGGTGGTGACTAGACGTCGCCTCCTAATCTGGTCGCGAGGGTGGGCCCATGGGTTTGTATCATGATGTGGAGTGCAAGTGACTCTGCGAGGAGCTCCTATGCTCCCTATCCATCATGATCATGTGATATGTGTCTTCCTCTTCTTGAGCCACTTCTAGATCATGCTATGTCTACTGTAACCTCTCTAACAAAGTACTATCCCTCTCTAGCAAAACCTCTAACTCCACCCGGAAGGGGGTGAACAGGTCCTCATGCCACCCATCACTCCTTTGAGTTCTATGCACTATCTATGAGGAGCTAGGAATGTGTGTGGTAGTGATAATGTTTGTCACTGCATTCCGGATAAAGGGACCACCACTCATGAATGCCAACTATAGAGATAGAAAGAGGTTTTTCATCAATAACATTCTATATCATCAAATCTAAATAATTAAGATACATAAATTGAAAAATCATAAAACACCTTACCTGGATCTCCCTCTCCCCAATAGGAGTCATGAAAAGAGACCTACTATGAATGGGATCCACTCAGGTCTTCGCACTCATAATGTCTCTATATGGTGAGTGAGGGACATTGGGGACTAGAATCAAGACCCCTTATAGGGTCCTTCTCCCTTAGGATGGAATGTGTGGTGGATCTAGGGATATGGTGTCATCTCTGGAGTGATGTGGAACTACATCTGACTCATCCTCCTCAGCCTCCTCATCCTCCTCATCCTCCTCATCTTCCTCCTCCTCTCTATCCCCCTCATCATCACCATCTAGATCTCCCTCTCTTGCATCAGGATCATCCCCCTCACCACTAGCCTCCTACTCTCCTACATCATCATCCTGATCATTTGTGTCCTCACCAAGGTCCTCTTCGTTACCCGCGTGTCTCCATGGTCCAGGGTTCCCTCTAGGGAAGTCTGTGGGAAAGATAGCTCCATGGTATGTCCTACCCCACCATGTGATGTATCGTCGGTGTGCGCCCAAATCATCTCTATAATTAGTCACAATATCCCGATCTGACCCATCTAAATCTATGATATCAATCTCATCATTGGTAGGTCTTGGAATTTCTCTTGGCCTAGGGGTCACATGTGAGTGTCGAATGTATATAGGCACATCTATAGGGACACACTGCTCGAACCCAAATTGTCGTCGGACTCGGTCGAAGTAGAATGAGATTATAGTGTGGATATACCATCCCTCCAAAAGATGTTTCCTCTACATGCAAAATAACTACCTATTTATACTAGCCCACATGTACATCCTAAGGTAAGGCCTCCATCTGATAACCCATGTTGTCAATCATCTCACTAGTGGTACCTCACCAGTGGGATGTAAAATCCAACTGATCATAATGCGGCCTTTCATCTCATCGGGCATCTCTCTCACAATGCAATATATCTCCCCCATCTTGTAGTCGATAGAAGTGTGATTATCTCGATATCTCACCATCTCTCCTCTAATAGACAGACAGAGTATGCAGTACACGTCCTCTAGAGTGACCATCATCTCTCCCACATGTAGGAGAAAGGTGGAGCTATCTACATCCTATCTCTCCATCAAGACCATCAACATCACAGGGTGGAACTTGATGGTAGGCATGGTCATCACATACCATAGACGTGATGCGTGTAGAAGCTCTCTGTCCTCTGGTGAAAGCCTCAGAATCTGACTTTGGAGGCTCTGAAAGGTATGGCCAGCAGTGTTATCTCGTATGTAGGGAAAATTTTGTATAACAAAATAATCCAATCATTAGTAATCACTCATTGATCATCATCATCTAATCAAAAACATCATTTTGTCTATTTAATGATGATTGTGCTAGACGAGGACCAAGGTGCCCCTATGGGACCAGGGCACCCCTATGGGACTAGAGCGCCCTGGGAGGACTAGGGCACCCCTATGGGACAAGGGCACCCATGTGGGACGAGGGCACCCAGGGTACCCTAGTAGACCATGGTGTCTGGATAGGAGGGCATGCGCATGGTCTCGATGCTTGCATCATCAACACAAAAATCCAAGTAAACAAAAAAGTCAACAAAGAGTCAATGAAAGGTCAACTCACCTCGTCGAGTGGTTTGTTAGTCAGCACAGCCTAGCACAAGATCTCCATTTGTGTAGGTTACTTGGGTCGATGTCGAGGCATGATGGTTGATGCGTGGGCTCCTCTGTAGTGAATAGTGCACAAAGTCAAAAAGTGAAAAATGAAAGTGTTGCTTTCATATTTATGAGGTATGCACTTTTTCATTTTAAGCTAAAAAACCCTAATTTCACTCTTTTCACTTAATCTATCATAACTTGAGCTAGGGAGCTCTGATTTTTGCGTCGTCAGTGGCGTCAGAATCATGAATTTTCTCTCTTGCTCCACATTTTTCCATAAAGTGCTTTGATGTACAATCGATCCTTGTTGTGAACATGTCTCATTAAGATCTTTATCACAATGTTGTGGTAAACATGATACCCTATTTCACCTCACTAATAAGCAAGTTGAAACAAGGAGGGCATATAGCTACCAGCGAATTTCATCACCTTTCTTAGTAAGCATTAGGTGATTTTGTGATCTAACATGTGGTTTTGTAGGGTGCGGTTCCTAACTGTGTACTGCAAATACCGCTGGGGGATTCGTCTGACAACTTATGGATATATCATTTTTCAAATAATGTTTACTTTTATGTACTTTAGCTTGCATATGCACGTAGTGTTATATAACCGCTAAAGTGGGGGCTAAATGTAGTGTCGTAAATTGTACACCCTTACTAGGGTGGTACAATCTCATGCTTGGGTTAGCACCTGCCTTAGTGTGTTTTGAATTATATATTTCTAATCTCCTTTAAGCATTTAATTAATTAATTTAATTTAATCTAAATTCATATTTCATCACTTCACACATTGTAAAGTTGGGCCCTTTACCCTAAGCGTGCCCGTTTTCATTTTATTCCTTCAATAAATCATTAAATCATTAACCCTAATTATGTCCTATTTTGACCTTTAAGGCTCGATTTTGCATATGAAAACATCTTGGAATTAGTTGTAACTTTGGTATTCTCTTTAATATCATCATATCTAACAGCTCTGATGATTTGGTGAAAAGTTGATCGGACCAGGTGCAAGTTGCACCTAGTCCCTGACATTTTAACCAAAATTTCGAGAGCATGATTCTATGATATTATAATGCTTAACCCCAAGAAATTGGCAGTAAATTCAAATCCTAGGTTGGCCTAAAGGTGAAATTAAGATCTAGGGTTTCATACATAAGAGCTCTCTTTCTTCATTTGAACGGAGGATATAAGATCTAGATAAGTGGGAAGTGAAGCAATCACAAGGAGCCTTCTATGTAGAGAAAGAGAAAGTCTTTTGAAGTATTCAATAATATTAAACAACACATATCAAGAATTCATCAAGCATTTTTTCATCAATTGGGGGCTTTTGATGATGTAGGAAAGCAATAGGAGATCACCAACTAAAGATTGGCTTGTATCTCTCCCTTGGGATTGGGTATGGTTTCATATTGTTTCCATGTCTTTATATGAGCTTCATTACATCAATTTGATTTACATTAATGCTTTAGATTACTTTGCATCATTCATTTAAAGCATTTACTTTGTCAATTACAAGCGTTTAGGGTTTACTCTTTAGGGTTGCTCTAGACTGTACACACACAAGCTTCGTGCACATACTATTTTACTATACAAATCATCTATTTGTTGAGGTGGAATTCATTGAAATGAGGGTTTGACTAAGGAAAAACTATACATAGCCACTTGAAACCCTATTTTCAGCTACAGGTGCAGATTCGGGATTCAAGCATCACTGCAAATTTTAGGAGCGATTGAGCACACAAGCTCAGTTCCAAGGACCAAATATAAGCAAAAACCACTAGGATAGAGGCATGACACCCTGGTTGTCCCAGATTTTGGTATATTTTGGTAGAACAACAATTTGTAGTCATCAGGTCCCAGTCTGTCAGTTACAACTTCTAGTCTGTAGAATCAGGACAGGGGCATAGAACTCCTATCCCATACATTTTGGCTCAGATTTATGGCACAGGTGTACCTCTAAATTTGTCTCCTAATCTGTACTTTTCAGTAGTATATCATTTATTCCCAGTTCTACATTTTCATATTAGGGTTGCTTGTGTATACTTGCATTCTAGGTTAATCATTCAACTCTACACTTTGCATTTCTCCTATCTCTCATTTGCAACAAGGGAATAGAAACCCTAAGAGGTAATCCTTGGCTCTCTCTTCCTCACAAGAAGTAGTCAAAGTGTGTTACCTCCCTAGGCTCTTTCATATTCCACGAATGTGTACATGAGAGTGGGATTAGGGTTTGCTTACTTAGTCTCACTTTTCCCCCTACAAACACACACACACACATATATATATGCTATTAAACTCAGGTATGAAAGTTATGCATATAGAAATTGTAGCTTGAATAGAGTTTTAGTACTTAAATTGCACTTTATTTTGTAATTGAAATGTATAATTCTCAAAAAAATCAATTGAATGGTACCAAGAGTAAATGTGTCCTTATATAACTTGCATTTATCATCCAACCATCAACATTTGTGTATGCATTCCAATATCATACACTAGTATCTCCTGAAATATTCTTATAAATTCTACTACATATATATATATATATATATATATATATATATATATATATATATATATATATATATATATATATATATCTTCTCCCATCCCTCACATCTCTTTAATTCTTTGTCATCTCTTTACTCCATATGCTACTAGATTTTATTTTCAAAACGAACATTTTTTTAATTTCATGTGTTCTATCTATGTTTATACATTTTTTCAAATGTTGTAAACCAACACAACTAACATGTGATATTTTAAAAAATGATTTTTCATTAAAAAAATAAAATCTATGCATTCTCTCACATTACTTAAATTAAAATATCTTGATGATTTACGCATTACTTGTATTATACAATTCTATCAAACATTATTATTGTGCAAAGTAATACATGTATGATGATAAACATCATAATGTATGAAAAATTCAATATACATCCTACTACAAGTAGTGTTTGGATGATTTATTTTAACATTAAAAAAATTGGATGTCTTGCCTTTGATTAATTTTTATTTTGGAATATCTCTCAATAAAATATTGATCTAAAACTAGGTTTAAGTCATATTCAAGAATTTTTTAGGATACTATAAATGAAGAGGAACAACCATAAAGTGGAAATGAAATTTAATCTATGAATTTAATTTTGACCAATACATAATCAAATGGAAATTTTAAGTAAATAAATCAACAGCTCAAAAAAATATGAAACAAAATAAACAATATATAACACTAAACACGGTGTTTACATGGAGAAAACATTTTTGGAAGAAAACTCCAAGAGAAGAGGCCTAAAAATATTATCTTCAAGAATAGAGATTAAATGCAATCCTTAATTCTTCTCTTTTAACTTTAATCCTTTAGTACCTAGATGTGTAACATTTCCCCCTTATATAGGGTATCCAAGTTGGTTATCATATCCCACTAGATCTCTCCTTGAAAAAAACCAAGCATGTGAATAACCTAAGACAATGTGTAGGCATTTCCAACTGATTGCCCAAATTCACCTAAGAATAAGCCATTTTCTATTAATGGGAACTTAGATCAATGACCAACTAACAAGATTTCAACCAAAGGTTCAAAGATCTCCTTCACTTTAGGCTCTAGAAGACCTAGAGGGGCGACCCTTTGCAATATTCAATGATTTTTCAACAATATTGACAAATATTGCTAAAATGCATATTACTCTCAATGAAAATCAACCCAATTTGCCTAGAAATTTAACCTTGAATTAGCTAAATCTATAGTTATTTATTACTATTTGGAACAATTGAGAGTTAATTCTAACCTACACCTACTCCTACAAATAGGAAAGGAAAAGAGGTGTCAACAATGCCTGAAGTGGTGTCTGAAATTCACTTAAGATTTTTAATGATCAATGCTTAATCTGAGAAACAAAGTCAGAATGCAACAATTCTAAATATTTCCATGAAATTTAAAAGACTCAACCAATTGGAGCTGAAACACTTATGCTTGACACAAATGTTGGACTATAAATCATCACAAATTTTTCTTATAGATCACTATTATGTTCCTCAATTCGCTAGAAGACACCTAGAGAATTACATCCCTCCCTTGGAGAGAACTTGCAAATATATTTCACATTTACAACACAAATTGCAAAGATGAATGTTTTTGTCCTTAACACAAAAAGCATACAAAATGAGAAAATAAAAAAGGAGACATTTTGAGATAATATTTATTAATTATCAAACATATCTGGTACATTTTATGAAAAGAGTTTAGAGACTACCAAATACTAACATTTTATTCCTTATACTTGAACTTTCTATCTACCCACCCATTTCCTAGATTTCATAATTTCATGAACCATTGCAATTGGCCTTAAATTCCCTTTTATAGAAAAGAAGAGAGAAAGATAAGCTTCGGGCCAAATTGCTGACATGTCAAAATTTTAATCAACTAAGAATATGCTATGGTATCTTTATGTGCTCACACATGACAAAATATATTTGCATAAAGGAAAGGGCATGCAAATATAACTGCCATCTTGTTGGAGGATTGTATTGTTGGCCCGTATGATTTGGATTGACAAGTGGGAGCTTGCTAATGAGGATATAACAAATTGAAGTGAAAATAAAAGAAAAATTGAAGAATAAACTGGATAACACACCTCATTCAAGTACTAAGATGTTGATTGAAATTTTTGTATTCCATCATACCTTCAGCTCCAAGAAATCAATGTAGAACACCCATGGTCTTGGCCCTACCAAGGTGCTTATTTAGTGGCTGATAAGTAACTAAAATATTGTCTTTCCCTCCTACCATGGTGTCTTCATCTTCACTCCTCCTCCATAGTGCAGTATTCTTGATACTATTTTGCAATTGCAAAATTTGTTGGCCACTTGAAACATTGTATTTAATGCACTCTACTAGGACTTTCCCTCCACTTGTTATCAATAACATTTCTAGATTTTATAATAAATCTACCAAATCTCAGGTATGTTGTAATGATACTATCAAGCACTATGGAGTATACTAGTAATTGCAAGTTTTGACCATCATCAATATTTTGTATAGCAATGGGGATCATGTCCTTAAACTCAGTCATCCATTGTTGTAGATTTTTATGCTTTCATCCCTAAGAAATATATATTAGGAGTAGTCTAATGTCTAAACTCATTAAATGAATCGATTTTCTCCCTTATTGCTTTCTCTTTTTCTTTTGTAAAGGGAAAATTTTGATTTGGCAATTTGCCACCTAGAAGGAGAAATAACCAAATCAATTTTTGCTTTGGGGGAGATTTCCATTAAATTCAAAAGAGGGGAGTCTAATCTGGACTCCCCTAGATTCAATCAAAAATCAAATAAGAATTGAATACTAAGTGTATTGATAGATTATGATGTGTTTTTCCCTCTCTTGTAAGTTGAAATTTTGATTTAGGGTTAAGTGTTGAAATTGAAGACAAAACTAAGAAAATAATGAGCTATAGGTTCAGAATTTCATAGTGCACCTAGATCTAAGTAATATAAGTTGATTCGGATCTACCTTGTGAAAATGCCCCAAAAAAGTAGGGACCATGGAAATTCCTCTTGGTCCTCCAAATTTTTTGCACGTCGAAAAGGGTTTTTTTGTCTCTGTGTCTAAAGCTTATTTCCAGAAGTACAACTGGACACCTATTTCCTACACACACAAAAGAATGGAAAAGGTTGGGAATAGGGGTTTCCCTAATTCAAACACTAGTTGAGGAATCAACCTTGAATGAAATATTACAAATGCTTGAAATAAATGATGGAAAGGTATACCTTCAAGTCTGCAATGAATGATGAGGATGCTTTGCTTCTTGAATGTAATCACATATGTTGTATGAAATGGCATGAACATGACAAAACCCTAATCACACACACATGTTTTCAAATGAATTATGTAATGTAGTCTCATTTCCTTATGATCATATCTACCTTATGGCCTATTGCCCAAATAAGAGGGGAAGACCTCCTTATATACTTGTCTATCCTCAAACATATTAACTTTTTCGACATAGGTCGACATGGAGAAGAAATTCCTACTCAAGTTTGAGATAGGGTCTAGGGTTCAAATTGGACCTCAATTAGGGAGGACTAGGGCATGGCGCACTAGTCCCAGTGAGGACCAAGGCACCATGCCCTGGTCCTACCCTGAATTGGGCCAGGGTTAAGGGGTCCCAGCAAGGTGCAAGATAAAAATATGATGTTTATTGCATGGAAAAGGCATAAATAGGTCCCGATCAATCATGAGGATGAAAACACTAAGGCAAGGGTCCCAAATACAGTCAAAATTGCAAAGGGTGCAATTTTAGGACACTACGACTTCAAGGAATGGGTGTTCCTTAACCAACATAGCCACCATTTTACATGCTTGGAGGATGGAAGGAGGAGAATTGAGAATATTTTGGGTAGCCATTTCCAAATCATTAATACTTCGAGTCTGTGGTTGCCATCTTTCATACAAAGGCTTCAATATTTCCACATAAATTTTGCATTATTGTACAATATGTGCAAGCATTTCATAAGATTTGTATACATCATTTAACTTATTCAAATTTACTTGCAATAAATGCTCAATAGTCTTTACCCTTTTGCTTTTGCCTCTTCTTTAAACAACATCTTCTCCCTCACTTTGATCATTTTCCCCAAAACCTTATTCTCATATGAGTTTCTCAATCTCATATGGGGAAATGGGAGTAGTGTCATCCTTTACAACAAACTCTATTTGTTCACTTGGAATATGAGGTAGAAGAGGTTGGTGCACAATCACTACAATGGAAGAAGATGCATCTAATTCCTTCTTGGCTAGTTCCTTCTTCAATTTGATGTTTTTGATATACACATCATTGAAAGTTGCATTCAAAGAAACATATCTTCTTTTCAATTCCTCATTTCTTTTCTCCTCTTCCCCAGTAGCAACTTGTGTGAATAAGGTTGAGTGGGTTGCGACTATGACAACCTTTATAGTAGAGGTATCTTTCAATGTTATTATTATAGCATCCCCCACCTTTTCTAGCACACTACCCAACAACCAAGGCTTATTTTTTCTAGGTTCTTAGACCATTGGGCCAATGCCTTGATACTATGGCTATACCTTGTCCCTTTGATGCCCTTACCTATAATGAATTCTTTAGCAAATACTGGATCTTCATTCTTTATTACTTGATCTAATACAAAAAAATATTTTAGATCCCAATTTGGGACTAGTATCATTCCACTTCATTTTGCCATCCTCCCGGCCTCATCAAGAGTGATGCCAATGTTCTCCTAATCCAAATTTGTTGATTTCTCCTTTGATAACTCTTTCAATTTTTCTTGCAACCAAAATCTCTTAAACTCAAGAGTTCTAATGAACTCATCATCTTAAACAAATTGTATGGAAGCAATAATTCTTTCATCTTCCACTTCTTCTAATGATATGAAATTTGGTACAAGATCCCTATCAACACCCATGGTCCGTTCTTCCTCCTCTTCATTATGAAACATATTGCTTGAAGGGAAGAGAGAAAGTTGATCTGTCTCTTCTTCTTCATCATCCTCGATTTCTACAATTCTGATAGGTTCTACCCCATCCGTTTCAAGGGGTGATTCATTTGAGGACCAACTTGATCCTTCTATTGTTATAAACCCATAATATACTTCCCTTTTCCTAAAATCATTGTATACAGTGAAAATGGATACACCAATATTGAAAGACCAAATGAATTCAACCACAAAACCCTAGCCTAACAACAACAAAGATCCACCATAACATATGAATATTACCTAAGACAATGCAAATCAAATGAAATCACAAAGATTATACCATCACATGTCCAATAGGGTTTGGATCTCCATTCTTCCTATATCAATTGATCTTGCTTGATATATTTGCTCTCAGATTTTATGTGTGCACAAGAGCTCAACAAAGAACGGAAGTGTGGTTGCAAGTAGGCTTGATCACATATGCCCCAAGATGGGAATGATATGCCCCCTCAAGAGATTGGATGAAAATGTCTGGAAAGATCGCTGACAATCTCTTAATAAGAAAGAAAGGCTAGAATGGACTGACCGGATAGGATAGAGTGACAAAGTCACAGGATAATGAAGACTGACTCGAGAGACTAGGGCTAGGGCAGTCTATAAAATAGACCACGAGGGGAAAACATCCTCATTGTCATCCACACATCCAAGAGATCAGAGTGCAGAGAGAGAATAGAGCAGTAGCAGTCAGTAGCGATGGCATTGGTACATAGATTCGATCGTGTTCGCTAATTTTAGAGGCCAGTAGATGCAAGGGAGCCAGTCAGTACCACAAAACCTCTTTGTACTTTGTTGCAATAAATGTTGTCATTAGTGCATGCTAGGAAATGCAATAAATGTGCTTTTAGGTAATGTCAAAAAAATGTCAAAAACGTCGAGGCACATCTGTGTTGGTGCCAGGTGCGTCTAGGTTGGCTAGGCGCATCTGTGTTTGTGCCAGGCACATCTATGCCGGAAAAAGCGTCTATGTCAAATGCAAGTGCGTCTGCGTTGGGTAGGCGCGTTTGTGCTATGTGGGCACGTTTGTGTATTTCAAGTGCGTCTGTGTATTTCAGGCGTGTCTGTGCAAAGCAGGCGCGTTTATGTAGTATGTAAGCATGTTTATGTTATGAAGGCACGTTTATGTCAAAAATGTGCATTTATGTCTTCTAGGGCAAATTGGCAGTTATGTGATGAACATACGATATCGATTGGATAAGCTACTGAGAGAATACACTCAAGTAGGTCCTCTAGGGAAGACTAGGATAGATCAAGGCCCTTTGTGATGACCAGGGAGTACCAAGACATAGTACTTTGTGATGAACAGGGAGTACTAAAATATGAGCAGCACTTTGTGATGAACAGGGAGTGCAAATATGAGCACTACTTTGTGATGAACAGGGAGTGCAAAACATGTAATACTTTGTGATGAACAGGGAGTACCACTAGGATAGAAGCAACACTTTGTGATGAACAGTGAGTGTCACTAGGATAGAAGCAACACTTTGTGATGAACAGTGAGTGTCACTAGGATATAGTATCATAACACTTAAGATAAAAAGTA
This sequence comes from Cryptomeria japonica, assembly GCF_030272615.1. NCBI lineage: Eukaryota > Viridiplantae > Streptophyta > Pinopsida > Cupressales > Cupressaceae > Cryptomeria > Cryptomeria japonica. Next base: position 286,962,397 of record NC_081409.1, on the reverse strand, counting down.
GCATTTTGTGATGAAAAGTGAATGTCACTTTGACTGACATAGTTGATTTGCTTGACTGCAAGAGTACTTACCTATGCTGGAGTCACGGGAGAGATTCCCGTCGACTTAGAAGTTACGACCAGAGCTTACATTTGAGGACCGAGCTACCATTGAGGTTATGGGTTTGCGATTCATTCTGTATGTGCCTGAGTTTTGAGTGAACATGGATTTGCTGACTGCACTTGCTGAGAGATGGCACTCTAAGACATGCACATTCCATTTATCGATGGGTGAGATGACAATCACCTTAGAGGATGTGTACAGGATTCTGAGGATACCGATTGATGGGGAGTTAATTCCCTATGATCGAGATGGAGACAGGGAGGCATTGAGACGAGTGTTCTAGGATCCGAGACTAGAGATGAGGGCAGGACATGTCGCCTGGGACACCATGAAAGTGACAGGACTAGTGCTACCAGCAGTGCTAGGAGGACTGATCAGTGGGTTCCTATGTCCAGATAGGGTGACATGAGGGTTGGTTGTGGGCTGGGGGAGCACCTTGGAGACATTGGTTACACAACATACCAGATATGCCTAGGGACCGTGTGTGCTGGCACATTTGTACTATGAGCTCCATCAGTTTGTCTACCATGGATCCGTAGGATTGGGCTACGGAGTTACATTGCTACAGGTGTGGGCATATGAGCATCTTCCAGTGACACGATCGATACATTTCAGAGATAGGGGTCATGGATGCAGCTTTGTGCACTTATATGATATGATTACATCACAGCCACGGATTGGCAGGTTGGAGCACTGGCGTCGAGTCCTTGATGAGGTTGACACTGTGATATGGAGGTCGTACCGAGAGTGCAAACAGTGGGAGGATGACGCAGTGGATCTGCCATACACTTTTAGGAGCAGATATCTAATTGGATAGACACCCTATGTATTGGAGAGGCAGTTGGTAGACAAGGTATGCAGGCAGTTTGGTAGGATCCAACAGATGCCATGGGGTTCCAATATGTATGCGCGGACAGTGTGAGACTAGGCACACTTTGGGCCACTGTTATCATATGATCAGGTTGTGATGCAACTGGTAGAGATGGTGCCCATGCCATGGGATATGTGGCCTGAGATTGAGGATGCAGGGATGGATGCAGAGTATACTACATATTGAGCAGAGCATCCATTTCCATGCCTGACAGATCCAAGAGAGCTGATAGATGGAGATGGTAGAGGGGATGAGGATGATGATGGAGATGGTGGGGGTAGAGGCCGATGGAGGAGGCGGGGTGCAATAGGAGAGAGGAGGGTGGCTCCGCAGAGAGAGAGTGGAGAGGAGAGATAGGCTCGGGTGGTGAGAGGTCGCAGTGGGTTGCCATTACAGGTGTCAGCAGCACAGGGTCCTAGATAGGTGGAGGGACAGGTACAGGGGCAGGGGCAGGGGTAGCCACAGGTACATGCATAGGTACAGGGGGTCGAGGAGGAGGAGGATGAGCTATTTGAGCTCAGGGAGATCTACTAGGGATAGGAAAATGAGATCTAGGAGCTGGAGAGGGAGAGGGATTGACTCAAGAGACAGCTCAGGGACACTGAGCGAGAGTGAGATCAGGCTATCCAGCGTTACACTGAGGCTGAGACAACACTGAGGGCTGGGAGGAAGGTGACAGAGGACACAGGGGCTGGATAGAACTATGTTCTGTAGGAAGGGGAGGAGATAAGTTATTGGCAAGACCTATACTACAGGGCAGTGCCACTAGAGCAGTGGGAGAGGAGCTTTCGTAGACCATCATGGATAGCGACGACCATTGGAGGGAGTCACAGGAGACAGGCGTCTAGTGGTGGGGTCATGGGTCCTCGACCACCACTAGATAGAGGGGATAGGAGAGATGATACTAGGGTGGGTCCTTCCATGGCTCAGACTCCGTCGAGGCCAGGTGGCTCCGAGGGAGGGAGTTCATCATAGCCTTAGAGGGCTCCCTATGTATCAGTTTTGAACCATTTTTGTATGATGATGTAGATACCTTCGGGTGATTTGTAGCCATATAATTTTGACATCATTGTATTATGACACTTATGATTATATATATATGAGATGATGCATCTTTGTGGCAGCTATATGCATGTGTACCTATATGATGAGATGTTATGGATGCAAATATGTACATAAGGAAATGCAATATTTTTGTTCTTTTATGTTTTTAAATGTTATTCAAGTGCAAATGTGAATGTATGAAATGCCAATGAATATGATAATGCAAATGACTATTTACATGATAAAAATGTAAGATGTGTTAACATGTGTTGTGTGCAGGATGTGATGCAATTGTGATATCTATATGTATGTATGAAATGCTTAATATGTGGTAATGCAAGTGCAGACTATATGAAATGCAAATATTTTTGGTGTGTCATTATACTCAGTCGTGTGATAGTAGGCTACACAGACTCAGGAAGGATGATGAAATTCAATCAACAATGGGGGATGGAAGATAGAAGATATGAAAGTGAAAGAGCTTCTTGTGCATTACCATCATTGAGCTTTATTATGGTAAAATAGGTTATGACAATCGAGACATATGTTAGACCCAAAAAGTCATTGTACCTGTTTGCATGGAGATAAGACAATCACAAATAAGGAATTCCCCAGTTCACACTAGACTCACAGTGTCCTCATATCCTTGGACAAGTCATAGCATTACTAAGAGACAATCCACAGACAGCAAATAAAAATAGGTGATGATACCCCATCCTCGCCTTTCTAGTCAAAGACATCCTAGAGATAGAATCTCTAGTCAGAGACATCCCAGAAAAGCTAAAAGACATGTCACCAGAAAGATAAAATCAAAAGAAAACCAAGACTCGACACCAACATCCACTATAGTCCGCAAGTTTAGTGTCTCTTGTCACTTGTATAAGTCTTATTTTATTGTAGTCACAATATTTACTTTCACAAATGGATAGATAGAACTGAACCATATGTTGTCTGAGTCTGTTGAAAGATTTGATTTGTTGAAGCCCATTGTGCTATTGTGTCTCATCTGAAATTGACTGAATCCATGCAACTGATACTTTATTATGGAGAAGATGGAACTTTATTGTGGATCTGTGATGCAAATGTTGCTTTATTGTGGATTGTGCACGGATAGATTGAAGGAAAGTAGAAGAAATTGTACTCCTCAAAATGTGTGATGCTCTCAGTTCCACACCCATTACTAGATGTAGGATTTTCCTTAGCCACATATAGGAGCTGATTTATTATGGATGGAAAGGGATGAAAAAGAATGTTTATTATGAATGGCTAACCAACCTTGGGTAGATCAATAACAAGCCATGATGGGAATGTGTAAAGTTTATTATGAATGAATAGGTTGTGAGTGTGTGTAAGGTGAAAGATGAAATGGAATCCTAAAGGAGGTGAAAGATGAAATGGTAATGATTTTTATGTTTTCTGATTTTTTTTTGTATTTTTGAATTGGGATACTCTGAAGAGCTATGTGTAAAACCTGCGAAGGTGCTTGTTGTTGATAGGATCATCCAAAGGTTCACCCTCTGTGGTTGAGAGCTGATATGCACTAGATCCATATGCTACTGTGATGATGTAAGGACCAAGCTAGTTTGGTTCGAACTTGCCCTTCCTCTCTCTATCTTGCTGATTTTTAGGATTTTCTCTAAGAACTAATTCGCCTACCTCAAATGTGCGAGGCTTGACTTTCTGATTGTAGCTGCGACTCATTCATTTTTGATAAGCCTTGAGATGATTAAAAGTAGTTTGTCTTCATTCATCCAATAGTTCAAGTTCTTGTAAGCGAGAGACCCTATAGTCTTCATCACTAATAATGTTTTGAAAAGAGACTCGTAAAGAGGGTAACTCGACCTCAATAGGAAAGATAGCTTCAGTGTCGTAGACAATTGAATAGGGTATAGCTCATGTAGGTGTTTGGATGCTTGTGTGATAGGCCCAAAGTGCGAGATTAAGTTGGATATGCCAATTACGGCCAGCATCATCAACTGTCTTTTTTAGGATTTTAAGGATTTTTTTATTAGACACCTCAGCTTGACCGTTACCTTGGGGGTAATAAGGTGTAGAGAAATGATGGGTAATATGGAAGCGGTCACAGAGTTCGTGAACATCTTGATTTTTGAAGGGACACCCATTGTCGGTGATGATGGAAATAGGAATACCGTATCGACAAATGATAAAGTTGAGAATGAATGTAGCAATTTTTTTTCTAGTGACTTGTGTAAGAGGCACCGCTTTGATCCATTTTGTGAAATACTCTATGGCAGTGATGATGAACTTATGACCGTTGGAAGAAGGAGGGTGAATCTTTCCTATGAGACTGAGTCCCTGCTGACAAAAAGGCCAAGGAGTCGCAATTGGTTGAAGTTCTTGTGCTGGTGCATAAATGAGGTCTCCATGAATTTGACACTGCTTACATTTTTTGACAAACTGATATGAGTCTTTTTCCATATTGGGCTAGTAATACCCAGTCCGAATGAGTTTCTTGGCTAAGGTAGGACCACTAGAATGTGGACCACATATCCCTTCATGAACTTCACGTAACGCAATCCGAGCTTCGTCCCCTTCTAAACATCTAAGAAGAGTGCTATCTAGACCTTGACAATATAGGATATTGGCTAAAATGACATATCGAGAAGATTGGCGAATGAAAGTGCGACGTTGGTTATTGGATAGGTCAAGAGGTAGGATATTGTCATGAAGGTATGCAAAAATGGCACCATATAACTAGGACTCAGGGCCGACAATACATATCATCTCGGTAGGAGTGATTTCATATGAGGGAACCAAAAGGTTATCTACCAAGAACTCATAGCGGGTCTCATTTGGTGGTACATCAATTAGTGAAGCAATTGTAGCCATGGCATCTACGGCTTGATTCTACTCTCTTCATATCTGCTCAAAGTCTATATCTTCATGAAATGTTGTTTCAAGTCATCCACCATTCTTTTATAGGGCATTAATTTCTCATCCTTTTTTTGGTAGTCATTAGTTGCTTGATGAATTACAAGTTGAGTGTCCCCAAAAACACAAAGTTCCTGGATCTTCCACTAAACTGTAATCCGTAATCCAGTTGTTAATGCCTCATAATCTGCTATGTTATTAGTGTAGGGAAATGATAATTGATATGATTTTGGTATAGAATCCCCTTGAAGAGTTATGAAGAGGATGCCAACTCCTGCCCCATGTTCTGTGTATGAGCTGTCAAAGTATAGTTGCCAGGGCTTTGCATGTGACACTGTTAAAATGGATTCGTCTGGAAATTCTGAAATTAGAGGAACATCATCTAACATGGGAGCATCTGCTAACTGATCTGCGATAGCTTGTCCTTTTATTTCTTTTTTGTCCACATACTCGATGTTGAATTCACTCAGGAGCATCACCCATTTGGCTAGTCACCCAGTAAGTGTTGCTTTATTGAGAAGGTATTTCAATGGATCGATCCTTGCAACCAACTTAGTTTTATGAGTTAGCATGTAATGTCATAATTTCTACAAAGCAAAGACCACAGCGAGACATGCACGCTCAATTGGTGTGTAATTTAGCTCATATCCCACCAACGTGTGACTAATGTAGTAGACTACCTTTTCTTTGCCCTCAGCAACCTATTGTGCTAAGAGTGCCCCCAGTGTTGTTGAAGTAGTTGATATGTATAGTAATAGAGGTTGATCTGGAACTGGTGGCATCAAAACTAGCGGATTCAAAAGATAATCTTTGAGTATCTGGAAAGCCTGTTGACAGTTATCACCCCATTTGAATTTGATGTTCTTATGTAGCAAGTGCTAAAAAGGATTACACTTATCTGCAAGTTGTGCTATGAATCTTCATATGGACTGGAGTCTCCCTTACAAAGATCAAAGTTGACTGATATTTCGTGGTGGTTGCATCTCTAGGATGGCCTTGACTTTTGTTGGATCGGCTTCAATTCCTCTTTTTGATACAATGAATCCCAGGAGCTTCCTAGAGGTTACTCCAAAGACACATTTCTTGGGGTTTAATCTTACTTTGTATTTTTCCAACCGATCAAAGATGACTGAAAGTATGTCTAAATGTGTATCTCTGTCTACTGATTTTCCCAAGAGGTTGTCAACATAATCTTCCACAGTAGCGTGCATGAGATCATGAAAGGTAGTAGTCATAGCTCTTTGATATGTAGCGCCTGCATTTTTTCACCCAAAGGGCATGACATTCCAACAGAAAGTTCCCCAAGGACAAATGAATGCTATTTTATGCTGATCCTCGGATGTGATTTTTAATTGATTATAACCAAAGAATCCATCCATCAAAGATAACATTTCATGACCTGTTGTGAGATCTACAATCCAATCTATGTCTGGTAATGGGAAGTCATCCTTAGGACAATCTTTGTTGATGTCTCTGAAGTCTATACATATCCTGATGCTACGATTTGGTTTACTGACAGGCACTAAATTGGAGATTCATTCAAGATAATCAATTGGGCATATGAATCCGACATCCAATAATTTTTCAAGCTCTGCCTTGACTAATAATGCCACTTGTGGATGCATCTTTCTTAATTTCTATTTCACTGGTTTTGTCCCCGATTTAACTATCAAATGATGCATTACCAAATCCGGATCCAATCCAGGCATATCAGCGCATGACCATGCAAAATTTATTTGTTGCTCTATGAAGAAACTTATGAACTTTGATCTTTCTGTCTCTGTCAGGGATTGTGCCAGGAATATGTTATGTGGAATTTCTTCTATACCAATGTTTGTTTTGATGGTTTCCTATACCAACATAGATGATTTTTCTTCATAGGATGCTGGGAAAATGTCGATCCTTCCATCCTCGGGTGCCTCAGAGAGGTTTTTGCCCTCAGATACATCCTTTCTTTTTACTTTTTTGGGGTCAAATAGTGCCACAACATGGTTTTCACCTTAAGACCCTTGATTTGTTTTTATTTTTATGTTTTTGCAACTGGAAAGCTCGACACCCTCACCAAAATATGCCACACTGTTGAGTTCTATAGTGTATCATGCCTTATGGTCCCCAAGGGGAAGATCATCTCGTATGCCTAGATAATCAATAAAGGCTTCATCATTTTGGAATGTATTGAACTCTGTAGGTCCTTCATGGTCCTAGTCAATGAGTTGGTGGTGAACAAGGGGAAGGCCTTTGATTTCTTCGAAGTTAGCGGGGCTAAGAGTGAAAATGCAGTTATATTCAGGTATGTCAAGGTATTCATCGAGGTCATCGTTGGCACTCTCCTCATCTATCTTGATCATGAATGAATCATCACTAGTAGCACATTCTAGGACAGGTGTTCTCATTCTATGTGATTTTGACCTAGAACCTAGAGGCAAGGACTGTATGGGGTCCTCAAGGGTTGTTTCTTGACCAACTTTGAATTTTCTATAAAATTCCTCTTCTTCTGTGGGTTCACCTGGTTCTCTGAATGTCTCGGTGAGTTCATAGTCACTGGAGGATTTGTCTAAATCCCATTCCCATTCATTGGAGTCTGTGGAATATCGATTCTCTTGTTGAATTTTGGCAGCTTTGATTTGTAATGATTCTCCTATTTTTTGAGTGTTTACCATGGAAGTCATGAAACCAAGTCCTTTCAAGCATTCCTTTTTGAATGTCAATTCAGGTTGTAAAGCTTCAATGATGCCTTCCTTCCTTAAGCCAAGAGGACTGTTGCCATCATACCCAAATTTTTGTAGGATCTTGAATCCTTTGCCATACTTTTCACATGGTATGTTGATGTGATCTCGTGTATCATTTTCAAGGTCTTTGTAAAGCATGTTGTATAAGTCTTCTTCTTCCAGGTCACCCCATTTTTGAAAGATAGTAGGGTCCCATTTGAGTATAATGATAGATACCTGCTTATTAGGATGTGGTCTTCCATATTCTTTTGGTGAACTCATAACTTGTTGTATGCACGTGGTTTGATTCAAAGTGTATTCACCCATGCCCTTGTCCTGAAATTTCCCTTTAAGCTCACCTTGTTTTGATGTCAAAGGTTTTAATGATTCAGGATCAATGTACGCAGAAGAAGGGACAACTTCCCTATTACTTGGAATGATCATCTCAGTTTTTGGTCTCAAGTTATTGCAGTATATGTATGGATTAGGATCACCATTAACTATTATTTCGACTTCATTGTGAGGAAACTTAATGCATTGGTGATATGTAGATGGGACTGCCCTCATTTCATGAATCCAAGGATGTCCTAGTAATATATTGTATGTAAGATCCAGGTCTAGGACTTGACAAACCACATCCTTTGTAACTGGCCCAACTCTGAGAGGCAAGGTGATTGTGCCTTTGGATGAACGCTCTTCATCATCATATGCCTTGATGGTAATTTTATTTGTAGAATTCACAACTTTATCAGAATATCCCAATTGTTTAATAGTGCTCAATGTGCAAATGTTCAGACTTGCTCCTCCATCTATCAAGACTCGTTTTATTCAATGTTTGTGTATGAAGGCTTCAATGTGTAATGGTGCATTATGTGGCTGACTTACGGAAGTGGAATCGGCTTCTATGAATGTAAGGGAGTGTGGAATGGAAAGGTATCCCACCATGGCTTGAAGCTAGTCCACATTCAGATCAGTTGGGACAGCAGTGTCTCTCAATATTTTGTCACGAATAGCTTTATGTGCGGGGATATGCGTAAGAGCTCAAGGATTGAGATAAGCGTGGGTGTCTTCCCTAACTATTCTACAAGGTCATACTCAGGTTTGGTTGATGAGGAAGCTGTGTTTTTAGCTAGAGCACCTTGAAGAGTGAATTTACCTCGATGAGTTGTAATATTACATTCAGAGGTAGGTTTGGAAGAAGATCCAATGCCTTTTAGGACAATCTTGGGTCTTTAGGTAGAATTCTCAGGCGTTTTGTCCTTGATGATAATGGTAGAGACATAATTGTCCATCGAAATGTGATTGATAGTTGACTCATAGTTATAAGATGCTCTGGTATAGTTGGTTTGGTTATCTGTGGCTGTAGCTTTTCCCTTGTCATGCTTTGGGAATGGTTCCTTAAACATTTCATGTTCTTGATTGGATGAGTGTCCTTCAATCTCAATGTCACCTCTATCAATAAGATCTTGTATGATGTTCTTTAGTCGATCGAAATTTCCTGTCTTATGTCCTTTGCTCTTATGAAATTCACAATACTCATCATCATTCCACCAATTTGGTTTAACCTTTGGCTCATATGGAGGAAAATCTGGAATTGTGATTATCTTGTTTGCCACTAGCTCCTTGAAAACTGACTCAAGTGGTTCTCCCAATGGGGTGTACTTCCTTTGTGATTTGGAAGTTCTTTGAGTATTCACTTGATTGTTTGTAGAGCTTGATCAAGAAAAAACAATTTTGGGTCATATTGTATTGGTATCAACAACACCATCATTGATTGTGTTCTTGTTTTTATTCCAAAATCTTGGCTTGTCTTTTCCTTTAAAGTCATCTTTGTTTTCCTTGAATATCTTAATGACTCCTTGTTCAATTAGGACTTTCTTTGTTGCTAAGCCTTTTACAATGACGTCTTTGAAGGTGGACAAACAATATTTTCTTAGGTCATAACCAATGTCTTTGTTAACATTCCGAGTGAACATCTCTACCATTTGTTTTTGTGGAATTTCACAAGAGCATCTACTGGCTAAATTCCTCCATCTTTGTAAAAATGATGAAAAAGATTCTCCATCCTTTTGCTTGGTGTTGCACAAGGTAGTAACTGATATGTCTATCTCTATGTTGTATGAGAAATGTTGTATAAATGCCTCAGCTAAGTCACCCCATGACTTAATACCAGGTGGAAGTTGGGAGAACCATTCCATAGCTTGATCACCTAAGCTCTGTGGGAATAATCTCATCAAATATGTCTCTTCTGCTGCTACCTCAATGCAAGCTGTGAAAAATTGTCTTATGTGTGCCTTAGGATCCCCTTTGCCTCTATATTTATCAAACTTAGGCATCACAAAGTGTGTAGGAAATGGAGGCATTGGAATGCTTTTGTCAAATGGATAGGGACATATGTCTCTCATTGTGTAAGTTGGCTTCAGTGTATTTATGTCCTCCATTTTATTTTGTAAGTCCTTAATTTGTTGCTCCAAATTGTTCTTAGGTGGAGATCAACTTCTTGGACCATACCCCATGCCTAAACCACCGGGTGGAGGAGCATGTTGCATATATGGATGGTATTGATCATACACATGTTCATATGGAGGAGGTCTATAATGATGTTGCATATGCGTATAAGGACCACTTAGTATAGAGTCATGGTGAGGAATGGAATATCTTCTTTGTCCATGTATACCATACTCTATAGGCATGTCATGAGTTTGTTCTAGTGTGTTGCCCCCAAATTTGACGCGGGGTTTCCTTGTGTCCAAATTTTGAGCATGCCTTTGAATATCCAATTGCCTTGGTGATTGATCCTTAGCATTGGTATGTGATTGAGCATATTTTTCTGCATAAGACTTCCATAATGGTCTGCGAAGGTGAGTATCATATGCTTGACCATGTGTGCATGGGACCTCAGGTTTTTGAAACAAAGATGATGGTGATTCAGGGACCATATGTGGTCTTCTATTGCCTCCACTATTAGGCCTCCTTTGATCCATGTTGGAGTGAGATTGTTGCAAAGGTCGATTTTCCATTATTTGAGACATGTCAAAATCATGAGGGATCTTGGCTTCACTATGTGCCATCACTTGTAAGAAATATTGTCTATCTCTTTTCATTATTTCCTCAACCAATCTATTGAAACGGGGATCCATAATGGTGTCTTCCACTTCTGCTAAATGTACGGAAAAGTTGTCCATATTGTCATTGTGTGTATCATTGTTGTTTATAGTATCCATGTTCTCAACATTTGGAATGTTTCTATAAGCATCCATGTCAGGTAATGTGTTATGATCAAAATTGAAAAAGATATCATTGTCATATTCATAGGAACTCATGTTTGCAGACTCTTGAGCCTCTTTGGTTTCTCTCCTAGATTTTTGGGAACAGGTTTCAATCATGAACTAGGTATTTGACCAAGATGTGTGAGACTAGATGAATATGGAAAGAGTATGGAAGACCAAGAGTTGGATGGAATGTAAATGAATCTGAGGTTTACTTGCAATATCCAAAGTGTAAGACCAAGTATGTATGTAGTAGAGTAGGTGGGGCTTCCAAAGAGATGATAGTTTCTCTTGATGAAGTAAGTTGATCTTGACTCTAAGTAAGACCAAATGAGACCCAAAGGTGATAGACCTTGATGAGGGACCGCTTAGCAAAATGTTGTTGTATGTAATGTGTTGACAAAGTATGATGAGGACAAGCAAGTGACCTTTTGACTCAAGTTTAGAAAAATGTAATGTAATGTAATGTAATGTAATGTAATGTAATGTAATGTAATGTAATGTAATGTAATGTAATGTAATGTAATGTAATGTAATGTAAGGTGTAAGGCAATGATGGACTTTGTGAGACCCAAAGATAGGTTGAATTCTAGATGAAAAACCCAGAGAGATACCTAGGAAGCTCAATAAGTCTGAAACTGGTTGTTCCTTGTTTGCTGGATTATGAAAGTTTTCAATTTTGAACACAGACATGCCTGTATACTTCACAGACGCGTTTAAATGACACAGACGCTATTCTGTCAAACATAGACGTTCTTAAATGACACAGATGCGGTTCTGTCAGACACGGATGCATTTCTGAGATGTTGTAAGTGCAATGTTGCTCAAGAGAACACAGACGTGTTTCTGCCCTTCACAGACGCATTTAGATGACACAGACGCGGTTCTGTCAGACACAAACACATTTCTGGAAACTTTGTGCATTTTTTTTCAATCTGTGAAGTTGCTTGTTGTGACCAAATCTGAATGTTTGACTATTTTTCATGACAAGAGGACACAGTGTTGATGAGGACTCAATGTTTGCAAATGTTTAGACTCAAAATGACTCAAAGAAAAGTGTGTTGTTTGATGTAAAAATGTTTGCATACACTTGAAGACACAAAAGACACAATGTTTTAGTGTTTGGTCTTGAATGTTTGAATGTTTAAAATAAGTCAAGCACAATTCTTATGGCTGGCCAAGACAATAGTTGTTGATCCCACATGGAGTTTCCCCCGAAGCTACGCTATTAAGAGCAGATACTTAGATGCTTGACCCCAGTGGCTCCACCCTCAGCACTCACTTCTTGGGGTGGCCAAGCATTATTCCCCATGAAAACTCCTCGTGGTGAACTTTGTATCTCTACTAAGAACCGTATGTGTGTGGGTCGCTACCAGAGGTCTGACCTCCTGCCCCAACAACTAGAAGGATTTTGGCTTCTAAAACAAAAAGGTGCTAGTAAGGGCATCCACTCGTGTGGCCATACATGCGGCACTTTCAGCTCTATAAATACAGAAGGCTCCCAGTCGGTAGGGGTTACACCCTACAACTGATCAAATAAATTTGATCAAACGGGTTTGTGGGGAGACATAGTGTCGGTATGAACTAATCAGCACATGTTATCCATAGTTTTCACCATGGATACAGTTGTTTATAGTGGTTTGGAAGAGGTGGGTTTTCCTCGCTACCACTTGGGTCATTCTCTCCTCACTAGTAGTCCTAATGACCACACAGGGAGATATGCCCTCTAAAGATTAAACAAAAAGAGCTTATTGCTCAAGACACAAAAGACAATGGTTCAATTTTAGTGCACCAATTGAAGTGTTTGCTAGTCTATGAAAATAAGGCACACAATAAAAATCAAAAACCCTTGCCAAGGTCCTGCAACAAAGATTTATTAGTAGTTTGGATTGTTTCAAATGATCACCCCTTCCTGCAAGCACACAAGTTAGGTATATTTTAGATCCAAAAGACTTTGTGAAATAGGGGCCTTCAACAAAATGATTTTGCTTTCCAAAAATAGCTGCACCAATTTTGTTAGACAGATCTGAAGATGTTAGCTCAAAATAAACCAGATCTGAAAACCCAAATAACGAAAAACCGAATCAAAGAAACCCAAAATGTGACAACCTTACACAGACGTGGTTATCAGAAACATGAACGCTATATAACTTCGCAGACATGTGTAAAGCGGAAAAATCAAACCCTAGTCGTTCTCCCCTCCCCAACTCCAAGGAGAGAGAAGGGGGAGTCACTAGGGTTGATGGTTTTCACTTAGGAGAGGCTTTACATTCAAAAGAGGGGTTGAAACCCACAAGATCCAATCCCACGCAATGCAAGATTGGATACTATATGAGTTTCAAGGGTTGTGACATCAAGGATACCCTCTTTTGTAAAGAATGTAGATAGAAAGATTGAACTAGGAATGCATGTAAAGAAAGAAAGATTCTCTTATAAACAGAGATAGGGGTATGGGATGAAGCTACGGACCTAGAATTAGCAGTAAAATGTCGAGACAGTGCTGTTCTGCAAATTTGAGCGAAAGTTGACGGGACGATGGCGCCTGGCGTGCACACGGTCCTCCGAAAAATCCGCGAAATGAAGGGGGATCTGTTCGTCTCTGCACAAGGATTCCAGATCTTCAATTACAGCCGCATACCTGCAACGTACACATAGAAAAGAGAGGACGATTAGGGGGTTAGGGATGAGGGGTTTACCTTTAGGTCAAACCCCGGTTTTCGAATTAACCAAGAAATGAGAATGCTGTAAATGTAAATGTTTGTAATGTAAACAAGTACTGATACCTTGTTGTAAGAATGTTTGTATTCTTACATGCGAAGGTGTAATGTATGTAGTATGTTGTATGTTGTATGTGATCTCCTCTTCAATGGTTGAATCCTTGTCTTGAATGCAACACTTAGCCTTGAATGGAGACTTAGAATGATCAATTGCTTGAAGAAATGCTTGAATGTTTGAATATCGTTTCCGCCCTCTTTTCCATCTACCACAATGGGAGAGGAAATGTAGTTTATATACTTGCCAATTAGGGTTGATAGACTTATTTTCCCGACCTTAGGCCGACTAGGAAATATTATTTTCCAATTTGCAAACTTAAAGACCCGAAGCCCCATAAGAGACTGGGCCCAAAATAGGGCCAGGGACCAGGGCGCTGGGCGCCATGGTCCTGGGGGACCAGGGCGCTAGGCGCCCTAGTCCTGAAGGACCAGGGTGCTAGGCACCATGGTCCCACCTCCCGGCATAGCAGGGTGCAAGGAGGAATCAGGCCAGGGTGCTGAAAAATGCAGTTTTTGATGTCATGAACAAGTTTCGGGGTCTCCATTCAGGTTCAATGTTGCATTGACATCGTGAAGACCCAAATGTAGTCGAAATTGCAAGTGTTGCAATTTTAGGATGCTACATTTAGCCTCCACTTTAGCGGGAGTATAAGCGTATGCTCATACTTCCGGTAAAGTACAAGGAAACAACATTGAAAAACTTTCACCACGTCAAGGAGGCAAGATACACCAAGCCCCCAGTGGACTAAGGATCTTACGACTTCAATTGACAAAGTAAAAGGGAAGATCACGAGGGAGAACCATGACTGTCAGTAGTAAGGTTCCCTCACTATGAGTCATGCAAAAAAGATATCAAAAATTTTCAAGGCAAAGCTAAATTCGCCAAGAAACTTTCAAGTATCTTGAAAAGATATGAACAGGATGTATGCCCCCCTACGTTAAAGCGATCGCACACGCCTCACCGGGGGTGGTTGCTTTAAGGTAGTGATACATATAAGAAATGAGAAAGGAGCATGTTATCGCAAGGATTTAGCCCCCAAGTGTGAGATAAGCCCAAGGATAATAGACACAAAACACAAAGCATGAGGTGACTTCACTTTCCTCGGGGTTAGTATGTTGTATGATAATTCATGTATATCATATGTATGTATGCATAATTTTTCTTCATTCCCCAATCAAGGAAGGTCACCTAGAAGAAGGGAACACATGTGTCTTTTGAGTCAACATGAGAGAGACCAAAAGAGATCTCAATGTTTTGCATCGTCCTCAAGTAGACAACACTAAGGACAACAAATAGAAGAATGAGATTAACACATAGAAGAAGTAACAAAAGAGAGGAGGAGAGAGTCTGCTATGCTAATGAACTAGTCTAGCACGTCATCTACCCCCCGATCTTGCTGATCAATATTTCGGGAAGGTAGGAAACACGCTAGAGGAGGAACATCCAACACAGCAGATGGAGCTATCACAAGATCCAAACAAGGGCTATGTTCATACCCCAAGCCACGTCATTCTTGTCTAGGAGCTAGGATAAGTGCTTTAGAAAATTCGTGAGATAGATGGTTATTAACATCAACATATTCATATTCACTATCAAAATGAACAGGAGTAATATTTTCATCATGAATAACATTTTCATCTATATCATCATCAAGATTTATAAAAATAGGATCTTTAACTCGCACAGGATCAAGACCATCATGCATCTTATGTTTAGAAGATTTCAGCTCAATCGTCGGCTAAGGAGAAAAAAGAATAATATTAGTTGAAGGTGTTTTTGGGGATTGCAAAGTTTGAGAAGCAGCTGCCTGAGCTCTAAGACGACGCTTTCGTCGGCATTCACATGCAGAACGATTTCGTCTAGTCCTAGTAGGAAGTTGAGAAGATTGAGGAGGAGGAATGTTCTCATCCTTATCACTTGGGTGTTTAGGTTGTGGTCTCTTAGGTTGAACAATAGGAGAAGAGGAAGGTCTCTTCTCTCCATAAGAGGAAGGAGGAGGAACTGCTCCATATGAAGGAGGAATATTTGGTTTAGGAAGGAGACCCAGTCCATCATGACGAGGAGGTATAGGTCTACTTTTAGGAAGTTTATTAGTCATAGGCATAGTCACATCCATAGGGATGGTTTGGGAATCTTCTTGAGGAAAGACATTAGTTTTATCTTTCAAAGGAAGAACTTCCTTCTCAAGAATGATAGGAATGTCAAGTTTGGGTGTTCTAGGTTCACTTAGAGATAGGATCATATCTTTTTTCCACTTTTGATAAGATTTAAAAAGATGATCACTTCGCAGAGGAAGAGATTGGAATTGTTTAGGCCAAAAGTAATCAATAGGAACGCTAGAAGTTCTTTCAACTGGTTTAAAGAGACTATGATTGACAGTAACAACTTCATCATTGTGGGGAAATTTCAAACACTTGTGAATAGGAGAAGCAATAGCTTTCATGGAAGATAGCCAAGGATAGCCTAGCTTCACACAAAATTGTTCGGATGATGGAATAATAGAAAAGTCCACATCAAGGGATTTGTTATGGACCTCAATAGGTAATGTAATAGAACCAATTGAGGAGAAGAAAATGCATCAAATAGTTTCACAACCACATTTGTTTCATCATAGATCACTTGATTCAATTGCAAAGTAAAAAGAAATTCTTCAGTAATGATATTAACCATACAAGAAGGATCAATAAGCACCCCACGGCAAGGTGTATTCTTGACTTTTGCAACTATATATAAAGGACCATCAGGTGCCCTGATAGTCATGGACATAAGATCATCAGGTGAGACAGAGGAATCATTAGTATCAATCGCATTAGAGCTATGAGAAGGCAATGGATCAGTAAAAATCTTAATATTTTGGTTAGGAGGAGCTACAGATGTGTTGCCTTTATCATTCACACCAGAAACAGAAATAGTATTATTATTAATCAAATCTTGAATTTTACCCTTTAAAGCAAAACATTTTTCAGTATCATGCCCAGGATGACGATGAAATTGACAAAAAGATTTGTTATCAAAATAGGGTGAGTTAATCTTTGCAGGATCTATTTGCCTTATAGGAGGAAGAGTAAGCACATTTTGTTCCAATAACTTATTCATAATACTATGCAATGATTCATTCAAAGGAGTGAACTTTCTTTCTTTCTTGAAAAACTTAGAAATAGGAGGCACACCTGATGCTGCATTCACATTGTTGTTGATGATGTTTTCATTGAATTTAATGGACTCTCTGTTTGGTTTAAACTTCCCAAATGGTTGTTGACTACTATCACCCTTATCACTCGGAGCCATAGGATTTGCTTGCTCCATTTGGCTCACAGTCAGTTGATAATTGTGAAGAGTTGCACACAACTGTTGGAAAGAAGTAAACTCAGAAAACAAAAGTTTTTCTCTAATATCTTTTTGTAAATTAGAAATAAAGATTCTTTGAATATCATTGTCAGGCACTGGAAAAGAAATTTGAGCATACAAATGCTTATATCTACCAATGAAATCAGTCACTTTTTCTTTAACACCTTGTTTACAATGCATTAAATCAATCAAAGTAACTTTAGGACTTATATTGTTTTGAAATTGTTGAATGAAAGCATTTGCAAGTTGTTCGAAAGAAGTAATAGAATAACAAGGCAATGAGCAATACCATTGTAGGGCTTTATCTCTTAATGTTCTAGTAAACAGTTTTGTAAGCAACCTTTGGTCATAAGCAAAATCAGTGCATATTGTTTGAAAGGTCTTAACATGTGTTAGAGGATCACCCTTACCATTATAAAGCTCCAAATGTGGAATTTCAACATGTTTAGGGGGGATAGCTCGAACAATGTCAAGAGAAAGTGGGCTCACAACATCAAACGTGGGCACACTAAACTTAGATTGATTCATAGAGGCAATTTGTTGCTGTAAAGAAGAGACAGTTTGTGCAAGATTGTTAATGGTCGCTTCAGTCGAAGAGTTCATATTAGATGTGTTAGATTGTGATGGAGGTGTTATGTTATTGAAAGAAGGTAGAGAGTAAGGTGGTGGGACACTATGATAGTTAGTCATAGGAGATGATTGGAAAGGAGGAACACTACAAGGAGGAATGGAATGGTTAAATGAATTGCCCCCTTGCGTCATGTTTATTTGTGGAGATATAATAGGAACACTCATTGAAGGAATGAATGAAGAAGTCAGATTGAATGAAGGAAGAGGGTTGATTGAAGAAGAAGGATTTCCCCCATGATTGGTGATCATAGGAGGAATGTCTTGTATTGAAGTAGTCATTATCTTTGATGTAAAAGTAGGTATACTAGCAATAGGAGTTGTCAAAGGAATAGAATGATTAACTTGAGCAGGAGGTTGTGTATAACCTAAAGTTTCGGCACAACTCTTCATAGGCATCACATTCCAATCCACAATGTGTGCAATACCACGCAAAATATCAATTCCATTCTTATCACTTTGAACCATACATTTTAGACCCTCAATTAATGAAAGAGCTTCACTATCGGGGTATTCTTGAGACATCCATTGTCGAAAATCATCAAATTGGTTATCCAATTTTGAAAGTTGTTCTACAGAAACCTCATGGAGAGCTTCTTCATCATTAAGAGGATTAGAGGAATTACCCATGTCCTCGTTAAAAAGGCCATTCAAATTAGGTTCCATCTCCTCAGTAATTAAACCTTGGAAAGACTTAATTCTAAGGCTTCGTCTAACGGGAATAGTGTAAGTAGGATTTATTGTTGTAAAACTCATGCACTAGAGAGAGAGAGAGATTTTGAATTTTAGAGGTAGCAAATTTCAATAAAACTAGCCAATCACCTAGATTTAAGCTGTTAAATGCAATCAGGACAATCTCCCGAAATTTCAAAAAAAATGTCCGGGACCGTGGCGAACGGAGTGCACACGGTCCTCGCAACTTTTTTCGAAATTTTCAGGGATGAAAGTTATGATGATTTTAAAGCTAATCTGAAAAAATTGAGTGATTTTATGATCTGTAGATAGGCCAAAGTAAAGTTGCAATCTCAAAATTGAACCCTACCAAGATTGTTGAAAAATGTAAAATTTGAATTTTGAAAAAGAGAGGGAAACTGAAATTTTGAATTTTATGATTTTAGAGGGAATACTAAAAGCAATGCAAGTTTTGAAATTTAAAAATTGACTCGATTTCATGCAAAATTCGAATTTGAAAGTGGAAATCAAAGTTGTTGCAATTAAACACTTAATTTCAAAAGTCACAAATTGTAAAAATTTGAATAAAACACTGAAATTTCGAATGAATGCCAACACACTTTTCAGATTTAGGACTGTAAGAAACACAATTTTGATACAAATTTCAATTTCAACAATTTTTGAATGATTAGAAGCCTCAATCCAAGCAATCTCTAGACCAACTTTGACTTTAATTTTGAAGGTGTTAAAATTGATAAAATCAGCCAAAAGTCTGGATTTTAGCAGAAAAATACAGTAAGATCTAGCTCCCGAAATTTCGAAAAAAATGTCGGGGACGAGGGCGCTCGGGGTGCACACGGTCCTCGCAACTTTTTCCCAAATTTTCAGGGATGAAAGATATTGTGATTTTATTGCAGAATCCAAAATTACAGCCGATTTGGAAGTGTTTTGATTAGTGAAATTATCAGTCAAAGGTTGAATCAAGAAGGTCTTAAAAATTAGGGTTTTGACATTTAACCACTTAATTTTCAGAATTAAAGCACAAATATGAATTGACAATTTGCAATAGAAGGGTAGATCTGAAACAAGCATTTAACAATTAAACATTTCACAAGTTTAATTACTAAAAAGAAAATTTTAGGGTTTTTATGCAATTAACCTCTAAAATTTGCAAAAGATCAAACATGGAAATTTAGGAAGGCAAAATTTTCAGATCTAATCATGAATAATCAGAATGAGGATGTTCACGTCGGGTTCACCAAAATGTAAAGCGGAAAAATCAAACCCTAGTCATTCTCCCCTCCCCAACTCCAAGGAGAGAGAAGGGGGAGTCACTAGGGTTGATGGTTTTCACTTAGGAGAGGCTTTACATTCAAAAGAGGGGTTGAAACCCACAAGATCCAATCCCACACAATGCAAGATTGGATACTATATGAGTTTCAAGGGTTGTGACATCAAGGATACCCTCTTTTGTAAAGAATGTAGATAGAAAGATTGAACTAGGAATGCATGTAAAGCAAGAAAGATTCGCTTATAAACAGAAATAGGGATATGGGATGAAGCTGCAGACCTGGAATTAGAAGTAAAATGTCGAGACGGTTTTGTTCTACAAATTTGAGTGAAAGTTGATGGGATGATGGCGCCTGGCGTGCACACGGTCCTCCGAAAAATCCGCGAAACGAAGGGGGATCTGTTCGTCTCTGCACAAGGATTCCAGATCTTCAATTACAGCCGCGTACCTGCAACCTACACATAGAAAAGAGAGGACGATTGGGGGGTTAGGGATGAGGGGTTTGCCTTTAGGTCAAACCCCAGTTTTGGAATTAACCAAGAAATGAGAATGTTTTAAATGTAAATGTTTGTAATGTAAACAAGTACTGATACCTTGTTGTAAGAATGTTTGTATTCTTACATGCGAAGGTGTAATGTATGTAGTATGTTGTATGTTGTATGTGATCTCCTCTTCAATGGTTTAATCCTTGTCTTGAATGCAACACTTAGCCTTGAATGGAGACTTAGAATGATCAATTGCTTGAAGAAATGCTTGAATGCTTGAATGCTTGAATGTTTGAATATCGTTTCCGCCCTCTTTTCCATCTACCACAATGGGAGAGGAAATTTAGTTTATATACTTGCCAATTAGGGTTGATAGACTGATTTTCCCGACCTTAGGCCAACCAGGAAATATTATTTTCCAATTTGCAAACTTAAAGACCCGAAGCCCCATAAGAGACTGGGCCCAAAATAGGGCTAGGGACCAGAGCCCTGGGCACCATGGTCCTGGGGGCCCTGGGCGCCATGGTCGCCCTAGTCCTAAAGGACCAAGCACTAGGTGCCATGGTCCCACCTCCCGGGACAGCAGGGTGCAAGGAGGGATCAGGCCAGGGTGCTGAAAAATGCAGTTTTTGATGTCATGAACAAGTTTCAGGGTCTCCATTCAGGTTCAATGTTGCGTCACCATCGTGAAGACCCAAATGCAGTCGAAATTGCAAGTGTCACAATTTTAGGATGCTACAACATGCTTAGATCCGACAAAGACGCGGTTCCAGAACATAGACACGGCTCCTGGACGTAGACGCGCCTGAAGACTTCACTGACGCAACTAGGGAACATAGACGTGTTTCTCGAAATCATCAAAAATAAAATAAAATACTGTCGAGGGCGCAAACGCGATTCCAAATGTCACAGACACGGCAAAAAACCAAAAATGTGATCCGAAAGTACGTGGACGTGAAAATATCAAAAGTTTTTTAGAAATGTCAAATCTGCAACTTCAAAACACAAAATCTTGCAACAAAAGATGTTAAATGCAAAAGGGACAAGTGTCCCACCGGGCATGCCAAAATGTATACAGTGAAAATGGATACAACAATATTGAAAGACCAAATGAATTCAACCACAAAACCCTAACCTAACAACAACAAAGATCCACCATAACATATGAAGATTACCTAAGACAATGCAAATCAAATGAAATCACAAAGATTATACCATCACATGTCCAATAGGGTTTGGATCTCCATTCTTCCTATCTCCATTGATCTTGTTTGATATATTTTCTCTTAGATTTTATGTGTGCACAAGAGCTCAACAAAGATCGGAAGTGTGGTTGCAAGTAGGCCTAATCGCATATGAAAGAGTGTAGTCAATCGATCAGGATGCATAAATTGATTAGGGTTGATAATGAAGGAATAATCTCCTTATATAGAAGACACTATAAGAAATGGAGGGATAAGATTGAGAGGTGTAAGAGATAAATGGTCGGCTATGATTAAAGGGTAGGTAAAAGAAATAATAAAATAATGAGAGGGTAGGTAGTGTATGAATTAAGAGATGAATGACGTGTGTCATAGGTAGAAAAGGTTAATGAATCAATTAAATAAATAAAGATTTATTTAATTAATAGAGGATGTGGGATAATTAAATAAATAAAATATTTATTTAATTTAGGAAAAAGGATAATTTAAATAAATAAATGTATTTATTTAAATGAGAAATAAGGCTAGAAGAGGATAAATGAATTAATTAAATAAATAGAGATTTATTTAATTAATAGAAGAATTAGGCTAAAGTAATTAAATAAATAAAGATATTTATTTAATTAGACATGAGAATTTTAGGTGTCTACAATCATCATGGTCTTTTATGGTTGATATGTGGTTCTTTCCTCCATTGGCCCAGGTAAATGATGTAGAGGGTTTGGGATGTTATATCTCTTTCTTGGTTTTTACTCAAAAAGGGTCTCCACTTGGTATCACCCAATGCACCAATGTCTTTAACCTTCTCAATGTTTTTAGAGATTTCCCTAGATCCTTCCAAAGGATCTCTTCACTCAGGACAACTCACAATTGACAAGGATTCTCCTACCCCTAAGGTTGCAACCCTTCAACCAAGGACACCTAATAGCCCCCAAACCCCAAGCAAAAAGATCTTTACTCAAAAAGTGGAAAATAACCTATGTGATTGTTTACACATGTTTTATATGGCATTTTTACTGATATTTACCCCTTAGATGGGTGTTTACTAGCCCTTTGTATCTTTTTCCCTTTTGGACCTAGGAAATAGGGCTACAAGCAATTAGCTCTCCATTCAAACTTTTCTTGTTTTCTCTCACAACCTACCTGAACAACCCCCTAAATAAATTTTATATTAGAGTACCCTTTTGGGTATACTACAAGATTCCAAACTTTTGCATCTGGGTTTTGAGTACGGATGGTCAAACCCTACTAACCCTATTTAGCCTCTTCTAGCCGGTATTGGGGTTGAGCTCTCGAAAGCTTCACCAATCACACACAAATGAAATGATAAGACTTTCCAAGGGTATGAACTTTTTCAAGGGTCCTTCTCATGCCAAGTTTGACCATCCTTGAATCTTTTGTTGAAGGTTTCCACCCTCCTTTCCTACTACACAAGCTTGCCACATGAGCGATGTCAAACCTAAGGTATCATCTTAGGAAAGACAAATGGAACATCTTGTCTCCAAAACCAAAAGGAACATATATTATACATGAAAAATCAAAATCCTCCAAGATTTTAGATCAATCCCATAGAGAGATGTTGATTTGTGCCACTATTTGCATCCAAACCCTGGTTTTGAGGGTTTTGTCAGGCCAGTGGTATAGAAAATTCAGTTTTTCCCAACCTCGAAGGCTTCAAGACCTTAGATCAACTCAAAATGGATGGTTAATCTCTTTTAAAAATTTCCAAATTTTTAATTCATGCCCAACATTCACAGGGAAATATGCAAGAACAGAAAACTGAAGAAGAATGCAGGAAATCACAATAACCATTTACTTTGAAGACAATAAATTCATTCAAATTAATCTCTCTAACTAGTAGGCATCATTCCTCTAGGATTATATCATGCTAAGGAAATCCTCCAACTTCCTCCAATGCATACAATCAACCAACTAACCATTGGGATAACCACATTTCAAAATCTTGTAAGAAAAGTTGCTCAAGACAATAATGCAACTTTGCAACTTTTGACAACTTTCTACAATTTGGTCTTGCCTTCACACCAAAGGTCAGGAATGAACATACCACACATTGCAACCTCTAAATATCAAAAATACATATAAAATTCCCATACAAGGCCTTTTACCAGGTTGACACACCTTGGGGCCGTAAGGCTTATTACACTACCTAGGCCTAATCAATAGGCCTTCAAACACACACATTGCACATTGTATTCCTAAACTAGCCATAAATTAAAATGATGTAGACACATGTCAAAATTAATTAGACACATGTCCTAGTGCCCCTGTACCATACTCCCCTGGACAACAAAACTCAAGTCCCTTGAGTTGCCAACCAGTTGATTGTGGTTCCATGCTTGAGGATATCACTTTCACTCATCCAAGTAGCTTCAGATTTAGGAAGCCCCTTCTATTTGACTAGATAGTCTTTGTACACACCTTTCCTTGTTTGTTTGATCACCTTGGAATCAAGAATGCACTCCAATTCTAATGGCTTGCTAGGCAGCAGATCCTTCATCCATTCTACATCCTCTTCCTCAAGAGATGAATCAGGTGCTACATTTGTCAAGGATCCTTTGAAGACCATCAAGATGGGAGATATTCCCAAGTCTTCTGGAATTTCAACTTCATATGCATTTTTTCCAAACTTATGAACCACCCAGAGGGGACCTATCTTCTTTATGAGCAGTTTAGAAGGTTGGCCTTTGGGTAACCTTTCTTTCCTTAAGTAAGCCATCACCAAATCCGCTACTTTGAACTGAACATCTCTCCTCTTAACATCTTCTCAGAGTTTATATTTATCAACACTTTGTTGAAGTGAAGCCTTAACGTGTTCCTGAATCTCCTTCATGCTGATAGCAAAGTCTTCTCCTTGGGCACTCCTTTTGTCCATGCCTCCAAGATCTCTGAGTTCAAGTATCCCTATGGGATGTAGGCCATACACAAACTCAAATGGACTTCTCCCTATGATCCTATTGATTGAATCATTGTAGGTATATTTAGCTTGTCCAATCACTAATTCCCAACCTTGTCCATGTTGCTTGGTAAGGCATCTAAGGAGATTTCCAAGGGATCTATTAACCACCTCAGTTTGTCCATTAGTCTAAGGGTGGTATGCTGATGAAAATGACAGATTGGTACCTAATTTCTTCCAAAGAGTCCTCCAAAAATGACCAACAAACTTGGAGTCTCTATCAGTGCCAATATTGAGAGGTAATCCATGTATCCTTACAACTTCTTTGAAAAATACCTACAATATGAGATGCATCATTTGTGCATTTACATGGCACAAAATGAGCCATCTTGCTGAACCTATCAATAATTACAAAGACACTATCAAACCCCTTAGGATTTTTGGGCAATCCAAGTACCAAATCCATACTAAGACTTTCCCAAGGCCTAGTAGGAATCGGTAAAGGCTGATACAAACTAGCATTGGTTGAAACACCTTTTGCCCTTGGACAAATAGGACAATGCTCCATAAATCTTCTTACCTCTACCTACATCTTGGGCCAAAAATAAAACCTTGATACCTGCTCTAAGGTTTTGTCCAAACCAAATTGACCTCCAAGACTACCATTGTGTTTCTCTCTAATGATATTCTCCCTCATAGAACATTGGGGAATGCATAATTGATGCCCCTTGAAGAGAAATCCATCCTGCAACATAAAATCAGAAAACTCAACATGAAAAGAGTCAAAAAACTTAGTACATACATCATATGCATCCTTGAAATCATGGTCCTCCTTGAACATGGCCTTAAGAGAATCAACACCAACACATTGCAACTGAATTTCTTGGATTGTGAGGGTTCTCCTACTCAAACAATCTACAACCTTATTAGTCACACCCTTCTTGTGCTTGATGGTAAAGGTGTAAGGTTGGAGTTGTTCAACCCACTTGATATGCCTTTGGTTCAACTTCTCTTGCCCATTAAGAAAACTCAATGCATGGTTATCAGTATAAATAATAAACTCCTTTGGAAGAAGGTAATGGTACCACTTTTTGAGTTCTTGCACCATAGCATAAAGCTCCAAATCATAGGTTGAATACCTTTGTTTAGCCCCATTCAACTTCTTTGGAAAGAATGCCACCGGATGTCCTTCTTGACTAAGGACTGCATCTATTTTCTTCTTGCTTGCATCACATTCAACAGTAAAAAGTTGATCAAAATTAGGGAGCCTCAAGGTGGGAAATTCTACAACCTTCCTCTTCAAAATCTCAAAGTTTTGAGCTACTTTCTCTGTCCATTCAAACCTGCATTTGATTCCTCCTTTTATAGTGTTCAGGATGGGAGCGGAAATATGACTAAAGCCCTTAATGAACTTTCTATAAAAAGTAGCCGATCCAGGAAAACTCCTAACATCACCTACTATCCTAGGTGTAGGCCAAATTACAATAGCATCAACCTTAGAAAGATTCATTTTCAAACATCCATTTGAAACTACAAAGCCTAGATACACCAACTCAATTTTCATGAATTCACACTTCTCTAGGATGATTACCAATTTCTCCTCATGAAGCTTACTCAAAACCTAATCCAAATGCTTCAAATGATCTTCCTTGGACCTACTAAACACCAAGATGTCATCAAGATAAAAAATAATAAATTTTCCAATAAATTCTGCCAATACCTCATTCATGAGGCACATAAAGGTACTAGGTGCATTTGTGAGTCCAAATGGCATCGCCATCCACTCATATAAACCCTCATTGGTTTTAAAGGTTGTCTTCCACTCATCACCAGGTCTGATTTTGATCTGATGATAACCTGACTTCAAATCAATCTTTGAAAAGTAGCATGACCCTCCAAGATAGTCCATTAGGTCTTCAATCCTAGGCATAGGAAACAGGTACCTAATTGTGATCTTGTTGATGGCTCTAGAATCAGTGCACATCCTCCATATTCCATCCTTTTTTGGTGCTAACATAGTGGGTACAACACATGGAATCAAACTCTTCCTAATCAACCCCTTATCTAAAAGGTCTTGCACTTGTCTTCCTATCTCTTATTTCTGAAGGAGTCATCTTGTAGGCAGCTTTATTAGGCAAGGTCACTCTAGGGATTAGATCAATTTGATGACTGATTTCTCTGATGGGAGGCAATTTATCAAGCATGTATTTGGCCACAACTCCCTTATATTTATCCAACATGGCTTGCACTTCACTAGGAATCTCTCCTTTCTCACCATTTCCTTGCTTGGACTCATCTTTTGGGTGTAAAACTAAAGCATAGCCTTGGGTCTCTTCTTGTTTGAGGACTTCCAAAAACTCCTTTCCACTAAGCAACATGACATGTGGACTAACAATCTTCTCTTCCCCTTGATTAGGTAAAGGATCCATCCTAAACTATCTACCATTCTTTGTAATGGCATACACATTTTTCTCACCATCACGTTGTGCTTTGACATCATACTGCCAAGGGCAACCTAACAATAGGTGATAAGCATCCATAGGAAGGATATCACACAAGTGTTGGCAATTGACACTCTTTGGATTCATTTTGTTGTCATTGATGGCAACAAGATATGATAGAAAGTCATAAACTGACACTAGGAGGCATATATCAGTAGATATCGGCTTTAGAGCATTCAGGGCGGCACCGACACCACCATCAACACTTCTTTGGAAGCCGACATCAAGGAGAATTTACTTAAATCATTTTGTAATTATTATTGTCAAGGCCAACATTGAATATCTTTTTGTAAATGTATTGTAAGCTGACATAAGGCATATCATTTGTAATAGGTATATAGGTCAGTCTGCTAGGTTAGTTTAGAAGAAGTGATGTGATATATGAAATATGTGGACATAGGAGAATATAGCAGAATTGTATGATGTGAAATATATGTATGGAGATCATTTTGTATGCGAATATTATATCATGTTATGATCTATAGATAGCTTGGAAAGAATTCTTGGAGGAGAAGAGATATCGGTTGAAGTTCAGAGTTTATGAACCAGTACAGAGCAGAACCAAAACCAAAACTCTATTTGGCATACCAGGTGCATTCTTGAGTTCATTTTCAATAATTTACTTTGGTAGAAATCTTATAGTCGGTGAGGCTCTTTAGTGATGAGAAGTATGCTCTAGACAGTGTGCCTTCCTCCAAGTGCAGGCCCCTATTATATGTAATATCTTTTCATATGGCCAGTGAACTGATATTGTGGGTCACAAATCCCACCGTGGTTTTTCCTCATTGAGGTTTTCCATGTATAAACTTTGTGTGTTATGGTGTACATTTATGTGGATTGTTTATTTGCTTCTTGTTATGTGCTTTTTTTTTACCTATATATATATGTGTGTGTGTGTGTGTGTGTGTGTGGTCTAGAAAGTTAAAAATTGTTCATTCCGATAGAACACTAATTCAGCCCCCCCCCCCCTCTTAGTGTTCTTGGATCCCAACAATTGGTATCATAGCTAGGTACCTCGGAAGAAGTTTAACAGCTTGAGGAAGATCCTCAAACCAGAATCTTTGAACATGGCTATAGAGAAGCAACTTGAGATGGCTCTTGATGATTATGATGTTGAAAGGATGATGAACTTGAAATTATAAGAATAATTGAATTCTACAAATGAATTCATTCTTATCCTGCAAGAAAGGTTATCATCTGCTCAAGCCAAGAGAAAAGAAATTTTGCAACAACCGGATGATGGGGAGAAAAATTCTCTTAATGAACAATGTCAGAAACTAAGTCAAGCAAACATGCTCATGAAGAATGAAATACAAAATCAGACTATGAGGTTATCAAAATATATTGAGGATAGAAAGAAAAAGGAAGATAATCTGGTTATATCTTTGAAGATCAAATTTCTTGAATGTGGCAGATTGACTCATGAGAATAATCTGTTGAGAACTGATTTGGCACACTCCCAAAATAATGAACAAGAACTTGAAAGACAAGTAACCACTCTGAGAGATGATTTGATTACTACAAGTGAGTATAAAGAGAATTTTAGGATCAATGTTGCACAGTTGGATGACTTATTGAAGAGAAAAAGACAAATTGATGATTCTAGAGGACTTGGATTTGTACAAGGTGAAAGCTCCGGTACTACAAATGAAGATCAAACAACCGGTATGCAAAACTCATCAAAACAGAGGAAATCGGTAAGACAATCTAATGCTTATAAATTCAATGGTAGATGTTTTGTTTGTAATAAATTTGGGCATATGGCTAAACAATATAGAAATAAGGTAAATCAAAACTACAATTTTGTTCCCTATCAATGTACAAACTGCAAGAAATATGGTCACAGATCAGAAGATTGTAGAATGAATGTTAAATGTAATACATGTAGAAAGTTTGAACATTTTTCTAATCATTGTAGGTCAAGAAATGATACCGGATATGTCAAAACAATTTAGAAGAACAATTTTACATGTTATGCATGCAACAAAATAGGTCATATTGCTAAGTATTCCAAAAGAAGACTCAACCAGTTAATAATAAAGATAATGAGAAAGGAAAGCAGAAGGTATATGAAATACAAAAAGATCACACCAAGGGATAGGTTAGAAAAATTGAAGAACCAAGTGGAGATGGATCTATACCGGTAACTCCACCAGTAGAACAGAGTATTCCTCCACCGGCAAGAAATTCCATCGATAAATGAGGCATAATCCTTAGGGGTTGGAAAATTCATTGCTAAATTTTGCATATTACCTTGGAAGAGATCTAAGCAGATCTGGAAAGAGATCTAGAGAATTGTGTTCATCAATGATGAAGGTTCACCTGACACATTATTGTGAAATAGGCATCTGTAGGGTTGTTGGTGAAGAATTTATTACAAGAAATTAGGGTTTTATTCGCTGATGAAAGAGGGTAAGTGAATTCAATTTCTCTAACCGAGCATTCAAGCATTCAGAGTGAAGTAAAGGCGAGTCAAGAGTGAGCAGAAGCATTGTGAAAATATTTTGAGTAGTTATCAATCTTCCACCGGCATTCACTTTTAGGTATTTCTTGACATGGCATCTGGATCTTCAGCACCTACTTTTATTGTAAATACCACCATTGTCAAAGTCAAGGCTAGGTTGAGGCCAGCATTTAAGGAGGTTCCCAAAATTGCTAAAAAGGAAGACTCTGCAGGAGCATTTTCTAAGTTTCCTGACGACGTAATGTATGCCAAAGATGTGAGGGCATACATTCACTACAACCTTGAGGATTTGGGCACTGAAGACATCAAAAGCATGTATCAATTTGTGATATTGGGAGACTCCGGAACCATCAAACCAGAATTCAAAGCAATTGAGGATCTAGGGTTAACCGATATTATGTACATACCGAAATTCAAGGATGAGGTGATCAGATACGGTCTGAGCAGGGTTCACAATGAAATTATCTAGCTAGATAGGCCTTACATGATCATGAAGGAGGAAATTCAAGCTATCACTGGCTTACCCAAGGTCGAACAAGAACCTAGAAAGAAAATTTCCAACACAATGGTCGAAAAAATCACCAGTGCTACACCTGATAGCAGATCAATGAGGATAAGCACAATCACCGACATGGATATAAAGTTTGCAAGCATGATCATAGGTTACAAGGTAACTCAATCCAACTGATTGAATTCTATTGCTAGTTCATGCATTCATGTTGCATATCAGATGCTGAGGAATAATGTGAAGTATGATTTATGTGAGTAGATGAGGAGTGAGTTGATGTTAAACCTTGGAAAGATCAAAGGAATCAAGAAAGGCACCTTTAGATATGGAAACTTGATTGTTTGTTTAATGCTTTACTTCCTAAACGAGCTACCCAATATAGGGAAGAAGCATTGGGTGTTGGCATTTCAATAGAAAGGAGATTATTGATATAACTGAAAAAGGATGATAACTATCTTTATAACATTATTTTGTCATTGATGTCAAGAAATTGATTTTCTGATTTAGTATGATGTTGCCATATCTTGAGAAGATTGATTTGAAGAGAATTAAGATGTCAGTAAGACACAGAAAGAATGTGATGAATAAGGGGAGAAATAAGTTATTCAATGGGCAACTATTACCGAGTTAGACAATGATGAGATCGTGATGTTTGTATTATTTTGATATCTTACATATGTTGTTTGAATGTAAGGATAATACTATACTATGTCACCGAGTAAAGAACCTAGTCGGTAAACCCTAAGGAACCTAGTCGGTAAACCCTAAGGTTATCGATATCGGTTAATGAAGGAAAAATGTCTACCGAGTAAAGTTTAGTATTTACTGATTTGCAACCAAGTTATGGCATATCGCATTAGATGGATAAAGCATTATTTAATGAAGGATGCAGATGAACTGGAGATGATTAAATGAGTGGTATGTCACGCAGAAGTTTGTTAAGGATCTACGGCAATGGAAAATCAGGAGCTAGATCTACAGCATGGATTGAACCGCAATAACCTAGCACAAGTTCCTAGGAAGGACTACAAGTTCCAAGGTGAGGTAAACAAATTTCAGATCGAAGGATACATTGAACCTAGTGAAGATTGAAGATCTGATGGCTATGATTGATCATGGGAAATGTGATCAAGGGGATGCAGTTAGTAAATTGTTTATAAATAATAAATTATTGATGAACAATGTATGCGGGCAAGTGTAAGCATAGGGATGCTACATACCGATTACCGAGCACAGAAGCTTGAAGACCTATTTGAATAACAAAGTAGGGAGCCCAGCAGAGGGACAAGATAAGTCCTATGACAAGATTGTTTTGAGCAAATAGAATCTGCTTTAGCATTTTAGATGTGAAGTTGTAGATATATTTTTATTACTTTTATTTTGTAAGTGACAAAAAATCTCTTAACCGACTGGACTTAACAGTCTTATTTGTAAACCCTCTAGCAAGGTAACATTCTAAATGAGTGTTTGAAATCCTTTGACAAGGTCACTTATAACAAAGTGAAGATCCTAATAGATCTGAGGGAAATCCCTTAACCGGGTCACATCTAGCAATGTGTTTGTAATCTTTAATAGGATTTGCTTTTAACCAAGCATACTCTAGAAGAGTATATTTCTTACTGGGTCCGAAATCCCACAATGGTTTTTCCCT
Organism: Cryptomeria japonica; assembly: GCF_030272615.1. Lineage (NCBI taxonomy): Eukaryota > Viridiplantae > Streptophyta > Pinopsida > Cupressales > Cupressaceae > Cryptomeria > Cryptomeria japonica. Next base: position 286,931,073 of record NC_081409.1, on the reverse strand, counting down.
ATTTGGGTTTCCACGTTAAATCTGGTGGTATATGTGTTATGATGATTATGTGATTATGAGTTAGCATGTTTAGCAGTTTTTGGTTATATTGCTGAAGTATAAGTTACCAAGGTTGAATTTGTTGATTTTATGGAAGATTAAGTTTGTATGATTCAACCCCCCGTCTCATCCTATTAGCTATTGACATCTGAACTTTACAATTGGTATCAGACCTTTGGACTCTGGTAGAAAAGTTTAAAGGTACTTGAGGCAAAGATCCGAAGATGTATAAAAGGGATGCACCAAAGCTGAACAAGTCAAGTTTCTCCACATGGCAGAAAAGGATGAAGCTGCATTTATCAGGAATTGGAGAATATGAAACATATTATCTAGAGAATGATTACATACCACCAGGCACCAACCCGATGACCTTGGAAGAGATAAAGGCAAAGCAAGAACATATTCAAGCTATGATTGAAATAACATCAGCATTGACCGACTCAAAGTTTAATGATCTAGAAGGTTGTAATGATGCAAAAGCAATGTGGACCAAGCTCATATCTGTGTATGGCGGTGATGAACATGTTCAAAGAGAAAAAGTAGATAGTCTAAGAGGACAACTTGAATCCATGAGAATGAATGAAGGTGAGAACATAACCCAATATAGTACAAGGTTAAAGGAGATTGTCAATCAAATCAAAGGAGCAGGAGGAACTATTGAAGAAAAGGATGTAACAAGTAAGTTGCTTAGAACACTTCTACATGCTTATGCCATTTGAGTCTCTGCAATCAATGAACTCAGGTCTGTACCAAATATGCCAGCTTCTTTGGATGCTACTATTGGTAAGCTACATGCATTTGAGTTAAGTAATTTTGATAATAGTGGGTCTTCTATAATTAAAGTAGAATCTACATTCAGTTCTTTTCATATTGGTGAATCTGATGATTACAATGATAGAATGAGTAAGTACTCTGAAGGGAATCACATTGGAGCAAGTGAAAGATTTCGCAAGAACATGGAAGAAGTGCACAAACTGTATGAGGAAATCAAGAAGCAAGAAGAGTTTGAAGAATTATTAGCCAGAAGGTTACCGAGAGGAAAAGGTAAGTATAAAGGAAAGCTATCTTTAAAATGTTTCAATTGTGACAAAATAGGACATAAAAGGTTATGGCATAAAAGGTTTTTTCCTGTAAATTTTGATAATTTGATCAAAATAAGTAAGAAGCACCGAGTAAGAGGTATATCGAGTCTAGAAAAACCTGAGAATGCTATGTGTCAAGGATGCCAGATGGGTAAGATGACAAGATCAAGCTTTACAAGTAAGTCCTATACTTCTAAAGGAATTTTAGATCTTGTACACACTGATCTTTGTGGTCCCACGAAAGTTCAAAGTTATTATGGTGATAAATATTTCATATTATTTGTGGATGATTACTCAAGGATGATGTCAGTTATGTTTTTAAAAGAAAAATCAGAAGGTTTTCAAATGTTTAAATGGTACAAGGCAAGAGTTGAAAATGAAACAGGAAGACAGTTGAAATGTCTTAGATCTGATAGAGGAGGAGAATTCACTTATGATGAATTTAACTTATTCTGCAATGATCATGGTATAAAAAGGCAAGTGTTTGCACTGAGAACACCTCAGCAAAATGGGATAGCTAAGAGAAGAAATAGATCAATTGTAGATTGTGCCAGAACCTTGATGATAGAAAAGAGGGTACCTCAAACATTTTGGAGAGAAGCAATCAGCACTACAGTTTACACCCTAAACCGAGTACAACTAAAAAAAGGAACTATGAAGACACCATATGAGATCTGGTATGACAAGAAACCTAATGTAAGCTATTTTAAAATTTTTGGAAGTAGATGTTATGTTCACAAAGATGACAGAAATGGAAAGTTTGATCAAAAAAGTGAAGAAGGGACATTTCTTGGCTATTCTTCTAGAAGTAAAGCATTTAAATGTCTGATCAAATCATCTAACAAAATAGTAGAAAGTGCAAATGTGAAAATTGATGAATTTGTAGAAAGAAATGATGAAGGAAATTCCAAAGAACCAGAAGATTATGAAGAATTTGTTTATGTTCAATCGAGAAGTCTTACCGAGAAAGTTGTTGAAGAAAATGAAGATAATGTCCAGTTACCAAGTGATGAAGAAGATCATACAGAGCTTACCGAGCCTGTATTAGCCAAATATGTCAGAAGACATCATGCATCAAGTCAGATTATAGGAGATAAGGATGATCCAGTGATGACAAGGAACAAACTAAGATAGAACACATGTTTGATATCTAAATTTGAACTGAGAATAGTAAAAGAGGCATTTAACAGTGAAGATTGGGTAAATGCTATGTCAGAAGAGATTGATCAAATCAAGAAGAATGACACATGGACACTGATCCCAAGACCAAAGGACAAAAATGTAATCGGTACAAAGTGGATTTTTAGAAACAAGCTAATTGAAAATGGTGAGGTCATTCGGAACAAAGCAAGACTAGTTTGCAAAAGTTATGCTCAAGAAGAAGGAATAGATTATGGTGAGACTTTTGCACCTGTGGCTAGACTTGAGGGAATAAGAACATTGTTGGCATATGTTGCTTTCAAAAATTTCAAGGTATGTCAAATGGATGTTAAATCTGCATTTTTGAATGGTATACTAGAAGAAGAAGTTTATATTGAACAACCTGAAGGATTTGTTGAAGACAAGAGTAAAGATCAGGTATGTAAATTAAACAGAGCTTTATATGGTCTGAAACAAGCACCTAGAGCATGGTATGAAAGACTGCACTCTTATTTGATCAAGATTGGATTTATAAGGACAAGTGAAAACAGCAATATGTACATGAAGAATGATGAGGACAATGGAATACTGATCTCAGCAATATTTGTTGATGGTATTATTTTTTGTGGTAATGACTCCTTATGCAAGAACTTTGGAAATGAAATGTGCAAAGAATTTTAGATGTCATTAATCGGTGAGATAAAGTATTTTATAGGTTTACAGATACTACAAATGAAAGATGAGATTTTCATTACTCAATCCAAGTACATAAAGGAAATCTTGAAGAAATTTGGAATGGAGGATTCTAAACCTGTAAGTACTCCTATGACTACTAACTGTAAACTATCAAAGAATGATGAATCTGCATCTATTGATGAGATACTTTACCTATCTATGATTGGAAAGTTGCAATATGTTGTGCACAGTAGACTGGATATAGCACATGAAGTAGGTATTGTTGCAGGATTCTCTACAGATCCCAATGAAACCCATATGACAGCAATCAAGAGAATTTTCAGATACCTGAGAGGCACTGAAGATTATGGCTTAGTATATGAAAAGAGGAATGATTTTAATTTAAAGGTTTATACTGATGCTGATTGGGCAGGCAACATAGATGACAGGAAAAGCACAAGTGGTGGAGCTTTCTTTCTGGGTGATAGACTAGTAAGTTAGTCTAGCAAGAAACAAGGATGCATTTCACAATCAACAGCTGAAGATAAATATGTCGCTGCAGCATTGAATTGCACTAATATAACATGGATAAAACAACTGTTGGAATATATAAATGAGAAATTTACCGAGCCAGCAACTATATTCTGTGATAATACTAGTGCCATTAACATTTTAAAGAATTTGGTAATGCACTCTAAGACAAAACATATCTCCATAAAGTATCATTATCTCAGAGAAGAAGTTCAAGAGAAGAAAGTTGTGCTGGAATATATCAGTTCAAAGGAGCAATTAGCAGACATCTTCACAAAGCCACTGCCAAGGGACACTTTTGAGTATCTCAAAAGCAAGTTAGGGGTCCTACCCCTATCTTCTACTCACTAACAGAGTTTGGTGAAAGCATCAATTTGATGAATCTACAGAATAATATGTGTGGATTGATGCTACTTTACGCACTTTAGGAGGTTTTATAAAGGTGTGCAGGAAATAGTGAATAGAGACAAGTTGCTCTGACCGAGACTGAGATGATACATAGCAAGGTAAATCACTTCATAGGGGAAGAAATCATGATTTAGTTCTTTTACTTTGTGGCATTGTTGTCAAAGGGGGAGAAGACTAAATTGTAGACTAAATGGTAAAGCCCTAAATGAAGAAGATAACAGAAGACTAATGACAGGGGGAAAAGACTTCAGAAGATGAAAACAGCTCAAGGATAACAAGAGAAGTCTAACAGCAATCAGAATCCGAATCAATTTGAATATCTTGTTGGTATTGCCATTTAATTGTTGGTTTTCCCATCAATGCCAAAGGGGGAGATTGTTGGCATTTCAATAGAAAGGAGATTATTGATATAACTAAAAAAGGATGATAACTATATTTATAACATTATTTTGTCATTGATGTCAAGAAATTGATTTTCTGATTCAATATGATGTTGCCATATCTTGAGAAGATTGATTTGAAGAGAATTAAGATGTCAGTAAGACACAGAAAGAATGTGATGAATAAGGGGAGAAATAAGTTATTCAATGGGCAACTATTATCGAGTTAGACAATGATGAGATCATGATGTTTAGATTGTTTTGATATCTTACATATGTTGTTTGAATGTAAGGATAATACTATACTATGTCACCGAGCAAAGAACCTAGTCAGTAAACCCTAAGGAGCCTAGTCGGTAAACCCTGAGGAACCTAGTCAGTAAACCCTAAGGTTATCAATATCGGTTAATGAAGGCAGAATGCCTACCGAGTAAAGTTTAGTATTTACCGAGTTGCAACCAAGTTATGATAGATCGCATTGGATGGATAAAAGCATTATTTAATGAAGGATGCAGATGAATTGGAGATGATTAAATGATTGGTATGTTGTGTAGAAGTTTGTTAAGGATCTATGGCAATGGAAAATTAGGAGCTAGATCTACAGCACAGATTGAACCGCAATAACCTAGCACAAGTTCCTAGGAAGGACTACAAGTTCCAAGGCAAGGTAAAATGTTTTCAGATCGAAGGATACATTGAACCTAGTCAAGATTGAAGATCTGATGGCTATGATTGATCATGGGAAATGTGATCAAGGAGATGTGGTTAGCAAATTGTTTATAAATAAGAAATTATTGATGAACAATGTATGCGGGCAAGTGTAAGCACAGGGATGTTACATAGTGATTACCAAGCATAGAAGCTTGAAGACCTGTTTGAATAACAGAGTAAGGAGCCCAGCAGAGGGACAAGATAAGTCCTATGACAAGATTGTTTTGAGAAAATAGAATCTACTTTAGCATTTTAGATGTGAAGTTGCAGATATATTTTTATTACTGTTATTTTGTAAGTGACAGAAAATCTCTTAACCGAGTGGACTTAACAGTCTTATTTGTAAACCCTCTAGTAAGGTAACATTCTAAATGAGTGTTTGAAATCCTTTGACAAGGTCACTTCTAACAAAGTGAAGATCCTAACAGATATGAGGGAAATCCCTTAACCGAGTCACATCTAGCAATGTGTTTGTAATCTTTAACAGGATTTTCTTTTAACAGGATTTTCTTTTAACCGAGCATACTCTAGAAGAGTATATTTCTTAGTGGGTCCAAAATCCCATAATGGTTTTTCCCTATTTGGGTTTCCACGTTAAATCTGGTGTTATATGTGCTATGATGATTATGTGATTATGAGTTAGCATGCTTAGCTATTTTTGGTTATATTGTTGAAGTATAAGTTACCGAGGTTGAATCTGTTGATTTTATGGAAGATTAAGTTTGTATGATTCACCCCCCCCCCCCCTCTCATCTTGTTAGCTATTGACATTTGAACTTTACATTGGGCTCATGACATACCAATAGGTATGCAGATCAAGGAAGCTATCACTGGTCTTGGTACCGGAAGAGATGAGAAACTTTGGGGGTATTTTAAGACTTTTCAAGAAAACATGAGGAAAAGGGAGAGAATTTCAAAGAACATTGTGGAGAAGTATTCCACTGATATCTATTTCATGGTAAAAAGTGATGAAAATCTTATGTAAGAAGTTGAATCGAGGAAAATCTAGATTACTGAGCTTGGATATGAGGTAGATGATAGCATTTTTGAACTCTATGCAAAGATGTTGCTAGATGCCCCACTAGATGATAAGATAGAACATTTTGGTACTACAGAAGTGAAGAAGCCACAAGTTCACATTTCCCCTATCACTTCTAACTCTGATTCTGAGGATAATCAACCTCTGGCTTTCAGAAGGGTACAAAGGAAGAATGTGGTAAAACCACCGGTAGAGAAGAAGAAGTCAGAGCCTAGGAGGATACTTGTTAGAAAGGCAACTAAGCCTACTGCACCTCCACCACTAGCAAGGAAGCCTATGCAAAAGAGGAAACCAGTCACACGGCAACCATAATAAAAAAGAAGAAGGGTGATGATACTGGAACCGGTAAGACCACAATGACCTGTGTTGAACTTATTGATGAAATTACAAAAGATGGAATGTTGAAAAATATATCTAAGTATTATGAAGATTTAGAAGAGAATGAGCAAAGTGAATTAGAAGAGGCTATTTTGTTATATATGGACATCTATAAGAAAGCCTTAATTGAAATTTTGAAGGAGATACCTTTATCTTTGTATAATAAACTTGAGGCTAGGAGACTTGACGTTGTCAAGAGGGATAGAGAAATCAAAGAAGTTGAACTTTTGGAATTGTGTGTTACTGTAAATAATGAAGAAATGAAAAGGTGTATATACACTGCAAATTTGACAATCTTCAGTAGTAAATCCCTACAGATAAGTCTTATGATGGGAGGAGTAAATGAGGTGGTAAATGAGACAAGTAAGGGATGGACCAAATTCTTTCAGAAAAATCCAAACTTTCTCACATCTCAAGAAGAAATTGCAAGGGAAAAATCTTCCACCATTCCTAACAAATCAGAAGGGAAAGGTATTTTGGGTAGTTCAACTCCAGTTTTGACACAACTGGAAGCTAAGGAGAGTGTACAGTCTAAACCAAAACAGACCATTTTTTAGCAAGGCAATGTACAAGACACTGGAAATACTATGGATAATACTCCACCGGTAGTAACTGACACTGCACCAAGTGGAGAAGCCACCGGTGCAATAGAGGTTGAGATGGGCAAGGTGACCACTAAGTCCATACCGGTAGGTAAAACTGATTCCCTGGCAAAGGTTTTAACAATTGACACTTCTTAGGTTGAGAAGAAATCAGTCTCTGAGTTGATTCCAACTGAATTAATAGTGATCGCTACTCAGAAATTACTGAAGGAAGGTACTATAGATAAAGGATTAATTGATCAATCAGTCTTTGTGTTGCATAGATTATTACTTGACTGTCAGATTGAAGATGGAGCAATCCCTTCCAGTAAGATCAAGACTCTAACAGAGCACATATCCAACAATTTTCAATCTCTAAGGCAGATAGCAAACCGACAGGATTTGGACAATTTCATAGCAACAAAAATAACAGATTTTGATTAGCTTATAGAGATAGGGAAGAAGAAAATTGAGGACAAACTTATCCCTATTGAGGTTTGTTTTAAACAATGTACAAATATATACAGAGTGTGTTGTAACATAGAAAGTCTTATAGATAATGTAGATAGCAGATTGAAGGAGTTATATGATAAGATGGCTAAAATTGCTAACTCTTTTGATGGATTGACTACACTAACCACATCTGTTGATGGACAAATTTTGTCCTTGGAGAACCAATTTTTTTCTTTTGAGAATGAGAGAGATAAAATCATGAGAAGAGAAAGAAATCTAAGAGGATTGGTAAGTCCTAGACTAGATTCATTCGGTGTTCACAAGAAAGAGTGCATAGACATGATAGAAAAACCCACACCAGCAAATATACAAGAGAAGGAAACACTTTCCCACTTACTAAGTGGACTTGCATCTATTTCTGATACTTTCAAATCTGGCTGGGATACATATCTTCAGAAGGCATACCCGGAAATCCTGAAGATGGCTAAACTCCAGTGAAACTAATAGTATTCTTTTATTCTTTCAATTCTTTCACCGGTCTTTGGCATTAATGTCAAAGGGGGAGTATGTTCATATGTGAAAAATACTAGGGAAACACATTTCAGATGGAGTGCATTGCTCAGGGGGAGCATATCAGCAAGGAATCCATTTTCCACATGAGTGTTGCCATCAATGCCAAAGGGGGAGATTTTGGCAATTGACACTCATTGGATTCATTTAGTTGTCATTGATGGCAACAAGATATGATGGAAGTCATAAACCAGCACTAGGAGGCATATACCGTTAAATACCAGCTTTGGAGCATTCAAGGCTACACCAGCATCAACACTTCTTTAGAAGCCGACATCAAAGAGGATTTACTTAAATCATTTTGTAATTATTATTGTCAAGGCCGACATTGAATATCTTTTTGTAAATGTATTGTAAGCCGACATAAGGCATATCATTTGTAATAGGTATATAGGTCAGTTTGCTAGGTTGTTTTTGAAGAAGTGATGTGATATATGAAATATGTGGACATAGGAGAATATAGAAGAATTGTATGATGCGAAATATATATATGGAGATCATTTTGTATGCACATATTATATCATGCAATGATTCATAGATATCTTGGAAAGCATTCTTGGAGGAGAAGAGATACTGGTAGAAATTCAGAGTTTATGAACCGGTACAGAGAAAAACCAGAATCGGAACTCTATTTGGCAAAGAAAATGTATTCTTGAGTTCATTTGCAGTAGTTTACTTTGGTAGAAAGATTGTAGTCAGTGAGGCTCTTTAGTGATGAGCAGTATGCTCTAGGTAGTATGCCTTCCGGCAAGTGTAGGCCCCTATTATATGTAATATCTTTTCATATGACCAGTGAACCAATATTGTGGGTCACAAATCCCACCGTAGTTTTTCCTCATCGAGGTTTTCCACGTATAAACTTTGTGTGTTATTGTGTACATTTATGTGGATGTTTTATTTGCTTCTTGTTATATGCTTATTTGTTTACCGGTATATATATGCATGGTCTAGAAAGTTAAAAATTGTTCATTCTGGCAAAACATTGATTCACCCCCCCAACCTCCTCTTAGTGTTCTTGGATCCCAACAACAAGATCCTATCCTTATAGTCCCCCATTTCAAAATATACCCAAGTTTGTTCATCTACTACTACATGTTTCCCCTTGTTAAGCTAGGATACTCTATATGTACTCACATGTGGTAACCTTTTCAATTTTAACTTCTCTACCATTTCTAAAGCAACAATATTCTTTGTGGATCTAGAATCAACAATCACTTTGCAAACCTTAACATGAGACTTGCAAGTAGTTTTGAAGAGTGACTTTCTTTGTGGGGGCTCTTTGCATTGGGGTACCATCAACAATGTTCTCCTTAGCATAAGGCTTTCTCCATCCAAGGTAGGACCTGCACTTCCCATGGGTGAATTGAAACTTTGTCCATCATCTTCTTGCACAAGTTGAGTCCTTTCCGGTCCATGTGAGCTAGAATCTTTCTTCGGGCACCTACTCATAGTGTGACCCGATTGGCTATAATTGTAACATTTACCAGTGAAAACACTAGGTCCTCTATCTTGGTTTCCTTGCCTACCCCTACCAAAAGGTCTTCTTCCTCCTCTAAAGCCTCCATTCTTATTATTGAACTCTCCATTTGGCTCTTTCTTGTTAGAATCACCATTTTTAAAAGGAGTATTCCTTCCTCCAAAGCCACCTCTACCTTTGAAATTTCTGCCACCTCTTCCTCTATTATTTTGTTCTCCTCTCCTCTTTATCTTATCTTCCACCCTCAATGCCAATTGGAAGCATTTGTGCATAGTGTCTAGATCCATGATGTTGATCTCATCTTGGATATTTTTCCTTAACCCATTCAGGTATCTAGCCACCTTCTCCACCTCTTCTTCATGCTTCTTGGACCTAAGACCTAGCTTGTGAAATTCTTCGGTATATGCATTCACATCCAACTCCCTTTGTCTAAGATTTTGCAACTTCTTATACATTTGAACCTCATAGTCTATTGGTAGGAATTGGTCTTTGATTTTGTTCTTCATTCTCTCCCAAGAGGATATCTTCTTCTTCCCTATGTTCACCCTTTCTTCTTATAGAATTGTTCACCACAACAAGGTAGACCCCTTGAGTCTACACTTTGCCAAACTCACTCTTTTCTCCTCTAGGACCTCTTTGTACTCAAAGTGGTTATTGAGTGCTTCTATCCATTGAAGCACCTCTTCTCCATTCAGGCTACCGCTATAGATAGGTAGAATTTCCACATTATCCTCATTTATTGATTTCAAGGCATCTAAGAACATCTTTTGATCAGGTGTCATATTCTGAGGGATGGCCTCCTTCTCCTCATTCTTCTCTTCTGATTCATCATCATAATTTTTTTCCTTTCCCTTGGACTGTTCGGTCTCTTTGAGTTTCTCTTCAAGCAACTCCTCTACCATCTTCTTGATGGCCTATGGGTTCATTGCCTTAGGAGGCATTGTAGCAGCCTCTACTCCAAATTTTGAGTCTGACATACACTATTCTACCCTTGGTATAGCTCTGATACCAATATGATGCAGAGGGTTTGGGATGTTATATCTCTTTCTTGGTTTTTACTCAAAAAGGGTCTTCACTTTGTATCACCCAATGCACCAAGGTCTTTAACATTCTCAAGATTCCTAGAGCTTTCCCTAGATCCTTCCCAAGTATCTCTTCACTAAGGACAACTCACAATTTACAAGGAGTCTCCTACCCTTAAGGTTGCAACCCTTCAACCAAGGACACCTATTATCCCCCAAACCCCAAGCAATAGTATCTTTACTCAAAAAGTGGAAACTGGCCTAAGTGAGTGTTTACACGTGTTATATGACATTTTTATTGATCTTGACCCCTTATGTGGGTGTTTACTAGCCCTTTGTATCTGTTTCCCTTTTGGACCTAGGAAATAGGGCTACAAGCAATTAACCCTCCATTTGGACTTTTCTTGATTTATCTCACAACCTACCTGAACAACCCCCTAAATAAATTTTTTATTTTAGTACCCTTTTGGGCATACTACAAGATTCCAAACTTTTGCATCTGGGTTCTGAGTATGGATGGTCAAACACTATTGACCCTATTTAGCCTCTTCTAGCTGCTATTGGGGTTTAAGCTCTCAAAAGCTTCACCAGTCACAAAGGAATGAAAGGATAACACTTTCCAAGGGTCTACACTTTTTCAAGGGTCCTTCTTATGCCAAGTTTGACCATCCTTCAATCTGTTGTTCAAGGTTTCCACCCTCTTTTCCTACTGCAAAGGCTTTGCACATGAGCGATGTCAAGCCTAGGGTATCATCTTAGGAAAGACAAATGGAACTTCTGATCTGCAAAACCACTAGGAACATCTAGTATACATGAACAAATCAACATCCTCCCAAGTTTCAAACCGATCCGATAGAGATGTTGATTTGTGACACTGTTTGCATCCAAATAATGGTTTTGTGGGTTTTGTCAGGACAGTGGGATAGAAAATGAACAGTTTCTCCCAGTCCCCCGAAGGCTTCAAGACCTTAGATCAACTCCAAATGGATGGTGAACCTCTGTTACAAATTTCCAAATGTTTAATTCATTCCCACCATTCACAAGGAAATATGCAAGACCAGAAAACTGAAGAAGAATGCAAGAAATCACAATAACCGTTTACTTTGAAGACAAGAAATTCATTCAAATTCATCTCTCTAACTAGTAGGCATCATTCCTCTAGGCTTATATCATGCCAAGGAAATCCTCCAACTACCTCCAATGCATACAATCAACCAACAAACTGTTGGGATAACCACATTTAAAAATCTTGCAAGAAAAGTTGCTTAAGATAACAATGCAACTTTTGACAACTTTCTACAATTCGGTCTTGCCTTCACACCATAGCTCAAGAATGAACATATCACACATTGAATACCCCTAAACATAAAAAATACATATAAAATTCCCATACAAGGCCTTTGACCAAGTTGACACACCTTGGGGCCTTAAGGCTTATTACGTTGCCTAGGCCTAATCAATAGGCCTTCAAACACACACATTGCACATTCTATTCCTAACATAACCATGAATCAAAATGTAGACACATGTAAAAATGAAGTAGACACATGTCCTAGTGCCCCTACACCAGTAACTTTTCTTTGTCTTTAGTATATAATTTCTCAAAATTTTGCAGTTTCAATTGCATCCTCAAGGTGACATTTTTTACATTTGCACAAAAATCTTTGAACTTGGCATCCTTTTGCCTCTTTTCCTTTTCAAGACTCTCTAAAATAACCCACTTTCTTCTATTATTGAGGGTTTGTTCAAGGGTGCAATTTCTTCCCAAATATTCAAATTCAAGAGCTTCTTAGACGTAGGCTTTTCTATTCATTTCAATTAGCCTCAAGTGGTTAATACAACCTTCCATATCATAATTTCTTATTTTCCCACTTTGTAGGTAGTAATTCTTTCTCATGAATTCCTAGACCTTTTTCCAATGAATCACATCCCACAACAAAATCATTATATTGTATGTATCTAGAGAGATTAGTTCATTTTCTCTCTGGCTCCACCCACTGCTTCTCCATCCACATCAATTGCCACAAAAACTCAATATAAAGACAATCTTGTAGGAGTAACAACTAGTAAATGGTGTGGTGCTGAGGAGAACGCATATTCTCTTATCATTGTATACTCACCAAAGAAGAAGAAATCACCAAAGTTGTGAGAGAAAGCATTCTTTAGAAATCGCCTCCCAATTGTCTTTGTGTCCTTATCTCTTAGGGCCCTCTCAATTGTCTCTGGTAATCTTTGGCAATCTAGGCCACACCACCTCAAAAATTTCATAGCAAAGTGATCTAAAAATGCTACATAATTAGTTCTTCTGGATCCTTTTTGCCAAACTTAGGTCCATCTCTACATTGGCAATTGCTCACCTTTAGAATCACACATGACAAGTTTGAGGCTTGGATTCCATGTTGTCCTATCTTGGAATTGGATAAGGTGACATAAGAGGGAGTAATGTTTAAAAAACACCACAGATTGGTTGTTCTTCATCCTCATCGATCCTTCACGCAATTGATTTGGAATATAGGTGGCAAAGTCATATGATTCATTTACATGAGAATGTTGGATTCTCAGTGCCATCAACATCAGATTTAAAGGCATCTTTGTCCTATGTGTATCAATTCCCAAAATTTAGAACAGTGCATAATATGTCCTAACAAAGTAATGCTAAAAAAAGACCAAATCAAAAGGCTCTTCTTCTAACTGTAACACATAATTCTTTGAGCTTTGGTACATTTTCTTCTTGTTTCTTGGGACTTCATCCCTCCTTAGAATCAATTTCTTCTTGTTGTATTCATCTTCAAACTTAGCTAAGTTAATCTCCCTCAAATTTTCTCTATTTAGGTCAAAACATGATGCTATAGCCTCTTTACTTATATCCACCATGATGTTTCCCTTGGAGTTTCTGATTGTCAAGGACTCGGGATGATATCTTCTTTCCATGAATCTAATTAACTCAAGCTCTACAAAAATGTTTGGCACTACCGATTTGCTAAAATCCAAATTCCAAGGGTTTGGCATTGGTGTTTCCTTATCTCTGTTACCATAGAAAAACAAGAAAATATACCAACTTCTTTCTTGAATCTCAATATCCCCACATTTGATGCATGTGCCATCAAAAACCTTCCTCAATGAATCTTGAATGTTAGAACCCTTAAAGATTTCTAGCAGATCTAATGCAAACTTGTTACTTCCTTCTTCTTTCTCTCAATCTCACCCATCTGCTCTACAGCTTATTTTTCTAGGGCTTCTATGGCCCCAACTACCACAAGTGAAGTTTTTGTAGGTTGCAGAGTGGTCAGTTTCTTTCTCTTAGGTTTTGAACTTTCACCTTGTTGAGGATTTTTCACTGTGATTGGTTCAGTTGTAGTTTTCCTTTTGGGAGCCATTGATTTTTCTAGGGTTTATATTTCCTCTACATGGTGAACTCAGTTACCCTACCGATCAATTCTCTTGAATTCTAGAGACCAAATTTAGAAAACAACGGGAATGACGATGTTACTTGTCTTAAAAAGATTTTCAAAATAATTCTTCTACTTCAAATTCCTGCTCCTCGCCTAATAATATTTCTCTCTTGATCTCTTGATTATGTAGTGAGAAAATGGATTGTAAAAATTTAGATTTAAGTCTCACAACCATCACTATGTCTCCTCGCCATTAATTCATTCATACAAATATTTTGAGTTGGTGGCCTCTAGATTTGAACTCCACCCTTGACTTTACAACAAAAAATGGAGATGAAACCTTGACCTCCTCTAACTTGTTGATGTGATGGCCTTTTGTCTTCTTCATCTTCCTTTCCTCATTCTATTCTTCATCCCTCCATCCCGTGTCACCTTTCTCTACCTTATTTCACCATTGCACCCTCCATCCCGTGTCACCTTTCTCTACCTTATTTTACCATTGCAAGGTAGAGAGGAATACTTATTCCCTTATTACTTTACCTCACTAGCCCATGGGGTCTATTATTCTTCTTTGTCTTACATGCAAAGCAGAGGGGAAGAAATTCCTTCTATCTAAGTTTCCCCTCTTTCCCTCGTCACAATTTTCTCTTTGACTTTTCTCTCACGAGGCAGAGGGGTGGCTTCTTTCAATAATATATTTTCTCCCCTCCATCTCACAATGATTTCTTAACTTTGAATTTCATCACATGTGGACAAGGGGTATACACTTTGTAGCACCAAATGTTGTCCCCACTACCCCATAGCACAATCTCTACTGCCATGACATCCTTGTGGTTCTGCGAGATATCAAAAACTATAACCATCAAATGTTACCCCGCTACTCTACAACGTATTTGGGGTCTTCGAAAAGACTACACGAGGGTGAGGGATAGAATAGAACTTAAGTGATATTAAAAGGCATATGGATACTTAGGTAAAACATAAGGTTTGGAGGGACTATGAGGGACCTAGTCACTGGGAAATTTTGGTCTAAGTGAAAACTATAGATAATTAGAAAAATATGCAATCGGTAGAAATCTCATTTCTAATGTGAGGGGTCAGTCAACAAATAATACAACAGGCTTAAAGTCATAACTAGTGGCCTTGCCAACTAGTTCAGTGGATCAACACATGATCATAACAAAAGCTAAATAGGCCAAGGGTAAAACATTCCTTTTCAACATTTAAGGCAAAATTTTAAAAATCCTAATACATGCACAAGGGGAACTAAGAGCATTTTGACAAAACCTAGCAAATTTTACAGTCCTAACACAATGTAGTTGCAAACAAATTAATAATCTACCAAATTTAGGCTCATGATTTATTGTTAGTTTCTTAGATGATTATTATTTTTAACCATAAGATGTTTTTATCTTAATAATGGTTACTCACACTAACCTCATGGGAAGTTGGGTGCCAAAAACCATCATAATCTCAAAGCTACTTATTTTTTAAATAGTAACTTCTTACTAGTAAATAGTTAATTACCATTCTAGTAAAACCATGATAGTAAAAAATAATTATTGATGATGGTGAATCATTCATCCCTTATGAATATTTTAGAAATAATATGAGGAATAATTAAATATATATAATTTACAAGGTTGATGGATCCATAATCCCAACATTCTCTTGCTTGATTTCATATTTGTAAATTTAACCATATGAATACATAAGTCAACTAAAAATTAAGAAGTCCCATGGTCTCATTGCAACACATAAACTTTTATGTGCTCACAAGTTTAGTAAGGGAACTCATAACATTCTTTTGAGTGTCAATCTTATTTGCCTCTATTTGTCTATTAGAAATCATTTCATTAACAAAATGGTATCGTACATCCACATGCTTAGTCTATGTATGATACATAGGATTATTGGCCAAATAAATTTCAATTTGGCTATCATAGAAAATTTGAATAGACTTTCAATCAAAACCAATATTTGTACATGTAGCCCTTCTAACCAAATCACTTCTTTAAAGATACAAGTAGTAACCATATACTCTACTTCAATGGTAGATAAAGTAACTATTGGTTGCCTCTTACTCATACAACTCATTGATCCACCAAACAAAGTAAATAAATACCCACTAATGGATCTTAAACTATTAAAATCACCAACTCAATCTACATCAACAAAACCTTGTATTTCTAATGTCTTATCTATGTTGTTAGTATCATAATAAACCAAAAATCATCAGAAGTAGCACACAAAAATTTTAACACACTTTTCACATAATTTTAATATTTTCTACCAAGATTAGACATAAATGTGCTCAATACTCACAGTTGAACACACCACAGAACTAAGAGGGGGGTGAATCAGTCTAGACCTCAAAACACTTTACTTTTGATCTATTGAACTTCAAACCATAGTTAACTAATTACTATAATTATGAAACATGAAATCACAAAGAACAACGTACGCATGAACAACAGATTTACATAGAAATCCTTAAACAAGGAAAAAACACGATGAGAATCACACTCACAATATGAATAATTGATCTTATAATGTGTAGGCTCAAGGCCAAGGAGCTCACTGCCCTTGAAGAACTTGCATAGCTAAGGTGCACAACCTTATAGTAAGATACAAAGGGTTGCACAAACTACCAAAATTAACACACCTTCTTCCAATAGGTGTAGAGGATCAAATGAACTGAAATGAACAAGATTTCTGAATCATGAAATTATCCTTGAACCACTGTGTCAAGTGACCAATATCATGGCAAACTTATTTGACAACAAACATTGTCTCAAAGCTCTTTGGAAATTGTCTTTTGTACTTCTTCTATATTCTCTTCACATCAATTCACATACATCACATACACAACTCATGCATTCACACTCCTATATATACAAGATAATTCATCAAAACTCTCAACTAGGTTGGGCACAGATAGAATATACAATATTACATAAATTAGACCACCCAAACCTATTAAATTTATTATTTTCCACTCCAAGAGATAAAGGGGACACAAAAACATCACAACACATCATTTCCAAATTATTCCAACTAACCACAAATGCTAACACATCCTCCAAAGTCACCATCAAATGAAATGTGTAGATGAACAATGTGGTGTGCTAACCAGTCAGCCCAAAACCATTCTCTAATGCAAATCTACACATGCCATGGTGAGACCGATATCAACATCAAAACTCAACCATAAAAGTATATTCAAACCAAAAAAAGGCATGATCCAGATAGGATACACCACCTCAGTCAACCAAAAACAAACCCAACTGATAGCACTGAACTCAAAATGCCATAAATTCACTTTCCAATCAAACCATCACTATTAAAATGAACTGTAACACTGCAAAAAAAATTTAAATGAACATGTCCTCCAAGTTGAAACACTTAAAACTACATATCAGAGAACCACCAAGCATTCTTCGGACTAGTTCTAATAGCTAGCCACTATCAAAAATAGCAACAACCAACTCTACTATCTGAGTAATAGAGGACCTGTAAACTTTATTGTATAATATACATAGGTCATAAACATTATCTATAACCGTACTCCATAATCTTCACATATTGGAGGAATACAAAGAATTCTTCCACTAGGACATTAAAAACTCTTTCTTGCATATTGAAACTTCAATTACACCAATTGTCTGAAAACACCTCAAACTTACTCAATACCACTACCAAACCACACAAAAACATTAGAACACTCACTTCTGAACCATCTGAAACATCTATGCAACACACAGTGATGTTAATGGTAATACTAGATATGTTGACATCAATGACAACATAGCACAACTCAAGTTTCTAACATTTTCCCCCTTTGTCATTGATGGCAACACTTGTGTACCACCAATAGAAAAGAAAACTAAACTCACAACTAATCTATCTCTTCCTTTGACATCAAGGAAAAAGGTTGTTAAACTCTCTCCCCCTTTTTTATAAGCTCTGATAACTACAACACTCATTGATCTTTTTGAGAGCAGCCACCGCATCAATCTAGGAGAAAAAGATGAACTATAGAAGTCCCCCTAGGTAGATGCACCATCTGAACACATCTAGTTTAAAGAAGGTGGCACAATAACCCCCAACTTTTTTCGAAGATACTCAAAGGTATCCTTCACCAAAGCCTTGGTATCCTTCACCAAAGCCTTGGTATAGATATCTATAATCTATTCTTTAGTGGGAACATACTCCAATTTGACTGCCTTCTCTACAATCCTCTCTTTTAAGAAATGATACTGAATTGCAATGTGTTTAGTCCTTGAATGCATTATCAGATTCTTTGAAATGTTAATAGAACTTGTATTATCATACAAAATAGGAATTGCCTCATCATATTTACCTTACTATCAGTAAGAGTTTTCTTCATCCATGTAACCTAAGTACAGTAGGATGTTGGTGCAATGTATTATGCTTTTGTAGTAGATATTCATATTGAATCATGTTTCTTACTCAACCAAGAGACCAATCTATCTCCCAAGAAAAATGTACCACCACTTGGTCTTCTTTTGTCATCAGCATGTCCAACCGAATTAGCATCTGTATATGTTTTTAGAGTGAAATCATCATCCTTTTTATACCATAATCCATAATCTAAAGTCCCTTTCAAATATCTAAATATCCTTTTCACTGCTTGATCATGATATTTCTTAAAATTAGCTTGATATCTTGCAACCAAACAAATAGCTTGTATAATATCTATCCTTGAAGAAATTTAATCCAACAATACTTCAATCATAGATCTATACTTTTTTTATCAACATCTAGGTATCCATCATCCTTTCTTAACTTACAACCAATAGCCATAAGGTTGCAACAGGTTTAGAATTGTCCATCTCAAACTTCATCATCATCTCCTTGATATACTTGGTCTACAAAATGAAAATGCCTTTTTTCGATTGAGGAACTTGAATACCAAGGAAAAATGATAGCTCACCTATCATATACATCTCAAATTCCTTCTGCATCTCTTCTGCAAACTTCCTACATACATCATCAACTCCTCCAAATGTAATATATGTTGGCAAGATGCACTACATAAGTGTAGATAAGTGTATGGAGTTATCATTAATGGCAATCCAACTCAAATATTCCATCTAGACTATATAGATTCATCCTACCAGAGGTATGAAATTCAATTTTGCTTAAGTTTGGAAGGTGGAACATAGTATTTGACAGTATGGGAATATTTTGAGTAGGAATTCACTTTGGTTGCATATTTTTCTTTGTGGTGATATAGGTAGTTGGTTGGATAGCTGGAGTAGCTTATTCTAGAATCTTATCCCTGGTGTTGTCTTTTGTGCATGTTTGAAGATCTAGTATTTGGCATTTCAGGAAGAACAGTGTTATTTGGCCAACTAGTGATGTAACGTTTTGTGCAGAATTATTGGAATGATTTTATGTTTGATTTTATGTTCTAGGTTTCTTGGATGACATGTGGGAAGGATGTAATCAATTTTTTTTATCCTCATATGCATTGGTGATCAGATTTCATTGACTCATCTTATACATTTCATATTTTGCAAGTATTCTTGAAGCCGACTTGTTGGTGAGATAAATTCATGTTGTGAATATATATGAGACTTTAAAGTTCATTTTGCATATCAAAAAAGTGTGACAATGTTGTGTATGTGCAATTGTGCATAATTTCACGTGCGTAATTGCAGGACTTTTACTCCAGATTAAAGCAAATCAGCAGAGCGGGGTAGTGAGTCTCAGAGTAGTGAGATAGTTGTATTTTGTGCTTAAACCAAAACTATCCTAGGCATTTATAGATGCTAATTTATAGTTCAATCTTGTTGTTACCTTTTCTAATTCCTTTGTAAGGTAGTGAGCTCTAGGAAATGTGCTTGAATGCGTGTGCATTCCTATGTAAAATTTTCACATACTTCTAACAAAGTATTATCTTACTGTGGGTAGGACTCCCACCGTGGTTTTTCCCTTGACCGGGTTTTCCACATACAAAATCTTGGTGTTATGGTGGTACTTTTGTGTGTGCTTTACTTATGCTTATCTCTCTTATTCAATTTCATTAAATTACTTGTAGAATTAATTAAGAAAGTTAAAATTTGTAGAACACTTATTCACCCCTCCCCTCCCTCTCAGTGTTCATTGATTCTAACAATTGGTATCAAAGCCTAGTTCATGGGGGAAGCCTAACAGCTTGAGGAAGATCTGGGAAGGTGAATCTATGGATTCAAGTACTCTTAGAAAGCAACTAGTTGTTGCTCTTCAAGATCTTAATAATGCACAAGATGAGAACCGGAAAGTGATAGAAACTCTCAAATATGCTGAAGAATACATTGAAACATTGAAAGATCAGTTGAACAAGTCAAGGGAAAAGAGAAAGGAGCTTGTTGATCATCTTAAGAAGAAAGAAAGTCAAAGCATTGATGAAGAATTCTTGAAGGAGAAGATAGAAGAATGTGACAGACTTGTTAGAGCCAATACAATCCAGAAGAATGCAATGGAATCCATTGTGATGAGATTAACAAAAGAGATTGAAGAAAGGAAGAAGAATGAGGAGAAGCTTGCTCAGTCCTTGAAAGAAAAATCTGAAGAATGTAGCAGACTGGAGAGTGAGAATGGACAACTAAAGCTTGAACTGCAAGTTTCTAGATGACATGAAGAAGATATTGAAAGGTGAATCATTCTTATTAGATATGATCTTGATGTTGCAAATGAGTACAAGGAGAAGTTTCAGGTTAGCTCAGCCAAACTTGATGAATTTCTTGCAAGTTAGAAGAATCCAAATGATACTCAAGGTCTTAGATATGAGAAAGGGGAAAGCTTTGGATCTGGTCAAAGCAATCCTAAGACTCGATAGTAGAAGAACAACTCAAGAAGGCCTCTGGTAAGGAAACCTAATGCTCATAAATTCAATGGTAACTGTTTTGTTTACAATATTTTTTTTCATATGGAAAATCAATGTAGAAATAGAGCAAATCAGAATGTTCCATCATTCTCTGGTCAATGCTTCAATTACAATAAGTATGGTCATAAGTCAAATGTATGCAGAAGTGTGATGAATAACTTTCAGAATAGGAGAAATGTTAGATGTTATGCTTGTGGAATATTTGGACATATTGCTAATCAATGCATATCAAGGACAAATCAAGGAAATTTCAAACCTAATCAAAGGAACAATGTTGTTTTCTATAATTGCAACAAATCCGATCATATTGCTAAGTTTTGTAGAAGCAAGAATGCAAACAAGAAGGCTCTGGAAGATAAGAATAAGAATGAAAAATCAAATGAGAAGGGAAAAGAAAAAGTTGAAGAGATCAGAGAGAAGATGAAGAAGATATGGGTGAGAAAGAGTGACTTAGATGTAGGAAATGATTCTGCACTGGATTCAGGCACTGTAAATTCCTCCAGGAATTAGATGATAGCCTCTAGCTTAAGGGGAGTTTTCATGCAAAGCCAATTCTCCCTACTAGATGTTGGTGTCAGATGATCGGCAGTGTATTGGAAGCTATGTTTTGATAATGTAGATGTTCATGATGCATTTCCAAAATATTTGAGCCAAATGTTAGGTCTGCAGAAGAGAACTCTGTGAGTGCAAGGTATACGGAAGAGTTAGAGCTAATGGTGCAGAAGCACCTTGTAGACTTTGAAGACCATTTAAGAAATGAATGATCTTGGAAGTGTTTATAGGTTCCTTGAATGTTTTTGAGTTGTAATAAGGTCTTTCAAGACCATTCATTTTGTTTTGATTAGCCATGTAAGGCCTTGATGCCATTTTATAGTTGTGAGCTTGTTAGGACCTATTTGGTCAACCACGGTCAAATGACATCCAAAATGCCTAAATGAGGCAAGTATTGTGTTTTGGCTCCTATGTGGCCAATTTGTAAGGTTTATGATGTGTCCTAATAGGTTACATAGGAAAATGTCATAGATTTGTTGGCATTGTGTTGTCATTGATGTCAACCAATATAGAAGGACAACTGGTATGGGAGTATAGTTGATGTGCAGTCATTGATGTCAACTAGTGTTGCAAGTCACTGGTAAGGGAGAGAATGTCATTCAATACAATGACCATTCAAGCCACTGGTACACAAGTTAGTGTCTAACTTGTGTTGATGAAATGGACATGTTGTCGGTATAGTCTATCACCAGTAAGGAAAGGGTGTCAATTGGTAAGTGTTGTGTTGTGTTGAAAGTGAGTGGTTGCCAACTGGCAAGCTTATGACCAATGTACAAGCAGGATGAGCAGGATGTTGAGTTGTTGTTTGTGATGAATACATGGATTTTTATCTAAATCACATCAAAACTAGAGGAGAAGGATGTATAGGTCACTGGTATGTTGTGTGGATGCAAAACAACAGAACTCCCATCGGATAGAGATGCAGTATCCATGTGAAGAGATGACTGACAGTGAATGTGCCCCAATTGGATCACATGTGTCTACTTGAAGATATGTTGCACAAATAGGGAAGCCATGTGTGTATAGTGCAAGACACAGATGACAAGGATCCACTACCACTGGTAAGTGGAGCTTATCTCCTGCTATGCAAAGTGTGCATCATAGTTTTGTGAGATAAGGAAGAAGAGGTAAAGGCAGGTGTTTGAAGACTCACACTGGATCTACGGGTGAATCAAAAGGATGCCTCAAGTACATGAAATCAGGGATATGCACTGGACCGACAAAGTAGGCATGATGAGTTGTCAGGATAGATGAAGAGTGATGGGTTTGTCACTTTGACAAGCCGTTTGAGATGATGTCTAGTCTGATGATGAAGAAGGCAAGGCTGAGCAGCTATAGATAGAGAGTGTAACTGGCATACAGATGTCTTAGATGGAAATAGCTGAAGGTTAATGACATGGTGTCATCAAGGTGTTTACCGATAAGTATGTCCACCGGTAATGCTATCAAAGTGCAGATGCAGAAGACTCCCATCTGATGAAGATGTGCATAAGATAGGTTAGCTAGTGTGTTTACCAATTGTGTGTTCTACCAGAAGAGAAGAGAGGTGCAAGTTTCATGATAGACCAGTTATGGGTTTAACCAGCAGGGTTAGTAAGTCGGTAGATGAACCTAGTAATGGAGTTGGTCAGTGATCCCATCCATACCAACACAGTTGATCCTGCAAAGGTGGATGTCGACATAGAGGTCATGTGGAGGTGAAGTGGCATGCATGCATAGGTTGGCATGTTCAGTCAGTGAAGTATTAAGCGGTGAGGTAGATGGTGACAGTTCGACATTTATGTCGACTGCAAGATTCACAAGATGCACTATAGAGGTTTGTAGCTTGATCTTAGGAAGGAAACAAAGTACCAGCTCTAACTACTTGAGTAGATCGAGGCAGGTGAAGGAAACCATGAAACCATTCTTGGTGATCGACCAAGATATCTGCTGACAGGTTAAAAGTAGATTGCTAAAAATAGAAGGCATGATCAAGAAGGCACGACAATGGTGGGATTGATTGATGAGTTATAGTTCATCAATCAAGGTGATCAGATCTCATAATATCTGATTGGATTTGGTTTTCCTCGAGGTCGATGAGGAAACCCTAACTGCCTAGAATTTGAATTGACTTTTGGTAGAAAAAATAGGTTATAAATATGCAAGCCAAAATCAGAGAAGGTTATTGCTAAATGAAAAAGTGTTGTTGCATGTAAGAAGAAATTAGTCAAGTGCTCACCAAGAAGAAGAAGAAGAAACTAAGTGTGAGGAAGAACAAGGATGAAGTGTTCAACCGGCAGAAGAAGTACAGAACTGGAAGTAACCATACCGACAGAGAAGAAGTGCAGAAGACTACAGAGAAGGAAAGTATAGAGCCGACAGTGTAATACCGATGGAGAGCAGTGGTGTAGCAAAGATAAGAGAGAACCGATAAAGTGCAGAACCGGTAGAGAGAAGAACCAGCAGAGAAGGAGAAGTGGTTGAAGCGGCAAGAGTGCATTAGAGAGTAAGATTGCAATAGTGTGAGGGTTAGTAGAGAACCAATAGTGAACTGGATAGAAGATCCAGCAGAGAGATTCACAAAAGAGTTACAAAATCCATTTTTAACAAGACTATTACTTTTGTATTTGAATATACTTATTGTAGACCACTGAGTTCGAGCTCGGTGCAGGGCTTGTAGCTCTTTGGATTGGTGCCCTAAATCAGAGGTTGGTGTTCCTTGGGTTGGTGCCTTAAACATTATAATCAGAGATTCATTGTGAGGCTAGATTGGAGCAGTAGATTCCAACAGCATTTCTCACTGAGATTTTTCCCATCTTGGGTTTTCCTCGTATATGCTGGTGTTATAAGATGTCCCTTTTATGTGTGAGTGCACTTATGTTAGTCTCCCATCTAACCAGTAAGTCTGCATTCAGTTAGATCTATTAACCAGTATACTAACATAGGATAGTTAAAGGGAAAAGGTTGAGAACCACCAATTCACCCTTCTCTCAATGGTGCATTGTGTCTAACAAGATTGTCAAGTTTGTGCAAAGTTATCAAGTTTGGATGACAACTTTTATTGTCAACTTGTAACTAATCTCCCTCCAACGGCTACCTAATTCAAATTTTGGGTGGATTCATTTGAGGAGGTTTGAGAAACCTTTCTTAAGGCCTTGGAGGTCAAGAATAAAGGATTGATGAATTTTTGATGAAGCTTTGGATGTAAGACAGTGATCAAATTCAATACACTCATAAATTTGCACAAATTTGTTATAACAGTGCCTTGTACGGTCATTGTATAGACTCCATGTGTAGGCTAATTCATTGCTTTGAATAGGCCTTTCTGTTGATGTTCATATGGCTTTGCTTTGGCAAGAAAATAATGAGAAATAAGTGAGACATCTGCATTTTTGTGAAAGGTGGTCTCAAAACCCTCCAAAACCAGGGTTACCGAGGAAATACTTTCTTAACCCCTCATTCCTCTATCCAAATTGGCTCAAAATATGGGGAATGGTAGGGGAGACAACTTACTTTAATATTTTCAAGTTTTTTGAGTGGTCATTTGAACTAGTGAATGTTGGGATCAAGCCCTGCGCTAGGCATCCTCATGTGACTAGCCGGTTTTGACTGTTAAAAATTTTGCAGCAGTAGAAACAAGAGTGGTGAACCCTATATAATGGTGGATTTGGTGTTTAGGGATGTTTTCATACCTTTCCTATTCATTGGTGTATTTGGATCAAGCCATTGGTGTGTGGTTGCTTTGTAAAAGTGGCCTAAAATCCCAATTAAGCCTCTTGTAGTAGCAGTGTTTGACCCAGTCAATGTAAGAGTTGGGGTCTGAGTTTTGGAAGTTTTTTGTGTCACCAAAGAAGACATAAAAAAGTGTCAAGAGTCTAGGTTTTCATTAGGAATATTTCAATTTTTTTCCCTTAAAGGCTCAAACCAGGGCTACTAGGAATATGCGTCTTGTAGTGGGCAAGTCACCTTGGTTGAACTTGTACAACAAAAGGGTGTCGTCTTGGTTGTATTCAATGTCTCTAGGGTTGGAAAATAGGTTTTATAGGGTCCATACCTACTCTGGAATGGTGGATGTGTTATAATCCAAGTTGGTAATAAGTGGCTACAAGAGATTTGGTGTCCAGAAGAGACTTGATGTGAGAAGTTGTATCTCCATGAGTTGTCAATGGATTAAATAGGGTACCATTGAGAAAAGGGAAGTGTAGAGGTGTCCTTTCATGTTGTTTATAAGATTGTCCAAGAATCCATGAATGTTGAGACCTTAATTGAGGGTCTTGGAGAGTGATTTTGTTTGAGAGGTCTTTGTTCCTTGGGGATCTGCATCAACTAAGAGCATTTATTATACCTAAAAGTTAGGTATTCAGTGGATAAAAAGTGACCCAAATTTTCATTTCTCACTTTATATTTGAAGTGAGAAATAAGTAGAGTGTGGCGAAGGTGATTTTGATGAGATTCCAAAGCGAAAGAGAGATTTGTCGAAGAGATCTTGCATTTGGTTGAAGATTGAAAAGGTATTTCTCTGAGTTAGAACTTTTTAGTTTGAAACCTAAATTTTCCGATATGGCATCAAGTGGTGTTGCGACCCCACTAATAGTTGATGTAACTAAACAAGCTAGAAAAAACTTCAAGAAATACCCCTTCAAGTCGATGGAAGATGATCTGAATGAGGCATTTTCATCAGTCCCATATGGAGTTTTACATGTGGAGGACATTAGGGTTTACAGTCACTGTAATATTGAGGAGCTTGGGAGTGCCCAAATGTTGAAACTTTACACAGATCATATCATTAACGATATGGGAAACTTAAAACCAGAATTCAAAATGCTTGAGGAAAAGGGTTTTGCAAAATTTCTGAATTTTCTAGTTTTTGATGAACTTGAGTGGGTCCGATATTTCTTGAGTAGAATGCATGATGAATTCATGTGGGTCGACAAACCACACAAGATCCCCAAGACATCAATCAAGGCGTTGACCTGTCTGAATTTCACTGGTGAGGTACCTGGTCTAAGAAATGTGAAAAAATAGATAGTAATGGAGGTAACTGGTTCACAATTTGACAAAAGGGCAATGACGATATGTGACATAATTGAATATGATGTCAAATTTGCATCAATGGTGACAGGTTACAAAGTCTATCAATCTAGCTGGGACAATTTGGTATCCGGTACAACCATCTATGTTGCCTACCAAATCTTGATGGAAGATAAGAAGTACAACTTGTGTGAGATGCTTCGGAGTGAACTTTTGAGAAATATGAAGAAAATCAAGCAAGACAAGAAGCATGTGTTCAAATTTTGCACTTTGATTATCTGTCTATACTTCTACTTTATGAATGAGATTTTGAGAGTAGGAAAGGTTCAATATGTTGAAATGTGGTGGTTGATCAGCAAATTACTGTACACTCAGCACGTATCATCACCAGGGTCTGTGGCCAGGCTAGGCCGCAGGTAGGGGTTCGGGGGCGGCAACCCCCAAGAAAAAAAATTTTGCCATTTTTCATTGATGAAAACCGACATTGTAATAAAACACTAAAAAGGCTGACTTTGTTTGTTGCCCTAAAAACTCATATTATAAGTGGCTGGGATGCTTAAGGCATTGTAAGGTTGATGTATTGTTTTTGCTGGATAATAAGAAAGATTGGATGACTATGTATGGTGGACGTAACCCATTCTGGGTGAACCACGTTAAATCTCTATGTTATCTGTGTCCTATTTTATTTCTTTATCTTTTGTATTTAAATCTGCATATAATTGTTAGTTCATATTTGCTTCAGATCTGCTTGAAACCCTAACAATTGGTATCAGAGCGAGGTTTTCTGTAAATTGGCAGGACTTTCAAATTTGAGTGGGAGCAATGGAGGATTCCAAATTCAAGGTCGAAAAGTTTAACGGCCAGAATTATCGG
Organism: Cryptomeria japonica; assembly: GCF_030272615.1. Classification (NCBI taxonomy): domain Eukaryota; kingdom Viridiplantae; phylum Streptophyta; class Pinopsida; order Cupressales; family Cupressaceae; genus Cryptomeria; species Cryptomeria japonica. The sequence goes on along the minus strand of NC_081409.1, from coordinate 286,903,865 downwards.
CTATGGAAAATGCAGATGGAGGATTATCTGTATCAAAAGGATTTGTGGTGGCCATTGGAAGGAAAGGCAAAGAAAGCGACCACAATGTCAGATGAAGAGTGGGACATTTTAGATAGAAAGGCACTGGGATCCATTCGATTGTGCCTTGCGCCGTCTGTAGCATTCAATATAACAGAAGAAAAAATGATTCTAGATTTGATGGCAACATTGGCTAAGTTGTATGAGAAACCCTCGGCTTCGAATAAGGTATTTCTTATGAAGCGTTTGTTTAATTTGAAAATGAGTGAGGGAGGATCTATAGCATAGCACTTAAATGAATTTAATACAATTACCAGTCAATTGTCTTCAGTAAAAATTACCTTTGCAGAAGAGGTTAAGGCTCTCTTGATTTTATGTCCTTTGCCAGAAAGCTAGAATGGTTTGGTTATAGCTGTAAGTAACTCCGTCTCTTGTAAAAAATATTTTGGTATTTGATGATATTGTTGGTGTTATCCTAAGTGAGGAAATGCAAAGGAAAAGCACAGGTGAGACTCCAACATCATTGGGTAGTGTTTTGAATGTGGAGAACAGAGGAAGATCAAAGGAAAGAGGAAAAGGCCCTAGGAATGAGAAGTCACGAGGGAAGTCAAAGAAAGGACGCTCTCAATCTAGAGGAAAGAAAGATTGCCGGTACTTTGGAAAGCCTAGTCATCTAAAGAAAGACTGTTGGTCTCGGAAAAACAAAGAAGGAGACAAAAATGAAAATGATAGTAAGGAAGCTAATATTGCAAGTAATACTTTACAAGATGTTTTAATCTTATGTTTGGATAATGTTAATGATTCCTAGGTAATAGATTTTGTGGCTTCATTTCATGCTACACCCCATAGAAAATATTTTCTAGATTATGTTCAAGGTGAATTTGGATAGGTATATTTGGGTGATGATGAGCCCTGTCAAATTGTTGGAAAAGGAAAGATAAAGATCAAGTTGCAGAATGGTAATGACTGGTTTCTGTAGGAGGTAAGACATGTTCCTAATTTAAAAAGAAATTTAATTTCTGCAGGGCAACTAGGTAGTGAAGGTTGCATAGTTATCTTCTCAGATAGTATGTGGAAGGTCACTAAAGGATCATTAGTAGTAGCTAAAGGTGTGAAGGTAGGCACATTATATCTATGTATTGGTAACACTTACTCTACCTTAGCTGCTACAGATAAAGTTACTGCAGGGACAACAACAATAAATGTTGCAAGAACAGATTCGATAATGTGGCACCATAAGCTTGGGCACATGAGTGAGAAAGGGATGAAAACCCTTCACTCCAAAAATTTATTGCTAGGACTAAAGAAGATTGATTTAGAGTTATGTGAAAACTGTGTTTATGGTAAACAGAAAAGAGTCAGATTTCTCAAGGTTGGGAAAGAGAAGAAGAGTGAGAAGTTAGAGCTTGTACATTCAGATGTATGGGGACCGGCTTAGGTATCATCTCTTGGTGGCTCTTGTTATTATGTTATTTATATTGATGACTCAACCAGAAAAACATGGGTATATTTTCTAAAACAAAAATCAAATGTTTTTGAAACTTTAAAGAAATGGAAAGCTTTGGTTGGGAATGAGACAGAAAAAAAGTTGAAGTGTCTCAGATCGGATAATGGAGGTGAGTATTGCAGCAAAGCATTTGAAGATTACTGCTCCTTAAATGGGATTCGAAAGCAGAAGATAGTTCCAAGAACTCCACAAGAAAATGGTGTGTCAGAGAGAATGAATAGGACTATCATGGAACGCATGAGGAGCATGAGATTGCATGTTGGATTGCCCTTACATTTTTGGGCAGATGTTGTACATACTGTTGTCTATTTGATAAATAGAGGACCTTCAACCCCTTTGGATGGTGGTATTTTAGAGGAGGCATGGACTAGTAAAAAGGTAAATTATTCTTTTCTAAAAACTTTTGGTTGCGAAGCTTTTGTCCATGTTGATAAAGAAAATAGAACCAAGCTTGATGCTAAATCTTAGAAATGTACCTTCATTGGATATGGGATAGATGAATATGGCTATTGGTTATGGGATTTTGACAATAAGAAAATAATTAGAAGTAGAGATGTTATATTCAATGAGAAGGTTATGTATAAATAACAGATGCAGGAAAAGAAGCATGAACAGGACAAACAAGAATATGTGGTGTTGGATGAGATTCCTAAAAATGAAATGCTAGAGGTACCTGATGCTCAGCAACAACAGATTGTCCCACAAACTCTTGCAAGTGTTAGACATTCTATGAGGGCAAGTAGACCCCCTGAAAGATTTTCTCCTTCTTTGTATTCTATTTTATTAACGGATTCTGGTGAACCAGAAGAATATGAAGAAGCAATGCAGGTGGATGCCAAACAATAGTGGGAGCTAGGCATGAAAGAGGAGATGGACTCCTTGATGAAAAATAAGACTTGGGACTTATTCCCTTTACTTGCAGAAAAAAGAGCCTTGCCTAACAAATGGGTTTATTGGCTGAAGGAGGAGGAAGGAGTTCAGAAAATATATAAGGCCAGACTTGTGGTAAAAGGTTTTGCACAGAAAAAGGGTATAGATTATGATGAAATATTTTCTCCAGTTGTAAAAATGACTTCAATTAGAACTGTACTTAGTCGTGTGGCTACAGATGATTTACATCTTGAATAATTAGATGTCAAAATAGCTTTTCTCCATGGAGATTTGGAGGAGGAAATTTGCATGTTGCAACCATAGGGATATGAGGTCAAAGGTAAGGAGAACTTGGTGTGCAGGTTGAAGAAAAGTCTGTATGGCCTAAAACAAGCACCCCGACAATGGTATTTAAAATTTGATAGTTTCATTGCTGAACATGGTTATCATAGATGTCATTCTAATCATTGTGTATATTTTAAGAGATTTGATAATGGTAGTTATATTATCATGTTGCTTTATGTTGATGACATGCTTGTTGCTGGGTCTAACATGCAACATATAAATGATCTTAAACAGAAATTAGCCAGGTCATTTGCTATGAAGGATTTGGGTGCAGCTAAGAAAATTCTCGGTATGAGGATTACACAAGACAGGAAAAATAGAACCTTGAATTTGTCCCAAAGTGAGTATATAAAGAAGGTGTTGAAAAGATTTAACATGCAGGATGCAAAAGCAATTAGTACACCTTTGGCTAGTCATTTCAAGTTGACTAAGGAGATGTGCCCAAAGGCACGGGAAGAGGTTAATAAAATGTCTAACATCCTGTATTCATCAGCTGTTGGCAGTCTGATGTATGCAATGGTATGCACAAGGCTAGATATTGCACATGTAGTGGGAGTTGTGAGCAGGTTTATGAGTAATTTGGGTATGGAACATTGGAATACTGTGAAATGGATTCTTCGGTATTTGAAAGGAACTACTACGAAGGCATTATGTTTCAAAGGATCTAATGCCGCTCTAAGTGGATTTGTTGACTCTGATCTGGTGGGTGATATTGATTCATGGAGGAGTACTACAGGGTATGTTTTTACTATAGGGGGAACCGCAGTCAGTTGGATTTCTAGGCTGCAAAAGGTTGTTGCACTTTCAACCACTAAAGCTAAGTATGTTGTTGCTACAGAAGCCAACAAGGAGATGATTTGGTTGCAATGTTTTCTGGAGGAATTGGGGCAGACACAAGAGGATAGCCCATTGTATACTAATAGCCAGAGTGCCATTCATCTTGTGAAGAACTCTACTTTTCATTCAAGGACAAAGCACATTCAGCTCAGGTACCACTTCATCCAGACTATTTTGGAGGAGGGTCATTTACGGCTTGAGAAGATTCACACAAGTGAGAATCCTGCCGATATGTTCACAAAGGCAGTTCCATAGGAGAAAATGATTTCTTCATCAGTTTTTGTTGGTCTTCTTGATTGATAATTGTGGAATTTATACCAGTCAAGTCCTAGTGTTTTATCTAGTGGATGTTGCATGTATAGTGGTGTCGTGTAGTATCAGTCTCCAAGTGGGAGATTGTTGAAATGTGGTGACTGATCAGCAAAGTACTATACACTCAGCATGTATCCTCACTGGGGTCTGGGGTCCGGCCGGGCCCCGGGTAGGGGTTTGGGGGTGGCAGCCCTCGAGAAAAGTAAGGGTTCGGGGGCAGGAGCCCCCGAGAAAAAAAATTTTGCCATTTTTCGTTGTTGAAAACCGACATTGTAATAAAACCCTAAAAAGGCCGACTTTGTTTGTTGCCCTAAAAACTCATGTTATAAGCGGCTGGGATACTTAAGGCATTGTAAGGCTAATGTACTATTTTTGCTGGATAATAAGAAAGATTGGATGACTATGTATGGTGGATGTAACCCATTCTGGGTGAACCACATTAAATCTCTGTTTTATCTGTGTCCTGTTTTATTTCTTTATCTTTTGTATTTAAATCTGCATATAATTGTTAGTTCATATTTGCTTCGGATCTGCTTGAAACCCTAACACAATAGGCCTATGACAGACTGGTGGCTATGAAGATCAAAGAGACATTTTAGGGTCTACGAGATTTACAAGAATAGAAAGGCATACTATGGGGATACTTCAAGACCTTTCAAAGGATGATGCAAAGGAGAGAAAGGATTCCCAGATAGATGGTTGAGAAGTATCAAGATACTATCTATTTTATGGTAGACACTGACTAATTCCTTATGGAATCCGTTGAGCCAAGGACTTCATGGATCATGAACATGGGGTATGAGGTCAAAGGACATGTAACTGAGGCATATGCTCAACATCTATTGAGAAAACTAGTGGACAAGTCTGAGGAGAGGTTTGGCACTTATAAGGAATAGAGCTTGAGTCAGTAATCTCAATTCAAAAAACCTGAGATATAGAAGAAGGTAAGGAAGGAGGTGGAGTAGCTGGCAGAGAGAATGGGGATCACTAAAGAGATAGTCTGGAGATCCAGAGAGAAGAACATCTTGAAGGATGAAGATACGGTCAAGCCCAAGGAAGCCAAACCAAAAACCCCTCCACCTAAGCCAAGGTAAACAAATATTTTTGCACCCTCCTCCAGTGCTCAGATTCCACCTAATTTACCTAAGCCTCAAGCCCACCCATCCAGTGGAGAAGTGAAGAGGAAGAAAGAGAAACCATATAGAGTTTATGTGATAGCCCCTAAGAGAAAACTAAATTTGATTTAGTGAAAGAAGTGAAGAAAAGTACTACAACTACCAGAGTTGTGAAGAAGAAACCATCCGATGAGGGGTAGCCTAGCAAGAAGCCAAGAGTTGAAGCAGTTGAATTTGGAATAACACTCAAGTAAGTAAAGGAAGCAATAACTGAACAAGGTAATCTCAAGCTACTTTCTCAATTTTATGATCTATTGGATGACAAAGGGAAGAGATCATTGGAAGAGGCCAAAGTTGTATACTTGAATAAGTAATAGGGCTCTCATTGAAATTGTATTAGAAGTTCCCAAGAGCTTATATTATCTCTTAGAATTAAGGAAAGAGACAGCTAGATTAGAGGAAGAAAGGATAAGGGAGTATGTGTTAGTGAAACTTTGTCTGAGAAGTGCTAAAGTGGAAATAGATAGAATTCTTAAAGAGAATAAAGAAAAGTTCAGGGGAAAATCAAGGGTGAACAAATTAATGATTGGGAAAAATGAAGAAGTCCACAAGGAAACTGAAAAAAAATTGAGGGAATTTCTTTCGAAATATTAGTATGAGGTGATTCCTGAGAAATCTCAGGAAGATGTTTAGAAGTCTATTCTGAAAGTCCTAGGAATGTCATCCCTAGGAGATGAGTCAAAAGTTGTTGAATCAAGAGAACAGATAGCCCAACAGGTTGACATAGATGCTTAAGGAGATGTAGGAGTTGAGGATACTATAGTGGTCGAAGCAAATGTAAGTCAGAAGGAAGTTGATGTGGGTGAGGGAACTCAGAACCCTCTAGTGGTGACTATTGAACCTAAGAAGGAAGCAGAGAAGGCAGTGGAGGCAAAGAAGGGAGCATATAAAGAAAGCTTGAGAAGATTTCGGTGGCAAGAGAGATTGTGGAATCTGAGAAGGGGAAGTTTATCATCAGTGACACAGACTTCACCCAAGGCCCCATCAATCTTGACTCTCTATCTCTTATCTAGGTGCTCAAATTGGCTGCACTCGCTTAAGCCTAAGTAAGTGAAGACTTACTAAAATCTCACACGGAGGACAACGAGGTGATATCATTGGCAATGAGTGTTCTTGAGAAAAAATTTCCATCTCTCAAGAAAGACTCATCGGACACACCCTCCAGTAAGCTAAAGAGTTTGCTCAAGTCAATTGATTCTCATTTTGAATCATTAGAGAAAGTTGTTGAGGCAAAGGTTCTAAGCAATTTTAATGATATGAGGATGAGGATGAGGACCGTTCTGAAAATGATTGAAGGAGATAGAAAAAATTTTGTCACCTGTGTTAAAGGCATTCAAGATACATTGGATGAAGGAGGAAGAGTCTACAAGTCATGCCTCTTATTTCCTAAGTTCACTATTGAGGCTGAAAAGAAGATAAAGGAGTATGAAGGATAGCTGGCCAACCTATCTCAATCTTATGATCCTCAATCCATTTTTGCAAGCAATAGAGAAAATCAGGTGATATTTCTACTTGATAAAATTGATAATCTGAGTCAAGAGAAGGATAGGATTGTAGGAAGAGTGGGAGAGTTAAGGAATCCAATCACTCCTTGGTTAGACACTTTACTTAGCAGTCTGCGGGATTCTTAGAATGCATTGACTAAAAGTGTTCCTACAGATCTTAGGGCAGTAGAGATGTAGGCATATCTGTTCAGTGCCCTCATATCTATTTTGGAGAACCTAAAGAAGGGATGGGATGACCATTTGCAATCATTGAAGAATATTTTTAGAGATATATTTAAATTTTTGTAAGTTTTAAGAAAATATTCATATGAGGATACCTGCCTTTGTCATTGATGTCAAAGGGGGAGATAGGGAAGTGAAAATGGTGTATAGTCTCAGGGGGGTTTGTAGAAGTTTTGTTTTTTGCAATTTTGTAGTGTATGACATTTTTGGTTTGACACTTAGTCATTTTTCACTAAGTGTTGCCATCAATGCCAAAGGGGGAGATTTTTGGCAAGAGACATTGCATAAGTGTTGATACATGTATGGAGTTGTCATTGATGCAACCTAGCTCAGAGATTCCATCTAAACTATACAGATTCATCCTACCAAAAGTATGAAATCCAATTTTGCTTAAGTCTGGAAGGTGGAACACAGTATTTGACAGTATGGGAGTATTTTGAGTAGGACTTCACTTTGGTTGCACATTTTTCTTTGCGGTGATATGGGTAGTTGGTTGGATATTTGGAGTAGCTTATTCCAAAATATTTGTCTCCGGTGTTGTCTTTCGTGCATGTTTGAAGATCCGATATTCAACATTTCAGGGAGAAATTGTGTCTGTAGCCGTGAAGGAGGAATTTACAGATGAAAAGGCACTAGTATCTCATAGGGATAATAGTGATGAATGTATTATAAACAGTGGCTGCTCACACCACATGACCGGACACAAAAGTAAGTTAATAACCCTTGATGAATTTGATGGAGGTGTTGCTAGATTTGGAAACAACTCTCCCTGCATGGTGAAAGGTAAAGGTTCAATTTCTCTAAATGGGAAGAGTAATGTTGATGATGTGTTTTGGGTTGATGATCTAAAGCATAATCTTTTAAGTGTTGGTCAGCTCAATGATAAAGGTTATTTGCTTGAGTTTAAAAGTGGAGGAGGTAATGGTGAACTGATTGCTACCGGGAAACAAACTAGAGGTAACTTATTCCATTTGAATAGTAATATTAATAATTGTTTGGTTGCAAGAATAGAAGATAGATGGTTGTGGCATAAAAGATGTTGTGATGTTAATTTTGATAATTTGGTGAAGATAAGAAAGTCAAGTGTTGTAAGAGGATTGCCACAAGTTATCAAACCAAATAATGTGATATGCAAAGATTGTCAAATTGGTAAGATGACCTCTAATTCTATCAAGAACAAGAATTGTATTTCTGACAATATTTTAGATTTGGTACATACTGATCTTTGTGGCCCTATGAGAACAAAGAGTTATTTACGGTGATAGGTATTTCATGATTTTCACCGAGGACTATTCTAAAATGATGTGGGTGACATTTTTGAAGGAGAAATCAAAAGCATTTAGTAAATTTAAATCATTTAAAGCTATGGTTGAGAATGAAATGAGTAAGAACTTGAAGTGTTTACAATCAGACCGGGGAGGTGAATTCATATCTGATGAATTTGTAAAGTATTGTGATGAATAGGGTATGAAGAAACATATGTCTTCTCTAAGGACACCACAACAGAATGGCATAGCAGAAAGGATGAATAGAACAATAGTTGAAGCTGCAAGAACCATGTTATTACAGGGTGATGTATCCAAAATGTTTTGGAGAGAAGCGGTCTGTACTGTTGTATACACTTTAAATCGGGTACTAGTGAAGAGAGGTAACAATAAGACACCCTATGAGCTATGGTATGGAAAAAATCCTTGTGTAAGTTATTTTAAAAAATTTGGAAGTCAATGTTTTATTAAGAGAGATAACTACACTGACAAATTTGATGCAAAATCTGATGAAGGAATTTTGCTTGGTTACTCTTCTAAGAGTAAGGCATATAAATGTTACAATAAGAGAGCTAAGAAAATTATTGAAAGTGCTAGTGTAAAAGTTGATGATCTATCTAATAAGTTTGAAGGTACAAGTAGATCAAAACCTAAAAAGGATGATAATAAGGAAAAAATTGTGATCATTGAACTAGAGGCAAAGAGTAATGAAGAACCGACAAATGCAGAACTAGATGCTCAACCGGTAAGCGATGATAGTGAGGAAGAAAATGAAGAACCTGATGTAGAAGATGCAGAATTGGCATAGGCAATACCTAGATATGTTAGATTGAACCATTCACAAGAGCAAATAATTGGTGATGAGAATGCAGGTGCGCAAACAAGGAGAAAGATCCGAGAGAACTCATGTTTGATTTCTACAATAGAACCCAAGTCTATTAAGGGAGAACTAAAGGATGACGATTGGGTGAATGCAATGAATGAAGAATTAGATCAAATTGAGAAGAATCAGACATGGTCACTTATTCCTAGACTGGAGGATAAGAATGTAATTGGAACAAAATGGGTTTTTAGGAATAAATTGGATGAAGAAGGAAAAATTGTAAGAAACAAGGTGAGGTTAGTCTGCAAAGGGTATGTGCAAGAAGAAGGTGAGGATTATGGTGAAATATTTGCACCGATTTCTAGATTAGAAGGAGTAAGGATGTTGTTGGCATTTGCTACATACAAGGGATTCAAAGTTTATCAAATGGATGTCAAATCAGCATTTCTAAATGGGATTCTAGAAGAAGAAGTATACATTGAACAACCCGATGGATTTTCCTTGACTGATGATAAGGATATGGTGTGTAAATTGCATAAAGCACTATATGGTCTAAAGCAAGAACCGAGAGCATGGTATGAGAGATTACATGCACATTTGATCAAAATTGGATTCCAACATACTAGTGAGGACAACAACATTTATTTGAAGATTGATGGAGACAAGATGTTGATAGCAAAAGTTTTTGTAGATGATATAATTTTTGGTGGAAATGATGATGTGTATGGATTTTGCTAATATAATGAAAAAGGATTTTGAAATGTCTAATCAATTAAATAAATCTCTTTATTGGCTTATAGGTTCAACAACTGGATGGTCGTATTTTTATCTGTCAGACCAAGTATATCAAAGAGGTGTTGAAGACATTCAACATGGAAGAATGAAAACCGATGGGAACACCGATGGTAACATGCTGCAAGTTATCAAAGAAAGATGATTCCCCTACTATTAGTGAAAAAGGGTATAGGTCTATGATTGGCAAGCTACACTATGTTGTTCATAGTAGACCAGACATTTCTCATGATGTTGGATTAGTGGCTATATTTCAAAAAGAGTCTAAGGAAAGTCACATGGTGGCTGTGAAGAGAATTTTTCGGTATCTCAACGGTACAGTAGACTATGGTTTATGGTATCCCTATAAAGGAGATTTTACTTTGGATGTCTTTACTGATGTTGACTGGGTAGGTAATGTGGATGATCGGAAAAGAAAAATCGGTGGAGCTTTTCTACTTGGTGGAAGATTAGTAGCATGGACAAGCAAGAAACAAACATGTGTTTCCCAATCTACAGCTGAAGCAAAGTATGTAGTTGCATCCATGAATTGCATACTGGCAATATGGATGAGACATGTGCTAGAAGGATTCAAGATAGATATGTTGGAACTGGTGACTATCTATTGTGAAAATACAAGTGTAATAAATATTTTTAAGAATCCAGCACTCCATGCTAGAACCAAGCACATTGAATTGAAGTATCATTTCCTAAGGGAAAGAGTTCAAGAAAAATAGATCAAGATGGAATATGTGAAGAGTAAAGATCAGTTAGCAAATATCTTTACTAAGCCCTTATCGAAGGCTACCTTTGAGTTTCTTAGAAGTAAACTAGGCGTTAGACCCCTACATCGAAAGAACTAGAATGATGGAGATGCATCAATCCTATGGATTTCATGTTTATCTTTCACTAAGGATTGATGAAGGTGCAGGCTACTCCTTTGGGGGAGCAAGTCTGATATAAAGCTCTGATTTAATGCTCTGATATTTTTTTTCTAATTTCATTAGCAGAGATGATGGAAGAGGCAGCAGCAAGATAAGTGATGCGTCTAAACCTTTGCCATTGTTTTCAAAGGGGGATAAGAAGATAAATCAGATATGGAAGAATTTGAAGATCGAATTAAGAGAAGCATTGGTTAAGGGGGAGAAGACAAAAGGAGGAGAACCATCAGATGATGTGATACCGGCAAGCAAGTTGCAGATGATGATGTTACTTTGATTATATATCTAATTGGTGTTGCCATTAATTCCAAAGGGGGAGAATGTTGGCATTTGGCATAACTAATGTAGAATGAGATGATGCAGGTGATGCAGTTGAAGATGGATGACTGCACCAGTAGAGGATAGAAGACTATTTGTGATGAAGAGATTGAGATTTTGTGATTAGATGACTTGATCAGTTATTTGTGTTGGCATTGATGGAAATTGATGTCAAATGATGATTACTAATGTTCCTGATGTTTTGTTTTATCATCTAAGTGATTTGGTTTACTAGAAGACAAGGTTTACCGGTAGAGAACTGAAGTTTGTAAAATAAGACTTTAACTAGTAAAGCAGAGATGTTTTGATTGAATTGGGTGATTGGAGATGATTGGTGATTTGTGGTTTGGAATGCGAGCTTGTATCATGGAAAGGAGTATCTGACTAGAACTGGAACTTGTGAAGACTTCCAGAAGGCTTGTTTCAAATTTCTGATGAAGTTTTGCTAAGGTTTTAGTAGGGTTTAAGGAGCGGTGAAGAAATCATCAAACCGGTAATGATTTTTGTTATGGTGGTGATCGACGACAAGTCTACATGAAGGTGGTAACATGGCACAACTCGCATGATATGTTTGATTGTTGTTTTGGCATGATTAAAGGAAGAACTTCTTCGAAAACAATGAAACTCTTAGTGGAGTGGTGGAGTGTTTTGAGGTTTTGACTTTGGTACAGATCAGATTTTTGTGATGGGTTTTGATTGGTTGATATTACATTGTAATTTGATATAATGATTTGTATATTGATCTAAGATGATCTCTTATGATTTTTATTGTAATTTCATGATATAAAGAGGTTTTAGTGGCCGACCTAGTTGAGATGGCTATTTTAGATGGCACAGTTGATGTTTATTGTGTCAGTGGTCTTAAGAGAATGTGTTGAGTCATCCAAGAGAAGTGTGAGATCTTCCTGAGAGTTGTAGAGTGTTGAGCATAACTGGATCTGATCTAGCAAGCTCAAAAGTGCAAGTAACAGATCACTTTTTCACAGTTGTTCCCTAATAGTTGTAGCAGGTTAAATCCCTTAACCAGGTAGGTCCTAGCAGGCCTTAAACATTTAAGTCCCCTAATGGGGAAGCTCTCAAAAGAGTGGTAAATCCTCTCATGAGGTTGATCCTAACAGATCATCAAGCTCCTAACCAAGCTACTAGGAAAATCCCTTAACCGAGTGACTCCTAATAGGGTCTACTCCTAACAAGGCTAAGCTCCTAATAGGGCATACTTCAAAAGAGTACAAATATTTGTGGGTGCCAACTCCCACTGTGGTTTTTCCCTTTCTGGGTTTCCAAGTCAAAAATTTATGGTGTTCATGTGTCGAATGTTTTTCTTGTGATGTTCTTGTTTATGTTACATTTCATGCATTATTTCTAAGTACACTAGTTATGATGTTTTATCAGAGGTTTATCAAAGGTTACCAGTACTGATAAGAAGTTGGTAGAGAAAGTGTTTAATCTGATAGATGGGGATAATGAGTTGGTAAATGATCAAGTTTATATGATTACTTTAGTGGTGAAAGAATTGATAGATGTGGTAAATGATCTTATTAATGTATTAGCAAATCTGATAAAGAGGTTGTTCAATATGATAAAAGAAGTTGAGATATTTAATAAATGATTTCAGATCTAATATAAGTTTGTTTTTTGTTTAAAGTTTCAATTGCTATTAATATCGATTCACCCCCCCTCTCAGTATTAACCAGATCCTCATAGGATTAAAAGTTACCTGTAAACTTGGTTGCTACCTAGGATGAGTTGGGTGATAGGTTGAACTCACACTTTGAAGACAAATATGATCATTTGTCACTATTAGAGCAGTTGAGCACCATCAGAAGAGCTCCTCAAGAGAAAATGACTAATTTTAATTTTTGTTTCCAAAAGACTTGGAACTGAATCCCTATCATGGTAAGGCCTACTCCTGCACATGCATTTTTATCTTATCTTAAGGCCCTTAGTAGTAACATTTCAGTCATGATTTAATCTATGGGTGCAAATACTCTCCCAAATGAATTTGATGTTGCTATTAGAGAAGAGAATTGTCTAATCCAAGCTGGTAAAATAGCTCCTAAGCCTCCCATGCCTATTTTTTTAAAAATACAACCTATTGTACCTATTTTTGAGCCTCATCTAGTTGTTGTCCCACCTTTACCAACACTAAATTATCAAGTTGTTGTCCAAGCAAATGTTGTTACACTCCCAAACCAAGAGTTTCAGGAGTTCAAAAGTGAGATGAAGACCATGTTCCAAGGTTTTGGGAACAAAATGACCAATATTGAAAAGAAGTAGTCCAAAACACTAAATCTAATCAAACCCCTTATCAGCATAACCAGCAAAGGCCTCCTTATCAAGCTGGCCCCCAAAGTCAAACAAGGAATTATAATGCAAGCTAAGACCTCCCCTATAATCCAAACACTAGACCTCCCCTATAATCCAAACACTACTAGAACATCCAGGGATATTGTCCCAACTCAGAACAACATGGAATCAGATTATGATAGGTGTTATCCTTGCAACCAACCTCATAATCAAACCACTTGTTCGAATAGTATGCTACATCAAGCACTCATGGTTCAAAATAAAATTGTTGTCCCAAAAGATAGTACCCATGTAACTTATGAATGACAAGGTTCTCATCCTGAACAAGGCCCAGATGTCACCTTGGTTAATTGGCAAGGTGAGGAATTTTGTTGAGTGAATCAACCACAAGCTCAGAACCAGTCCTACACTTCTATTGCAGCGAATACAATGTCCAAAAAGAGGGCCATTGATATAGGACAACAAGCTAATAAAGGCACCAATCAGGCTTCTACAAGCCAACAAGAACCACCTAGACCTCTACCTACTCAGAATACATAAATTCTCCCAAGAAGGCAACCAATGGTCAACAAGGATCAGCCAAGAGACCAACCACAAACAACACAAGTTCAAGAAGATGATGTTGTTAAAAAGGGACAGCAGAAGGTTACTACAAGTCCATTTAATATTTTGGATCAATTAAAGAAGACACATGTTAGTGTCTCAATGTGGGATTCCTTAGCTCTTCCAAGGAAAAAGGAATTACTACAAAGTGCCTTGTCTAACCTCTCTTTTTCACAAGAGCCTCCTAAGGAGCAGCCTAAAGTTTTCTTATCCAATACCCCTCAAGAAAAGAAGAATGAGTGGAAAATTCAAAAAGTTAAACCCCCTCCTTTCTATCTAACTTTGATCATAGGCCAGAACCTAGAGCATAATTGTATGATTGATTCAGGTGCAAGCAATTATGTCACATTAAAGAAGATAGTTGGTAGGTTGGGTTTGACATATGAGTCTCTTTCAAAGGGGGTAGTCCAATTAGATGGGACAGCAATAAAAACAGTAGGTGTGATTAAGAACTTGGGTCTCACATTACATGCCTGTCCAAATTTCTCAATTCCACAAGATATCTACATCATAGATCTTCCACCTCACTTTTCCTTATGTTTATCTAGAGATTTCACAGCTAAGTTAGTTGGGTATTTGTCTTCTGATTGGTCACACATGTTGTTCAGAACAAGATATGGTACCAAGGTGACCATAAAATCAAAATTGTTGGCCAATGATCATATAGAACCATATGTTCCAAGTTTTGTTAATGCAAATTTGTCCATACAAGAGCCTGATGAACATCCCAATATCCAAGATCGGATCACCCAAATAGAAGGGATACCTGATGTAGTGTTGGATGAATGGATAGTTCATAATGATGAAGATAATCCATTCAAGCATATGGAATAAGTATAACTTGGTGTCTACATGATCCATGAAGAGGGTATTGTTGTTCCTAACCTTAAAAAAGATAACAAACAACAGTCCAATCAGCAGTGTGATCAGCAAAGCAATGAATTGTGGCAACTTTATTTTGATGGCTCAAGGAGCAAAATTGGTTCTCGAGGTGGTGCCATGCTAATCTCTCTTGAAGGTAAGAGATACTATTTAGCATTTAGATTCTCTTTCAGTTGTACTAATAATATAGCAGAATATGAGTACTTGCACATGGATTAGAATGGACTAGAAAGAAAAATGTGAAGTGTTTGCAAGTATTTGGGGATAGTGAACTAGTGGTAAATCAAGTAATAGGAATCAATGTGACTAAGAATGATGTCCTTAAAATGTATAAGCATAGAATCTGGGATTTAATTGAAGAGTTTGATGCTTTTAATCTACTGTTTGTGCCTAGAAATCATAATAAGGAAGTAGATAGATTGGCTACCTTGGGTGCTCAAATTGATATTACTTCAAGCCTTTATATGGATAAGTCATCAGTTGAGGAAGGGTTTCCACTCTTAAAACCACCTACTGAAAGTAATTTTATACCTTTTTATGCATGATCAACCCAATGCTCTAAAGGGTCATCAATCAGTTGACTCTTCATGCACACCAGTTTATCAATAGTCCTAGGGATACATGAAACAGTAAATGGTGGAGATCTTGTTCATACAATCAGTTCAAGGCCTAAAATAAGGGATTTTGGCGATGATTATAGTAGTTCTAGTGCATTTTGGATCCCTTCATGGGTTAGTCACCACTTAAGACCAAGTTTGCAGCAATTAAACTCTTATTTCAAGTAGTTTTGAATGTCGTTTTGCATTCTTTCATCTCAAATTCGACCAAAAAAGATATTTTATGCAACTGAGGATAGAAACAAGAAAGAAGACTCCAAGTTTAACTTGAGTTTACAATTGTAGCAGCAATTCTTCTTCAACTCTTTTAGGACTTCTTCTCCATAAGTCATGCATTCTTCTTTCTTTCTGAGTTAATTCTTTTTCTTCTCTGCATATACACAACAAAAGATGAATGTAGCTCGTGTACTTTTAGATTAAAGCATTTTAGCAACGGATTTTTATCAGATTATCAATAAAAATTAGAGATTTCTTCCAACATATTCTTGTTTTGTTCATTATCATATGTGTGATTTGATCAAATATTATGGTTTATTTTCAAATCCTTTATTTTGTCTCATGGATGCTTTGATTAGACAAGGAAATTTCAATGCAAAATTCAAGTTGTGTCTTGTGTTATTAGCTTTTCAGTAAATTGGATGTTGTGAAAGCTCTCTTCCTTCAAACAAATTTTTGAAAACCTCAAACCTTTTCACAAAGTATTTATGAATTTTATGATCTTAGCTAGGTTGTGAATCAAATCTCAATTGTTTTTTGAATTTGATAACTCTTCTAGAATAAGTAGTATTACAACCATTGGTGTATCACCTCCCATTAATAATAGAATTTCATTTCCAGCAAGCTTTCTTCCCCTTTTCTCAGTCAAGATTAGTTTTCTAGGAGGTTTCATCAGAGAACCACCTCACTCTGGAGGTTGATATCCACCATAGGAAACCCACAGGCCTGGAAATCTTTCCATGTTTCACAATATTGTTGAGCTTTTAGCTTAAGTATCATGGGTACAATCTTGGTGACAACAATACTTAAAATTTCTTGTAAGTAGTAAATGCAAGAAACATCCTTATAGCCTCCATTGTTACAACCATAGAAAAATTCTCCTCAAATTCTATGTCTTCAACCTATGAATAACCCTTACATACTAATCTTGCCTTGTTCCTTGTAACTTTTTCATCTTCATTCAATTTGTTTTAGAACACTCACTTAGTTCCAATCACATTTTTATCCATTGATCTATGTACTAGTTCCCATGTTTGATTCTTCTCTATCTGATTCTGCTCCTCTTCCATTGTACTAATCCAAATTTCAACCTTACTAGCTTCCGCATAAATCTTTGGTTCCACTTGAGATAAGAAACAATAGTTTTCTTTCTCACTAGTTTTTGCAAGTCTTCTTCTAGTCAGAACCCCTTTATTCTTTTTTCTAATTATCTATTCCCCTGATTGATTCTTTTGCACATACTTTGCTGGTGTTTTAGGAGTTTCTTTCTCTTCTGAAGAAGCCTTCTTTTTTGCAACCACGGAAACAACTTCTACCTCAATCTTAGATTTAGGTATAGTCTTAGTCTTATTCCAATCTTCATTAACTCTAACATTTGTACTTTCCACAATCTTGGTTAGCCTCTTATTGTAAATTTATCATGCTTTACTCTTTGTAGATTATCCCAATAATATGCCTTCATCTAATCTTGCATCAAACTTTCATATATCTTCTTCATCTCTCCTTATGTAGCACTTGCTTCCAAAGATTCTAAAATACTTGACTATAGGAGGTCTTCTGTTCCATAGCTCATAAGGTGTCTTTGTGTGATTCACTCTTATCTGAACCATGTTAAGAATGTAAACAGTAGTATGCACAACCTCTTTCCAATACACATTAGGAAAGTTAGCATCCTTCATCATAGTTCTAACCATTTCAATAATAGTCATATTCTTTTTTCAACAACTCAATTCTAATGAGGGGTCCTAGGAGCAGAAAAATGTCTTTTAATTTACCATACTCATCACAGATCCTATCAAATTTATTTGAAGTTAACTCTCCTTCTCTATCAAACCTTAAACATTTGATCTTAGCATCAACTTGATTCTCAACCATAGACTTGAATATTTTAAATATTTCTAAAGCTTCAAATTTTTATCTCCATAAAGTAACCAATGTCAATCTAGAATAATCATCAATAAGAAACATAAAATACCTTTCACCATTTTGTCATCTTGTCCTTTTAGGTCCACATAGATTTGTATGCACCAGCTCCAAATGTTCCGAAGTTAAATACTCCTTTTTCTTGAATCTCCTCTTTGTTTGGTTTCCCAATTGACATTCCCTACACATAGTATCAACAGGTTTGATAATATTTGTTAAATATCTTACAACATGATTAGAACTTATATTCAACATATTTTCAAACTTGATATGTCCCATCCTTTTGTGCCATAGCCAACATGCATTGCTTTGTGCCAACATATAGTTGCTTCCTCTATTATCCTTCACATAGTAGACATTGTGATTAGTTCTTATACCTTCTGCAACTAATCTTCTAGAACTTCCTTTTATAATCTCACATTTGGACCCATGAAATATCAGTTTATAGCCCTTACTACACATCTAACTCACACTCAAAAAATTGTGTCTCAAACATTTAAATTAATAAACATCAATAGTCTTATTCTTACCATCAATCAAAATAGTACCTTTTTCACAAATAGATGCAACTTCCTCACTTGCAAATTTTACTGATCCACCATCATACTTCTCAAAATCAATGAATTTTTATTTATCACCTATCATATGATTTGAACATCTGGAGTCAATTATGCATGCCTTAGGGCCCCACCTTCACATGTAGTGCAATCTTCTCATTCTCTAGTTCTTCACTGTTATTTACATCTTCTAGATTATTGGATCTAGTTAAACTCATTTTTCCTATTTTTCTTTCTATTCCTTTTCAAACATGTGTTTCAAACATAAATACAATGTTCTTTATTAAACCATTTGCAATCATTAATCCCATACAATTAAATTGAATATAAATTGGTATTCCTAACCAATTGAAGTTTTTACAAATAAAATGATGTAAATTTATTTGGATTTCATTTAGTTACATTTCGCCTTAATTTTCACCCAAGTCACAAAGATATTTAACAATATCATAATTAAAATCTAACATTTATATTTATGATTTAATTTCATTAAGCATACTTTTCCAATTATTTTACGAATAATGTAAAATTAAATGGAAACATTAGATCATATATTTAAGGTATTCACAACGGAAACAAACTTTGAAATCACCATCAAGTTGGATCCAAGTTAACTCGAGGTTGAATACGACACATGTCATACTTAATTTGAGCAAAAAATGAATAATACAATACGGAGGCCGATGTGACATCTCTAAAATAACCATTGTTGCAAAATAACTCAAACTTGTGGAGCCAAATGGAGAAAAAAAACTTGAACTCAGCAATGACTTACATAACCCAAAAAAATTAAAAATTTGAGACTCACCAAAAAAATCGGCAATAACTTGCCAAATTTATAAAACATTTGAAAATAGGGTATGTGTAGGATCATGGTGGGCCAAAACAGGCCCTTATGTGGCAATGAAATTTCAAAAGATCAGAGTTATGCAACTTGACATGAAAATTTGAATAAGTTATGAACATTATTTTAAAAATATGTAAGCAAAGAATTTGTAGCAAATTGAGTGTAGTTTTTAAGATACTAGTTGTTTTTTGAAAAAAAAAAAAATCTATTTGACAAAAATTTGAGATTTCAATGTAGTAGTACTAAAATTTCAGGAAAAAGATAAGAAGGTGTATGTCTGACCACCCTAACCACAATCAAATCATAATATTTTTTATAAGATTTTTAATATAAGTAGTAGACTCATGTCCGGATGTGATACATATTTTTTGTAATTTTTTTTAAGTAAATAATTAATTATGATTGTTTTACTACAACTAATCAAAAATTCAAAAACTCGTACGTCTGACTACCTTAACTTAGTATAAACTTTATGAAATTTAAATTTTTTTTAATCCTATAGTAGGTGAAGCATAGAATGTGACGCATGTTTCGGATTCAAAAAATGTGATACTATTTTCAAAAGTTATGCGTGTTTTTCAATGAGCCTATCAATCAGGACTATAGTCAGAATTCAATTAAAAGATAAATAATAATATTTATTAAAGTCAAAATAATGCAAACCTTATATTGTTGGAAAGCTGATAATATCCTTAAAAAAAAACTTTTTGTTTTATCAATTTTGACTAAAAAAAATATCGTCAGCCACCAAGGTGAAGCCTCAAAAAATAAGGAATACTCAAAAACATGTTTTTTCTGTTGACTTTCTAGGCTTGGCATTTCCTAGCCAAATTCCAAAGCAATTCCTGAGTCAAATTCCAAGATTTTTGAATTTTTTGTCAAAGAAACCAAACATCTGATAAAATCAGATATCTGAACGATTTCAATAACTTTTTATTATGAATAAAATTAATAATATTTTGTATGTTATTATATATTAATATATTAACATACAATATATTAATATGCAACATAGTAATATATTAATAAACAATACATAAATATATTAATATACAATATATTAACATATAATAAACATGTTATATATTAATACTATAATATATAAATCTATATATTAAAATATATTATTAATATTTTTATTAATATATTAATAATAAAAGATATCAGATATTGGATAATATCCGATATCCGGTACTTTGAATAGGATAGTGGGAGACGCAGAGGGAGAGAATGCGGAGAGAGGGGGAGAGAGATGGTTGGCAAGGGATAAGGGGAAAGTGGTCTAGATGGGGAGAGAGGGGGAAAGGGAGAGGGAGTGATAGGGAGATAAGGGTAAGGCAGAGGGAGAGATAGGGAGAGAAGGGTAAAGGGTTTTAGAGAGAGATGGGGGGAGAGGGAGAGAAATATTTGATATCTTGTTTAGGATAGGGAGAGAGGGATAGAGGGATAGGGAGATAAGGGGATAGGGAGAGAGGGGGAGAGAGAGAGGGGGGTGAGAGAATAATTAGGGGTAGGGAGAGAGGGAGAGAGAGAAAGAGAGAGAGAGATAGAGAGAGAGAGAGTCTTGGGGAGAGTGAGATTATAGATGTCCTAAGGGGTCATATGGTGTCCTAAGGGGTCATATGGTGTCATTAGGGGTCATATGGTGTCATTAGGGGTCATATGTGGTCCTAAGGGGCCATGCATGTATTAGAACACCATATGACCCCTTAGGAGACCATATGACCCATTAGGACATCATATTGTTGTTAGGCATCATATGGTGTTGTAAGGGGTCATATGGTGTTCTAAGGGGTCACATGGTATCATTAGGTGTCATATGTGGTCGTAAGGGGAAACACATGTGTTAGAACATGATATGACCCCTTAGAACAACATAAGGACATAATATGGTCCTAAGGGGTCATATGGTATCTTGAGGGGCCATATGGTCTCCTAAGGGGTCATATGATGTTGTTAGGGGTCATATGATGTCCTCAGGGCCCACACATGTTTTAGAACAACATATGACCCCTTAGGACACCATATGACCCATTTGGACATCATATTGTCATAAGGGGTCATGTTGTATACTAGAATGTTAAAAGGGGTCATATGGTGTCCTAAGGGGTCATACAGTGTCCTAAGGGGTCATACGGTGTCGTTAGGGGTCATATGGGGTCCTACAGGTCCACACATGTGTTAGAACACCATATGACCCATTAGGACATCATAGTGTCCTAAGGGGTCATATGGTGTCATAAGGGGTCATTGTTGTCATTTGGCATAACTGATATAGATGTAGGTGATGCAGTTAAAGTTGGATGAGTGCACCGGTAAAGGATAGAAGTCTATTTGTGATGAAGAGATTGAGATTATATGAATAGATGACATGATCAGTTATATGTGTTGTCATTGATGGTAACTGATGTCAAATGATGTTCCCAATGTCTTGTTTTATCATCTAAGTGTTTTTGTTTACCGGAAGATAGGGTTTACTGGCAGAGAGCTAAAGTTTGTCAAATAGGAATTTAACCGGTAAAAAAGAGTTGTTTTGATTGGATCTGATGATCAACGATGATTGGTGATTTGTGGTTTGGATGGTGAACTTGTATCATGGAAAGGTGTATCTGACTGGAACCGGAACTTGTGAAGATTACCGAAAGGCATGTTTCAAATTTCTAATGAAGTTTTGCTAAGGTTTTAGTAGGGTTTCAGATTGGTGAAGAAATCATCAAACTGGTAATGATTTATGTTATGACAGTGATCGACAAAAAGTCTACATGAAGTTGGTAACACGGCACAACCCGCATGAAAGATTTAATTTTTTTTGGCGCGATTCAAGGAAGAATTTCTTGGGAATCAGCAAAACGCTTAGTAGAGTGTTTTGAGGGTTTGAGTTTGGTACAAATTGGAGTTTTGTGATGGGTTACAATCAACAAATGATTGATAGTGTATTGTAATTTACTGTAATAATTTTTATAATGATTTGTGATGATCTCTTATGATTTGAATTGTAAATGCAAGATGTAATTAGGGTTTTGTGGCTGACCTAGTTGAGATGGACATTTAGGATGACACAGTTGATGTTTATTATGTCGGTGGTCTTAGAGAATGTGTGAAGCCATCTAAGAGAAGTGTGAGATCTTCCTGAGAGTTGCAGAGTGTTGTGTATAACTGGATCTGATCAAGCAATCAGAGAAGTGCAAGTAACAGATCATTCTTTCACTGTTGTTCCCTAACAGTTGCAGTAGGTTAAATCACTTAACCGGGTAGGTCCTAACAAGCCTTAAACATTTAAGTCCCTAACAGGCCATCTCTCAAAAGAGTGTTAAATCCTCTCATGAGGTTGATACTAATAGATCACCAAGCTCCTAACTGAGTTTCAAGGCAAATCCCCTAACAGGGTTTGCTCCTAATCGGGCATATTGTAAGCTCCAAACAAGGTGTACTTCAAAAGAGTACAAATATTTGTGGGTGCCAAATCCCACCGTGGTTTTTCCCTAATTAGGTTTCCATGTCAAAAACTTATGTTGTTCATGTGTGGAATGCTTTTCATGTGATGTTCTTGTTTATGTTTCATTTCATGCATTATTTATGAGACACCGGTTATGATGTTTTATCAGAAGTTTATCAGAGGTTACTCATATAGATAAGGAGTTGTTTGAGAAAGTATTTGATCTGATTGATAAGGTTAATGAGTTGGTAAATGATCAATTTTATATGATTGCTTTGGTGTGAAATTATTGATAGATATGGTAAATGATTTGATTAATGTGTTAACCAAATCTGATAAAGAGGTTGTTAGATCTGATTAAATAAGTTGAGACATTTGTTAAATGGTTTTAGATCTGATATAAGCTTGATTTTTGGTTTAAAGTTTCAATTGGTCTTAATGCTGCTTCACCCTCCCCTCTCAGTATTAACCGGATCCTCATAGGATTAATAGTCATGTCATGTAATAGGATGTTAAAAGGGGTCACATGGTGTCTTAAGGGGTCATATGGTGTCGTTAGGGGTCGTATGGTGTCCTAAGGGCCCACACATGTGTTAAAACACCATATGACCCCTTAGGACACAATATAACCCCTTAGGACACCATATGACCCATTAGGACATCATATTGTCCTAAGGGATCATATGGTGTCATAAGGGGTCATATCGTGTACTAGGATGTTAAAAGGGGTCATATGGTGTCCTAAGAGCTTGCACATGTGTTAAAACAACATATGACCCATTAGGACATCATATTGTCCTAAGGGTTCATATGGTGTCAAAAAGGGTCATATCGTGTACTACGATCTTAAAATGGGTCGTATGGTATCATTAGGGGTCATATGGTGTCCTAAGGGCCCACACATGTGGTAGAACACCATATGACCCCTTACGACACCATATGACCCATTAGGACACCATATGATCGATTAGGACATCATATTGTCCTAAGGGGTCATATGGTATCATAAGGGGTCATGTTGTGTACTAGGATGTTAAAAGGGGTCATATGGTGTCCTAAGGGGTCATACGGTGCCATTAGGGGTCATATGTGGTCCTAAGGGCCCACACATGTGTTAGAACACCATACGACCCCTTAGGACACCATATGACCCATTAGGACATCGTATTGTCCTAAGGGGTCATATGGTGTCATAAGGGGCCATGTTGTGTAATACGATGTTAAAAGGGCTCACATAGTATCCTAAGGGGTAATATGGTGTCATTAGGGGTCATATGGTGTTATAAGGGCCCACACATGCATTAGAACACCATATGACCCCTTAGGACACCATATGACCTATTAGGATATCATATTGTCCTGCGGGGTCATATGTTGTCATAAGGGGTCATGTCATGTACTAGGATGTTAAAAGGGGTCATATGGTGTTGCTAGGGGTCATATGGTGTCCTAAGGGCCCACACATGTGTTAGAACACCATATGATGCCTTAAGACACCATATGACCCCTTAGGACACCATATGGTGTTATAAGGGGTCATGTCATGTACTAGGATGTTAAAAGGGGTCATACGGTGTTCTAAGGGTTCATACAATGTCGTTAGGGGTCATATAGAGTCCTAAGGGCCCACACATGTGTTAGAACACCATATGACCCCTTAGGACACAATATGACCTCTTACGGCACCATATGACTATTGGCAATTGATACTCATATGGTGGCTAATGATGCTTGATTAATGGTTTAGGGTTGTCATTGATGGCAACTCTTCATGAGATTCCTATCTGGTAATCACAGATCTTGATATCCGGAAGCGGATGTGAATCGATAACCAGTTCACCAGTATTTTAGGTTGAGTAGAGCAGTTTTAGTCTGGAAGCCTTCCGGTGATCACGATGTTATGAATCATGTGTAGGATGATTGGGCTAACATAGAGATGTCATTTTATCACCTATTTGGTGATCCACATTTATCTTTGGTGATCCAATCAAGCCGACATATGACTACACGTTACATTAGCAGGTTGACTTGGTGAACGATCTTTTTGTAATTGTAGATACATAAGACTGGTGCAGAATATCTTTTTGGTGTGTGGTATGGTTAATATGCAAGTGAATGGTGATCGAGAATCCTTTGTAGCATAGTTTCACATGCGCATTCTTGATCTGGTAGGTGACTGAGATAGAAAACAGAGCAGAGCAACAAAGGTGATTCAGTCAGAGTATTGGGGACTTAAGTGGAACTCATCTAGGAATTGATAGATGCTATTTTGGAGTTCTTTCATTGTACTTCATCATTGTAATTGATCAGTAAGGCACTAAGCCTCCTGGGGTTGTAGCCCCTTTTGTAATTGAGTAGTGAGCTCTAGGCAATGTTCCTAAATGCTTGTGCATTCCCCCTCATGTGATATTGTTTTTCTATTGGCCATAGTGGAATAATATTATGGGTTCAAATCCCACCGTGGTTTTTCCCATTTGGGTTTCCACATAAAAAATCTTGGTGTTATGATTTTGTGGTTGGTTGTTTTTGAGTTTTTGTATTTTAGTTTCATGCATTTGCTTTTGGTGGTTTAAAGTTAGATCAAAAAATTTGATAACCGGTAGACCACTGATTCAACCCCCCTCCCCCTCTTAGTGTTCCTTGATTCCAACAATTGATATCAAAGCCTAGTTCCTCTGAGGAAGCCTAGTCGCTTGAGGAAGGTCCAGGAGATTGAATCAATGGTTTCTAGTTTTCAGAGATAGCTTAGTGTGGCACTTGAGGATCTTGATACAGTAGAAATAAGATAAGTTCCTTAAAGAGAAACTTGAATGCACCTAAAGACTTCATTAATGACTTGAAGGATCAAGTGAACACTTTAAGAGACAAGAGGAAAGAGTTGACGGACAAGCTAAAGGAGAAAGAAGATCAATGCATGGATAATTAGGACAAAGTTGATAAGCTTTAAAGAGAGAATGTTGCATTGAAGAATGAGAAGCAATCCATTGTGATGAGGTTGAGTAAGGATATTGAGGACCGGAAGAAGAATGAAGAGAATTTGACTCAATCATTGAAGGAAAGAGCTGATGAATGCTTCAGGCTTACCTATGAGAATTATCAGTTGAAGCTTGAGTTGACACAATCAAGGAATAATGGTCAAGAACTTGAAAGATGGATTATTTCCCTAAGAGATGAACTTGCTACCACAAATGAATATAAAGATAAATTCAATGCTAGCTCAATAAGTCTTGATGAGATGTTGGAAAGTCGGAGACATGGAAAGGACATGCGAGGACTTGGATTTGAGAAAGGAGAGTCCTCCAGATCTGAACAAAGAAATGCAAAGCCTAAAAATAAGAATCCTCCGGTAAGACAGCCTAATGCTCATAAATTCAATGGTAGATGCTTTACTTGCAATAAATTTGGTCATATGGCAAATCAATGCAGAAGTAGAAAGAATAATGGAATGAATAATGTGGACAATGATCCTACCTTTACTGATCAATGTTTCATATGCAATAACTTTGGTCACAAGTCAAACATGTGCAGAGAAGTAATGAATAACTTTCAAAACAAAGATTTTATGCTTGTGGGATGTTTGGACATATCTCTAACTAGTGTAGGATGAGACCAAATCAGATGAAATTTAGACCTATGTAGAATGTTGTTTGTTGTGCATGCAATAAAACTAGTCACATTGCAAAATACTGCAGAAGCAAAAAGAATAGTGCTCAAGTAGACAAAAACAAATTAGATGAGAAGGGCAAGGAAAAGGTAGAGGACATTAGAGACAAATATGAGAAGATGTGGGTTAGAAAAGATGAATCCAATGCAAGATCTTTATTTGGTAACTAGGGCTTTTTGCCTTAGGGCGGACTTTTCATGAGGATTCTAAGAACCCCCTCTTCGGTGATCTGCAATCGATTTTCGGAAGGTTGCAGAAGGCTTAAATCATATATTCAGATGTTATTCGGAAGATTTAGTGAAAAATTGATGCTCCGGTATGCGACTCCATGAAAATCAAGGTAACCAGTTGCAGCATTTATTACAATGAAAAATTAGGTTTTCGACAGATAAAAAGGCATTTGAAAGCTTTATTTGTCACAAAGCGATCAAGAGAAGGTGCAGAGCAGTAGAGCAAAGTAATTTGATGATCTAAATAGCAATTACAATGATCCTAAAGAGAACTTTTGTCTCTGATTATGAATTGAGGTATTTATCTATTTCAAGCTATCAATTTCTAAAAACCCTAAGTTCTCAATGGTATCAGTATCTGGAATTGCTACCCCACTGATGGGGTAGGGTATGGGATAGACTAGCCTAGTCTATGCTCTTAGATCCTTTCCTTGGATAACTAGGTGTTCTAACCACACCCTAGGGTCTCTAGGACTTCCCCTGCTTGTGGAATCCCCTGACCTTGCCCAATCCACCCACCAACAACTTGAATTACTTCTCCTAAGGTCTCACCTACTCATGAGATTCAAAGAACCCTTACTTAGGCTAATAAGGGTTTGGCTTTTCCCACATCTTCTTAGGTCCTAGAAAGGATAGGATAGGTCTTAGACATGGTTTTCCATACATTCATGTGCCCCCAAGAGGTTTCAACCTCCCAACCCCTTACTAATTTCAATATTTTGCCTTTTTCCTACAAAATAGGGCTACAAGGAATGTGCCCAATTAGGCCTCCTATCCGGACTTTTAGGGCTCCCTCTTGCAAACGAAGCATCTACTTATGAAACTTCCCAAAAGAACTACTATTCATTTGGCAAGGGCTCAGGGATTTTTTTGGTTTTGGGCCTCCAAGTGTCCGTACACTGCCCTATGTGAATTTTGAGGTTTTTAAGGGTTTTAAAGAGGGTTTTTAGGCCTACCAGGGTCACAATGTTGGTTTGATGTTTTTACCACCTTGTTTGGATTGGTGGAATCTCCTCCTTCACACCAATGGTGTTCCACACACCCCTTTACAACTCCTCCAAAGGGTGCATCCTCCTTTGACCTTCCTTGCTCTCCTGGACCTCTGTAACTTTAACCCTTCCTAGTCGGGCACTGTCTAGTCTCTCCTAGGAGTTGGTCTTTGGTTGGCTTCCCTACATATTCAAGGGCCCTGCTTGCTTTGTATTAATGTACAGGGTCCATACTCCTATTCCCCATGGTTTCATGGTGATTCCACAATGGGGAAAGGATTTTTCAACCCATTGACACAAACCAGTCCAAAACTAGATAGTGAGAAGAAAGTTTACAAAATATTTACAAACACACAACACCTGCAAAACAAAACCTAATCTAAATGCTCAAAATGAAGTTATATACACCATATAAGAGTCTCAACATAGTTTTGTTTGAATATCAATCCATTATCAATCCTTCATTGCTCCATTAGTGCCGACTAGCAACAAAATTACACTCCCAGTCAAGTCACTTTCCTTGGGCCATGCAAAACTAACATCCAACCCATCATCTTAGGGTTTGCAACTACATATAGTACCCTTTCCTTGGTCTATGTGCCCACATTAGGGTTTTCCATGCTAAGCTAAGGGTTTTGACCCACTAGGTGGAAAAGTTGCTTGACAACTTTGAAAAGTTGTCATGCAACTTTTGCAACTTTTGAGCAACTTTCTCTATGTTTCTTTTCTTGACTCGTAGGCCCACATTGGGCTATCCTATGGACACCACCATGCTAAGAAGGACCCTAAACACATCAAAGGCACACATACCCTCTACTCCACAAGAAAACTCAACCTAGACTTATGAACCTAGGACCTAAACTAGGCCCTAAATAAGACCAATGAGCACATGGCTCCTATTATATTTACAATGGCTTCTTAAAGAAGCAAGAACACAACAAAATCAAATGGTGGGAGCCCTTTGAAGGGTGCTCCTACACCATACTCCCCCTCTGCAACAAACTAAGGAACTAGGGGAGTGAGAAGAGTCGGATCAATGCCAAGCTTCTTGAACCTGCTCTCTTCAACCCAAGTAGCTTCAGACACAGGTTGACCTGCCCACTTCACCAAGTGCTCCATGTAGACCTGGTGTCTAGTAGACTTCTTCACCCTTGACTCCAATATCTCCTCTACTATGGGTTGCTTCACTTGAGGTAAGGCATTCACATCCAAGTCTTGCAGTACTTTGGCTTGATTCTTAGTCTGCCCTGCTATTTCACCCTTGTACATTATCAGATCAGCAACATTGAAGACTAGTGAAATGGCTAAATCTGAAGGAAGATCAACCTTGTAGGTGTTCTCACCATATTTTGACTTAATTCTACAAGGTCCAACCCTCTTCATTTGTAGTTTAGTAGGCTTTCCACTTTGCATTCTAGCTTTGCTCAGATGGACCATCACATAGTCACCCACTTTGAACTGAACCTCTCTCCTTCTTTCATCCACTTTGGCCTTCAGTTTTTGAGTAGATTCTAGGATGGCTTTCTTGACCTGCTCTTGGATCTCCTTGATGGTTTGAGTGAAATCCTCTACTTGACCACTCTTCATCTCTATGGAACCAAGTTCCCTGAGTTCACACACTCCCCTTGGGTGTCTACCATAGACAACCTCAAAAGGACTCCTTCCAGTGGTCCTATTTACACTATCATTGTAGTCATACTCTGCTTGTGGAATGACCAGATCCCCATGTCTGCCCATACTCCTTGGTTAGACACCTCAACAAGTTGCCTAACACCCTATTAATGACTTCAGTTTGACCATCAGTTTGTGGATGGTAAGCTGAGCTAAATGATAAATTAGTTCCTAGTCTCCTCCATAAAGTTTGCCAAAAATGGCCCATGAACTTGTTGTCCCTATCTGAAACAATGCTTAATGGGAGTCCATGAATCCTTACAATATCCTTAAAGAAGAGATGTGCAATATAGCTAGCATCATGTGTAGTTCTACATGGAATGAAATGGCTCATCTTGGAAAACCTATCTACTACCACATAGATGCTATCCACACCTGTCTTTGTCTTGGGGAATCCTACTACAAAGTCCATGCTTACACATTCCCAAGGCCTATTTGGGACCGGTAGTGGTTGATAGACCTACATTACTGGATCCTCCTTTTGCCCTTTGACACACACCACATTGCTCCACATACCTTTTCACATCTCTTGGCAACTTGGGCCAATAGTAGTACCTTTGTACTAGATCCAAAGTTTTGTTGACTCCAAAGTGTCCACTTAGACTACCATTGTGTTATTCTTGGATGAGGGTTTCCCTCATGGATCCTCTAGGCACACATAACTGATTACCTTTGAACAAGACACCATTTTGGAGAGTGTAATCTGCATACTCACCATGAAAATGATTCTCAAACTCCTTGCAAACCTTGTAGACTAATGAGAAGTCTTCATCTCCTTCATAGAGGTCCTTGAAGCCTTCTATTCCTATGCTCTGCAACTGTAACTCTTGAACTATCAACAACTTCCTCCTTAAAACATCTGCCACCTTATTGAGTTGCCCCTTTTTATGCTTAATGGTGAAGGTGAAGGATTGGAGGTATTCCATCCATTTCAAATGTCTATTGCTAAGCTTCTCTTGAGTGTTAATGTAACTCAAAGCCTAGTTATCTATGAACACCACAAATTCCTTTGGGAGTAGGTAATGCCTCCACTTTTTGAGAGATTGAACTAGTGCATACAACTCTAGGTTATAGGTTGATTACTTCTTCTTGGCCTCATTAAGGTTCTCACTGAGGAATGCCATAGGCCTTCCCTCTTGATTCAATACACCCCCTACTGCAATTCCACTTGCATCACACTCCAATGTGAATAGCTTGTCAAAAGTAGGTAAGAGTAGGATGGGTTTTGTGGCTACTTCTTGCTTCAACAATTGGAATGCTTTATCAGTCGGTTCAATCCATTTGAACTTAGTTTTAAGGCCTCCTTTTATGGTGTCAAGGACTGGTGCACATATGCCACTGAAGTTTCTCACAAACATCCTATAGAATTGAGCTAAACCATGGAAACTCCTAACTTCAGTCCCTGTTCTAGGGGCAGGCCAATTCAATATTGCCTCCACTTTGCTTGGATCCATCTTCACGGTTCCCTTAGACACCACAAATCTCAAGTAGACCAACTCTTACTTCAAGAAGTCACACTTCTCTAGGTTAATTGCCAACTTCTCTTCATGCAACCTCTCTAGGACTAACCTCAAATGCTCAAGGTGCTCCTCTTTGGTTCTGCTATAGATGAGTATGTCATCTAAGTACACCACCACAAACCTACCTGTGAAGTCCTTTAACACATTATTCATCAACCTCATGAAGGTTCTTGGGGCATTGGTGAGTCCAAATGGTATCACAAGCCACTCATACAATCCTTCTGTAGTCTTAAAAGTGGTCTTCCACTCATCACCCTCCTTAATTCTAATCTGGTGATAACCACTTTTAAGGTCCAAGTTGGTAAAGAACATAGCACCTCCTAAACAGTCCATCAGATCCTCTATTCTAGGAATAGGAAATCTATACCTTATGGTGATCCTATTGATTGCCCTTGAATCAGTGCAAAGTCTCCACTTGCCTCCCTTCTTTTATTCTAGCACTATCGGGATTGCACATGGGTTGATGCTCTTCTTGATCAGTCCTTGTTCCAACAACTCCTACACTTGCCTTGCCACCTCCTTGTTTTGGTCAGGTGTGAGCTTATATGTAGCTTTATTAGGTAGGGATGCACCGGGAACAAAGTCTATTTGATGGCTTATAGACCTTCTTGGTGGGTGTTGCAGGTGCTCCATCACTCACTATGTCCTTATACTCTTGCAACATTTTCTTCACCTCCTTAGGTACCTCTACCTGCAACTTGTCTTCCTCCTCCTTTGGCTTCACAAATATGGCACACCTCACTATCTCCTCCTCATATAGCAAGTGTAAGAACTCTTTGCCAGTAGCCAATAAGACACTAGGTGTTCTTGAGGTTCCCTCTTTATTCTCTATCAAAGACTGAATCTTAAAGGTTTTGCTATCCTTCTTGAAGGAAATGGAGTTCTCCTCTCCATCATAGATCACCTTCCTATCAAATTGCCAGGGTCTACCTAGAAATAGGTGACAGGCATCCATGGGTAACACATCACAAAGGATCTTATCCTTGTATCCTCCAATAGAGAACTCTACCCAAGTCTGTTCATTGACAAGCACACTTTGCTCTTGATTCAACCATGTCACCTTGTAAGGGTTAGTGTGGGGTATCCTTGTGAGTTTCAACTTCTTGGCTACCTCATCTGATATTATGTTATCAGTTGACCCTGAATCAACTATCACCTTGCAAACCTTTCCAAGGATCTTGCATCTCACCCTAAACAATGCTCTCCTATGCTTAGGTTCATTCTTAACCGGTTGTCTTATCAAGACCCTATTGAACATCAGGTTTTCTCCAATATCTAATTTAATATGGTCCACCTCGGGTATCTTGTTTCTTGATGTGTCTTCATGAGCATAAGCAACCCTCTTTCCATTGTTTGATGAGGTAGGCTTGTCAGGGCATCTATAGGTCGGGTGTCCCAATTGACCACAGTTGTAACATTTCATAGTTGCAAAGTAGGAGTTACCCCTGCTGGTACCTCTACCCCTACTTGGACCCCCTTGTGCCCCTCTTCCTCTAGAATGGCCTCCTCTGAGATTGGTTTCACTGCTATGTTCAGTCAACTTGGATTCTCCTTGGTTCCTTTGCTCATTTCCCTTGCTTTGGTAACCACCTTGGTGATTCATTTGATCTCTACCTCTACCTCTACCCCTATTATTAGAGTCTCCTTTCCTTTTGTTCCTCTCTTCCACCTTGGCAGCAAGCTGATGACATTTTTGGACAGTGGTGGGGAGTCCATAGGCTTATTTCCTCTTGAATGTTCCACTTTAGGCTGCTTAGATACCTAGCCACCTTGATAGATTCCTCTTCTTGGACTTTGGATCTAAGACAAATCTTTTGAAACTCTTCGGTGTAGGAGGTCACATCAAGGTCTTTTTGCTTCAATCCCTGTATCTTCTTATGAAGTTGGACTTCATAATCCTCTGGTAAGTAGTTCTCCTTGATCTTACTCACCATGGCCTTCCAATTTGCAATAGGTAGCTTCCCCATGCTAACTCTCTCTTCTTGCAGGTACTTCCACCATGTCAAGGCTGCTCCCCTTAGTCTTGATTTGGCAACCTTAACCTTTTGAGCTTCTGTCACTCCCTCACACTCAAAGTGGTTCTCCATACCCTCAATCCATTCCATGACAGTGTCAATGTCCATCCTTCCACTGAAATATGGCAATCCTTCAAAAGCTTTGGTATTGAAAGCCTTAATGGCCTTTACAAAGGGTTCTTCATTGAACAAGGGGTCTGGTTCAGGTATAATGTCATCTATATCAATATTTTTCTTGCCTTTATCCTTGGTGTCCTCACCCCAAGGTCCATGTGTCCTCTGATCCACCACTTCTTGCAGCTTGTCCCTTATCTCGCTCATAGCTTCTTCAAGGAGTCTATTCTTCTCCTTTTGCTCTTCTACCTCCCTAGCCAGCTCTGCATTAGTGACCATTTTGTTCTCCCCTACTGAGTCACCAGAATATAGAGACATGCACGGTCCACCAAATCTTTAACTTGCTCTGATACCAATCTAATGGGGTAGGGTATGGGATAGACTAGCCTAGTCTATGCTCTTAGATCCTTTCCTTGGATCACCAGGTGTTCTAACCACACCTTAGGGTCTCTAGGACTTCCCCTGCTTGTGGAATCCCCTGACCTTGCCCAATCCACCCACCAACAACTTGAATTACTTCTCCTAAGATCTCGCCTACTCATGAGATTCAAAGAACCCTTACTTAGGCTAATAAGGGTTTATCTTGTCCCACATCTTCTTAGGTCCTAGCAAGGATAGGACAAGTCTTAGACATGGTTTTCCATCCATTCATGTGCCCCCAAGAGGTTTCAACCTCCCAACCCCTTACCGATTTCACTATTTTGCCTTTTTCCTACAAAATAGGGCTACAAGGAATGTGCCCAATTAGGCCTCCTATCCGGACTTTTAGGGATCCCTCTTGTAGATGAAGCATATTCTTGTGAAACTTCCCAAAATAACTACTATTCATTTGGCAAGGGCTCAAGGATTTTTCTAGTTTTGGGCCTCCAAGTGTTCGTACACTGCCCTAGGTGAATTTTGAGGTTTTTAAGGGTTTTAAAAAGGCTTTTTAGGCCTGCCAGGGTCACAGTGTTGGTTTGATGTTTTTACCACCTTGTTTGGATTGGTGGAATCTCCTCCTTCTCACCAATGGTTCTCCACACACCCCTCTACAACTCCTCCAAAGGGTGCATCCTCCTCTGACATTCCTTTCTCTCTTGGACCTCTATAACTTTAACCCTTCCTAGTCGGGCATTGTCTAGTCTCGCCTAGGAGTTGGTCTTTGGTTGGCTTCCCTACATATTCAAGGGCCCTGCTTGCTTTGTATTAATGTACAGGGTATGTACTCCTATTCCCCATGGTTTCATGGTGATTCCACAATGGGGAAAGGAGTTGTCAACCCATTGACACAAACCAGTCCAAAACTAGACAGTGAGAAGAAAGTTTACAAAATATTTACAAACACACAACACCTGCAAAACAAAACCTAATCTAAATGCTCAAAATGAAGTTATATACACCATGTAAGATTCTCAACATAGTTTTGTTTGAAGATCAATCCATTATCAATCCTTCATTGCTCCATTAGTGCCGACTGGCAACAAAATTACACTCATAGTCAAGTCACTTTCCTTGGGCCGTACAAAACTAACATCCAACCCATCATCTTAGGGTTTGAAACTACATATAGTACCCTTTCCTTGGTTTGTGTGCCCACATTAGGGTTGTCCATGCTAAGTTAAGGGTTTTGACCCACTAGGTGGAAAAGTTGCTTGACAACTTTGAAAAATTGTCATGCAACTTTTGTAACTTTTGAGCAACTTTCTCAATGTTGCTTTTCTTGACTCGTAGGCCCACATTGGGCTATCCTATGGACACAACCATGCTAAGAAGGACCCTAAACACATCAAAGGAACACATACCCTCTACTCCACAAGAAAACCCAACCTAGACTTATGAACCTAGGACCTAAACTAGGACCTAAATAAGACCAATGAGCACATGGCTCTTATTATATTTACAATGGCTTCTTAAAGAAGCAAGAACACAACAAAATCAAATGGTGGGAGCCCTTTGAAGGGTGCTCCTGCACCACCCACTAGTTGTGGAAATCAAGGATAGGGAATTTCAAATCATTCGAGGATGATCTAGAGCATTTTCCTCTATACCCTATGACGTTCTTCATAATGAGGACATCAGGGCATATATCCACTGTGATCTTGATGAACTTAGCAGTGCTGACATGTCGACCCTATACAACAAGCCTCTAGCAGACAACTTGGGGAATCTCAAGCCAGAATATCAGCATTTGTAGGCCAAGGGTTTCTCCCAGTTCATACACTTTTTGACATTTGATGAGAAAGAATGGATCTGGTTCGTACTCAGTAGAATTCATGATGAATTTATGTGGTTGGATAAACCTTACAAGATCACTAAGCAAGCAATTTAGGTCATGACTTATTTGAGTGCATCCGGTGAAGTTCCTAGCCTAAGGAAAATTTCAAACAACATTGTGATCACCGCCACTAGTTCTCAATTTTACAGCAGAGCGATGATAATCAATGACATTTTGGAGCATGATGTCAAGTTTGCATCAATGGTGGTTGGATATAAAGCATACTAGTCAAGTCAACAAACTCTATCTCCAATACAGCAATATTGTTGGCATTGAATTGTCATTGATGTCAACTGATATGAAGAAGGTTGAATCGGCATAAAGAAGAGAAGTATGTTATGAGTTAGCAGATGATATCACATGTATGAGGTGAGATGCAAGAGTGTGTTGGCACGCTTGAGTATTGACCAGTAAGACATTAACTAGTAAGACATAAACTGGTATGATGGTTGGTTGTTTGTTTGTGATGAAGAGGCAGAATGTTAGATGAATCACAACAACACCCAGTCAGATAAACAAAATGAATGGCATGAAGACATACCGGAAGGCAAGATGAACTATCAGTATGATGTTCGGTCAGTAAAAGTAGTTGTCCAGTATGGTGGGCATACCAATAAAGGTATGTACCAATAGAAGGGTTTGTACTAGTAGGGATGTTCAAGTTTAAACCGACTCTTTCTCGGTGAGTTGAAAGTGTGACGATGTGTGCAATGGGGAGCTGAGTTGGCAAACATGTAGAGGTCAATGAAATGTTGGTTGTCTATGCAGTTGGTGGTCATTAAATGTTAAAACCACAAATCACGGGATGATATCTAACTGATGCATCTTGAGGAAGAATGGATGACATTGAATGATCAAGTAGTTTTTGGTATTGTGATCAAGGCACAAAATCCGATTGCAGATTGACCTTCAGTTAGAAACAGCTGGGTGAAATGAGGACGACAAAGATCAAGGCCTTAAAGGAGGGTGAAGTCTACTATTTTTATAAAACATGCATTGAATGAATAAAGATGTGTACAGATGCATCTCCCCAAAGCAGGTGAACAATCCAAGGTAGATCAAAACAAATTTGATACAAATTTGGTCTAAGGAAAGAAACCCTAACCGCCTAAAGTTTGAATTTATTTTTGGCAGGAAAACTTGTTCTTAAATATACAAGTCTAAATTGATGCGGCTACTTGTGCAGAATGATATGTGATTATGTTGGTGAATGAAAGAGAGATAGAAAAGATTGTTTAAGTGAAAAACAAGAAAAATCTTAAGTGACTGTGTGTTGAAGGAGAAACTAGTAAGGTGTGTAAACCGGCAGAGACGGAACCTGGCAAAGTGTGAGCAAGTGTGAAGTGAATCCAGCAGACAGAAAAAGAGAAGTTTCAACAGAATAAGGACTAGCATAAAGGTAGCATTGCAATATGTGTGCAGGTTCCACATACCAGTAAGATTGAAACCGATAGAGCAGAGTATTGAAGGGTTGCAAAAATTCATTTACAACAAGGAATTTATTTTTGTATTTGAATCTTCATATTGTCTTCACTAAATAGGTGCTTAGTGCAGGGGTTGTAGCTCCTTTAGGTTGTAGCCTATAAATTGTTCAGGGGTTGGTGCTCCTTTGATTCGGTGCTCATAAATCAGGGGTTGGTTCTCCTTGGGTTGGTACCCAAAAATTGTAATTAGATCATTTTCATTGTCAGGCTGGATTGGAGCAGAAGATCTCCAGAAACTATTCTCACCGAGGTTTTTCCCACATTGGGTTTTCCTTGTATATCTGTTGTTATGTGATGCATTCTTGTGTATGTGTTATTTTGATGTTATAGAAAATCCTCTTACACACTTAGTTTGCATAGTTTGGCTTACCAGTCAGCACTCTGTTGTTTCATATCATACTAGTATATCCCTTATTAAAGAAAAAGTGTTATATCACTGATTCACCCCCCTCTCAGTGATCCATTGTGTTCAACAATTGGTATCAAAGCCTAGGTACTCTTTTTGGTCAAAGCATTCTCTAGCTTGGGTAGATCCTGTTAAGTGTTCACAATGGCAAGAAATGAATCAGCCTCCTCAAAAGCTCCTATGTTTGATGGTGTCAGCTATGCTTTTTGGAGTAGAAGAATGGAAACCTATTTGTCCTCTCTAGGTTGTGATGTATGGATGTCAATTGTGAATGGGTATACAGCCCCTAATAATCCCCCTATTAATCCAGATGCTAAGAAGTAATATGAGAACAACGCTAAAGCTAAAAATGTCATTCTTAGTGGGTTATCTGATAATGAGTTTGTTAAGGTCATGCACTGCTAATCTGCCAAAGAAACTTGGGATAAGTTGCAAAAAATATTTGAAGGTGATGCTAAAGTCAAGGAGGCCAAGTTACAAACATTGAGAGCACATCTTGAGGGTTTGAAGATGAGAGATGAAGAAAAGATTTATGACTATCTCCAAAGGATTGATGAAACAACAAACATCATTAGAGGGCTTGGAGAAGAAATAAAAGATGAGGTGGTAGTGAAGAAAGTACTTAGATCTCTCACATCTAAGTATGATACAAAGGTTTCAGCAATAGAAGAAGCAAAAGATCTGAAAATATTTACAATGGATGAGTTTTATGGTTCCCTAACTGCTTATGAGATGAGGACTGCTGGTATTGAGGCTGAGAAGAAAGAAGTTGCATTCAAAACATCAAGGAAAGGAAAAGAAGAGTCTTCTCAAGATGGAATCGGTGAAGACTGATGATATCATGGAAAAAAATTTAGAAGACTCAAGATGGGTTTAGGAAAATTCAAAGGCAAGCTACCCTTGAAATGTTTCAACTATGGAAAGATTGGACATTTTGTTGCCAAATGTCCCTATGGTGATAAGAATGAAGATGATCAATCAAGTGGTAGTTGATCATACAGTAAGGATAGGAAGAAGAATATCTACTAGCATGGTAGAAGAGGCTACTAGAAGTAGAGCAGTCTTTACACACATGAAAATGATACCAAAGATGAGGAAAGTGTCTCAAGTGACTATTGCAGTGAAGATGAAGTCAGAGAAAACCTTTTCATGGCCCAAGAGCTTCTAGTACCTGAAGAAGTAGAAGAAGAAGAGCAAGAAGAAGAAGTAGATCTTGAAGTAGAGCTCATCAGCGCCTTGGAAGAGCTGAAGAAAACAAGAAGAGATCAAAAGAAGGTGAAAAAGGTTGTAGCTAAAGAACAAGAGATGTTGGAAGAATCTCTTGAAGAATCCAAGAAAACAATTGCAGATCTAAAACTTCAATTGGAAGAGGCCAAGAGGATTTGTGAAGTTACTAGTATCGGCTTGAGTAAAAAGGAGAAGGAGAATCAGAACCTAGACGAAGAAATTGTCAAGCTCTGGAAGGAATTAGAGAAAAGTAAGGAAGAAATGAAATTGAGAAACAAATATGAAGGCAGCACCGAAGCTTTAGACAAGATGTTGAGAAAACAAAAGCAATCTAAAGATACCAGTGGCTTAGGATTTGAAGAGGGTCAAATTTCAAACAACAAAGACACATCCGGTAAGCAGATACAATTTACTTCTTCAAATGAATGTGAAGAGAAGAAGACATTCACGTTAAGCAAGGATACCGGTAAGAAGACATATGCAGATGTTGTTAGAAACTGCCACATAAACCAATATACACAATCAATGAACCGGAGGCCATACTCAATGCACCGACATGCAGATCCAAGGAGAAATGAAAGAGTTGATCATGAAGGATTCACTAGAGTTAGCAGCATGAAAGGAAGACCCCCGGTGAGGCAATCATTTGCAGGACCAAGGCAATCTAACCGGTATGTTCCAAACTTTCATGGTTATTGTCACCGGTGTAATAAGTTCAGTCATAGAATGGCA
The DNA here is from genome assembly GCF_030272615.1 of Cryptomeria japonica. Classification (NCBI taxonomy): domain Eukaryota; kingdom Viridiplantae; phylum Streptophyta; class Pinopsida; order Cupressales; family Cupressaceae; genus Cryptomeria; species Cryptomeria japonica. The sequence continues at coordinate 286,865,262 of NC_081409.1, read as the reverse complement.
AATTGTAGGAAAATGAATGTAAACCCCAGTTTTGAGAGTAGAAACTCATTTGCTGCATTACAAAGTACAAATGTCACATGTTATAATTGCAATGAGTTTGGTCATAAGATTTATGAGTGTAGGATAAATGTGCAGATGTCCTACAAGAATGTTTTGGATACATCTTTCAATGCTAATGTAAAATGTTACAAGTGTCAAAACTTTGGTCACATAGCAAGGCATTGTAAGCTAAGAACTAAGGATAAAAAGAAAACAGTACTGGATCAAAAGATAGAGACTAAATCGGAACACAAGATGATAGAAGAAGAGTAGAAAGAAGAGAAATAGGTTTGGATAGAGAAGGAGAATAACAAGATAGATTCAAGATTGATTGTGCAGACTTATCTACATGCTAAAAGGAGGAATCTATGGGTAGAAAATAGTGGCTTCTCAAATCACATGACCGGAGACAAGAAAAAGTTTATCAAGCTTGATAATTAGAATGGTGATTCTGTCCGGTTTGGTGACAACTCCTCTATCAAGATTAAGGGTCATGGTACATTGAATATTGATGGAAATATCAAGGCTCATGATGTGTACTATGTGGAAGAGCTAAAGAATAATCTACTAAGTGTAAGTCAGATGTGTGACAAAGGGTACAAGTCCACATTTGACTCTATCGATTGTCAAATAAGCAAGCAGAGTACCAGTCAGGTTGTAGCAGAAGGAAAGATGACATATGGTAATGTCTACAATATGAAGGAATGCTACAAGTCCCAATGCATGATGGGAAATGTTGATGAAATTTGGTTGTGGCATCGGAGATTACATCATGTGAACTTTGATAATCTAGTGAAGATAATCAAAAACCGGTATGTGAGAAATATTCCACAAATAACTAAACCAGCAAGTACTTTTTGTGGTGAATGCATCAGAGGCAAGCAAATCAAAGTGAGTTGCAAAACAAAAGAGTACAATACCTCAAGACCTCTGGATTTAGTACATACAAATTTATGTGGACCAACAAGGACAAGGGCTCTGACCGATGAGGGCTACTTCATGTTATTCATTGATGACTACTCAAGGATGACTTAGGTGACGTTTTTGCATGAAAAATCACATGCATTTGAAAGATTCAAGATTTTCATAAGGATGGTTGAAAATGATAGTGGACACCGGTTAAAGTGCTTAAGATCATACCGAGGAGGAGAATATTCTTCAAAATGAGTTTATTGGCTACTATGAGAAACATGGAATCCGGAGACAGTATTCAGCAAAAAGAACACCACAATAGAATGGTGTGGTAGAAAGGAAGAATAGGATAGTGAAGGAGATGGCTAGAACAATATTGAATGAGGCCAGCATACCAGATACATGCTAGAAGGAAGAATTTCATACTATTATCTACACATTAAACCGGGTATAGCTAAGCGTGAATAGTAGAATGACTCCTTATGAGTTATGGTATGACCAGAAACCATCACTCTAGCATTTTAGAGTGTTTGGAAGTAAGTGTTTCATCAAAAGAGATGTTGATGGATTAGGAATTTTTGATTCCCAGAGTGATGAAGGAATCTTCTTGGGTTACTCAACCAATAGAAAAGCCTTCAAATGTTGCAACAAGAAATTGAGAAAAATGGTTGATAGTATAAATGCGAGAATAAATGAAGACCTACATAAGAGAGAATCTGCACTGGCACCCTATATTGATGATTCAGATGTTGAGCATGAAGATCAATCTGAAAATGGACTAGTAGAAGAAGCACCAAGCAAGAACTCCAACCGGTATGTGTAGAAGAACCATCCGAAATAAAAAATCATAGGAGATAAAAATGAAGGTGTGCAGACCAGAAGGAGACTAGCCCAAAATGATGAGTAGGTAAATTTCTACCTCATGATAGAACTTGAGCCCAAAAATTTTGATGAAGCTATAAAAAGTGAGAAGTGGGTAGATTCCATGGATGAAGAGATGAAACAAATTGAGAAAAATTAAACATGGGAACTTGTTCCTAGACCGGCAGACAAGAATGTCATAGGTACCAAGTGGGTCTCCTGGAACAAGATGAATTAAGAAGGTAAGATAATCCATCATAAATAAAGGTTAGTTTGCAAAGGGTATGCTCCAGTGGAAGGTATTGACTTCAAAGATACCTTTGCACCAATTTCTAGGTTAGAGGAAATAAGAATGTTTTTAGCTTTCTCTGCCTATAAAGGTTACAAGGTTACCAAATGGATGTCAAATCTGCACTCTTGAATGGTAATCTTGAAGAAGAGGTGTATATGGAACAACTAGAAGGATATATATTACATGATGATGAGAATTTTGTATGTCGGTTGAAGAAAGCCTTGTATGGTTTGAAGCGGGCCCCCAGAGCATGGTATTCCCAGTTAGACAAATACTTGAAAGATGAAGGATTCCAGAAAGGGAATGTAGACAGCAACTTATATATCAAGGTAAATGGAGATCATATGGTTATAGTTCTTTTATATGTGGATGACATTATTTTTGGTGGAGACAAGGACATCATGTGCAAAGAATTTGCAGATCAGATGAAGATAGAATTTGAGATGCCCATGTTGGGTGAGTTGTCTTATTTTCTTGGTTTGTAGATCTCACAGCAGGAGAAAGGAATTTTCATCTCACAAACCAAGTATGTTAAAGACATGTTGAAAATGTTTCAAATGGAGGAAAGCATATTGGTAAGTACTCCAATGCTTACCGGTTGTAAACTAAGAAAACTAGATGAGTCTCCGCAAGTAGAGAAGACATTGTATAGGTCTATTATTGGTAGTCTATTATATCTAATAGCATCTAGACCAGATATTGTACAAGCAGTTTGCAAGATTCCAAGTTGCTCCTAAATAGTCTCACTTAAATGTAGTCAAGAGAATCTTCAGGTATCTGCAAGGAACTATCAGTTATGGTCTATGGTCTCCAAAGAAAGGAGACTTCTCTTTGTAGGCTTATACTGATGCAGATTGGGCAGGAAGTATTGATGATCGGAAGAGTACAAGTGGAGGTGCCTTCTACATAGGAGACCGATTAGTATCATGGCACAACAAGAAGTAAGATTCAGTGTCATTATCTACTGCTGAGGAAGAGTATATAGCAGCTGCTACATGCTATTCACAAGTATTGTGGATGAAGCACACTGAAGGACATACAGGTGGAGATACCAGAACCTATTCCAATTTGGCATGATAACTCAAGTGCAATCAACATCTCCAATAATCCATTAATGCACTCAAGAACAAAACACATTGCAATCAAGTATCACTTCTTGAGGGAGAAGGTAGCAGATAAGGAGGTCATAGTCGAGTATGTTCCAACTAGTGAGCAGATTGTTGACATATTTACCAAGCCACTTCCTTTGGGCACATTTGAGTACCTGAGACAAAAGATGGGAGTTGTCCCACCATCCGGCAGCACTTAAATGTGTAAGGAGATGTATGGTTCAGGGGGAGTCAACAATTGTTACTATCTTATGACTCTTGAATCATGAAGCATGGACACAAGGGGAGAATGTGTCCTACTCGATGAAGAAAAGGGAGAGAATAAGGGTGGACTCTGGTAGTATGATTGGTGTCAGACTAAGGTTCCCTTTGCCATTGTTGTCAAAGGGGGAAAGAAACCGGAATAAAAAGTATTGACATCACTGCCAAAGGGGGAGATTGTTGGCATTGAGTTGTCATTGATGTCAACCAGTATGAAGAAGGTTGAACTGGCTTAAAGAAGAGAAGTATGTTATGAGTTGGTAGATGATATCACTAGTATGAGGTGAGATGCAAGAGTGTGTTGGCACACTTGAGTATTAACTAATAAGACATTAATCGGTAAGACATAAATAGGTATGATGGATGGTTGTTTGGTTTTGATGAAGAGGTGGAATGTAAGATGAACCACAACAACACCTGATGAGCTAAACAAAATGAATGGCATGAATACATGTCGGAAGGCAAGTTGAATTGTTAGTATGATGTGCTACTGGTAAAAGTAGTTGTCTGGTATGGTGGGCATACCGGTAAAGGTTTGTACCAGTAGAAGGTTGTGTACCAATAGGAATGTTCAAGTTTAAATTGACTCTTTGTTGATGAGTTGAAAGTATGTCGATGTGTGCAATGGGGAGATGAATTGGCAAACATGCAGAGGTTGATGAAATGTTCATTAACATGGTTGTTCGTGCAGTTTGTGGTCATTAAATGATAAAACCACAAATCATGGGATGATATCTGACTGATGTAGCTTGAGGAAGAATGGATGACAGAGAATGATTAGGCAGTTGTTGGCATTGTGATGAGGCATGAAATCCGATTGCAGATTGACATTCAGTTAGAAACAGCTGGGTGAAATGAGGATGAAAAAGATCAAGGCCATGAAGCAAGGTGAAGTCTGCTATTTTTAAACAACATGCATTGGATGAATAAAGACATGTACAGATGCATCTCCCCAAAGTAGGTGAATGATCCAAGGCAGATCAAATCAGATTTGATATAGATTTGGTCAAAGGAAAGAAACCCTAACCACTTGAAGTTTGAATTTTTTTTTGACGAGAAAACTTGTTCTTAAATATACAAGTCTAAATCAATGAGGTTGCTGCTACGGAATGATATGTGCTATGCTAGTGAATGAAAGAGAGATAGAAAAAAATGTTTAAGTAAAAAACAAGAAAAATCTTAAGTGACTATGTGTTGAAGGAGAAATTGGTAAGGTGTGTAAACTAGCAAAGACAGAACCTAGCAAAGTGTGAGCAGGTGAAGTGAATCTAGCAGACAAAGAAAGAGAAGTTTCAATAGAGTAAGGACCAGCATAAAGGCAGTGTTGCAGTGTGTGTGGAGGTTTCACAAACCTGTAAGATTGAAACCGGTAGAGAAGAGTATTGAAGGGTTGCAAAAATTCATTTACAACAGGGAATTTATTTTTGTATTTGAATCTTTATATTGTCTTCACTAAGTAGGTTCTTAGTGTAGGGGTTGTAGCTCCTTTAGGTTGTAGCCTATAAATTATTCAGGGGTTGGTGCTCCTTTGAGTCGATGCTCATAAATCAAGGGTTGGTGCTCCTTGGGTTGGTGCCCAAAAATTGTAATCAAATCAATTTCATTGTGAGGTTGGATTGGAGCAGAAGATCTCTAGTAGCTATTCTTATCGAGGTTTTTCCCATATTGGTTTTCCTCGTATATCTATTGTTATGTGATACATTCTTGTGTATGTGTTATTTTGATGTTATAGAAAATCCTTTTACACACTTAGTTTGCATAGTTTGGCTTACCGATCAGCAATTTGTTGTTTCATATCATACTGATATATCCCTGATTAAAGAAAAAGTGTTATATCATTGATTCACCCCCTCTCAGTGATCCATTGTGTTCAAAAAATATACTCTACCTATCTGATGTTGAAAGAAGATAAGAGGTATGACTTATGTATAGCTCTCTTGAATGAGTTGCTAAGCAATTTGAAGAAAATTAAACAAGACAAGAAGCACACCTTTAAGTTTGGAACCCTTATTATCTGTTTGGCTCTATATTTCATGAATGAAATCCTCGTTATTCGAGGAAATATCCAATGGGCCTATGACAAGCCAGTTGCTATGCAAATCTAGGAAGGGATTATGGGGATTTGTGATGCCACAATGAGGATATCTACTCTGTGGGGTTATTTCAAAACTTTTCAAGCCACAATGAAGAGCAAAGAAAGAATCCCAAAGGAGATAGTGGAGAAGTATGAGAAAACAATTTGCTTCATGGTTGACAAAGACCAATGTCTAATGGAATTAGTTGAGCCAAGGATTGTGTGGATTCTTCCAATGGGTTATGAATTTGATGTTGTTACCCTTGATGCTTATACTCAACATATGTTGAGTCGACCGGTTGATGAGAAAGAAAAGAGGTTTGGAACATTTAAGGAGAAAGACCTAGAGTTGCACAAATAGTTCACAGCCCCTGCAAGGAAGAGGAAAGTTTCTAAGATGGCTGAGGAATGTTGGCATTTGCATGAAGATTGCATTAATGATATGTTATGTTGTCATTTATGTCAATTAAACCGGTAATAATATTGTTGATATTGTTGTAATATTGTTACTGTAATCGGTAGGAAGAATTTGTGACCTGAGAATTGGTGTAACGATGTAAACCTTATCTATTGTTGTAACCGGTAAACCCTACCTGTTGTTTTTGATAAACCCTAACTGATTAAGTTTGGTCAATTGGTTATATTGGTTTATGATCTGATGATGAGCGGTAATGATGATGACACGCATGATTATTGTATGAAGACAATTCCAAGAGATTTTGGCGAGTTGTAACGGTTTTTGTCTAGGGAATGAGCAAATGTATTGCATCTAATGCAAAGCATGTGATGAGTTACTAAGTTCAATGAAGTGGTGATCAAGGAGTGATCAAGATTTTCTTGATTGATGTGCAAAGATTGCTATGTAATCCAATGGTCATACTTGAACCGAATTTGTTTGTAATCTCAATGAGAGTTAGGTTTTTGTTGTGTTGCTGACCTGATTGATTTGTATTTAAGGTTGATGAAGCTATTTAGTTTTAAGAGAGTTGGCAAACAGATAGACATAGTTTAGTTGAGTGTGTGGTTTCCGAACTGGATGATGTATCTGTAGTTTGAGTAAAGGTAGATAGGAGCATGAAATGGATCTAATCAAGCAAGTGTAGTGTTATTCAAACATGTCAGCAAACTCTTGTTGTTTTCTAACAATTACAGCAAAATTGAAATCCCCTAACCGGGTAAGCTCTAACAAGCTTGGTGTTATTCAAATCCTCTAACAAGGTGGTCCATTAGATTGGATTTTCAAATCCTCTACCAAGGTTACTCCTTATAGGGTATTGCTTCAAACAAGACATTTGTAGTCAATCCCTTAACTAGGTGATTCCTAACAGGATCAGTTTTTAATAGGACTTTTTGTAAAGCTTTAACAGGCTAGGATCCTAACAAGGCAAAATTCAGAAGAGTTCAGATATTATCTTGTGAGTCTCATCTCATCGTGGTTTTTACCTATTTGGGTTTCCACGTCAAAAATATGTGTCAAGTGGTGAATGTTTTTGTGATTATGTTTTCATGGCTGATTTACTTAACTACTTAACTATTTTTGATAAGTCATGATAACCGAAAGTATTGAGATATGAAGAAGTTGTTTACTGTTAATTTGTTGTAACAGACAACCAGTTTATCTTATGAGTTTTTATCTTGACAGAGTTATTATTCTAAGTTTACTTTGAGAGATTAATTGGTGAATTCTATTATCAGTTTTTCTATCTATTGATTCACCCACCCCCCCTGTCAGTAGTTGACCAGATACTTATTCTTTCATCATACCATCAAGGAAGTGGCAGTGTAGATGGGATTTACTCGGAAGGAGGTGAAGCAGGATAGAGAGAAACATGAACAGATGGAGGCTGAGGAGGAAACTAAAAAGCCTAAGGATGAACTAGTTCCCTCTAAAGTTAAACCAAAAGAGACTAAGTTTGCCCCTGCTCTGGTAGTGCCATCTACATGACAGAGCTCATCCAAAAAGGGAATTTTGAAACAAAAGGAGAATCCTAAGTGAACCTATGTTATTGTATCACTGGTGGCCTCTAAGACCGAATCAGAGGAAGAAGCAGTCAAGGCCAAGAAGAAAGGAGATTTTGTTAGAGTTGTGAGGAAACCATAATTGGGTGGTGCAGAGAAGAGAAATAAAGCTAAATCTGAACCTGCTCTTACCAGAAGACCCAAGACGGGAAGGAAGGTTAGAACCCAACTTGACAAGATCTTGAATCTGGTTATCAGCAAGGTAAATATACATTTGTTCCTCTATTGACAACAGATCTGTTGTGATAATTATTGATGGAAATTTGAAAAATGTTGGAGTATATCATGAGAATATGGATGAGGCAGATCAGAGAAAGGTTGAGGAAGTTGTTGTTTTGTATTTACATAACTTGAGTAAGACTTTGATTGGAGCGCAGTATCCCTAAATATTTATATAACATTATTGATGCGAGGAGACTGACTGCCAGTAAAATGGATAAGGAAATGAAACAAAGAGAATTGATTAATGTTTGCACCAGTGTATCCCAAGATGAAACCAAAAGGCTCATTGAGGAAGCTAACAAAAAGAAATTCAGAAGCGGGAATAGGGTGAACAGGTTGATGATTGGAAGGGTTGAAGAGGTAAGGAAAGAGACTAAGGATATCTGGAGAAAAATTATGAAGAACAACCCCTTATACAGTGATGCAGTTTAGACTTCCCTTCCGAAAGTAAAATAAGGTGTCTTCGGTGATCAAAAGGCTGAAACTCATACCAAGGAGCATCCAGAAGACCAAGGCAATGTAACCGTTGATGCTAAGATCAGTGTGAATCCTCTAGTGGTTGGGAGTACTCAAGCAGTCCCTGAGATTTAAAAGGATGATACTACACCAAGTTGCAACATCGGTGCACAAGATAAAGGGGATGGTGTTGAGGTGAAGGAGCCTGAGAAGATTGAAGTGTGAGATGCAAAGGTAGATAAAGGGAAGGGAGTTGTTGATCTGACAATTGACACTCCTCAGTCACAAGGACCCTACCCGAAATCTCTATCAATCTTGATGGTCCTCTAGATATTGGACAAATGTCGTTTGCTAAGAAGCTAATACTTGCAGCAGTTGTACAAGCTCAGGTCAGTCAGGATCTAGTCAAATTGGAGTCTGAAGATAAAAAGCTTATTTTGATGTATGTTGATGTGCTGCAGAAGGTGGTTCTGATAGTGCAACTTATTACAAGTGTGGTTTTCATTGCACCAAAATAACGATAGTTAATGCCCGATACAACCACTAGACTTATAGAATCCACAAGAGGTAGTTAAGTCATGTCACAAACCTAAGCATTGCGCTGCATAGCACAAGGAGGCCAAGGGTGCACAACTTGTAACAATTGCCTCCCCTAGCGCAAGCGAGGGGTTTGAACCTGTGACCAAGCTCGGATGCCACTTGTAACAAGTGTGGTTGTCATTGCACCAAAAGATTGACCTATTAATGCCTGATACAACCATTAGACTTGTCGAATCCATAGGAGGTGTTTAAGTCATGTCACAAACCTGAGTGTTGCACTGCATAACACAAGGAGACCAAGGGTGCACACCTTGCAACACAACTTGACCCTAATTCCAGCCCCTCCGGTAAATTACTGTAATTGATTAAAATGTAAATACCAATTTTGATTCTTTGGAGAAGTCTACTAATAAGCGACTATTAGATAGATTCAAGGAGGTAAGAATGCAGACATTCCAAAGAATGATAGAAAATGACAGAGTCAGGTTGAATGAAAGTCTACAAACTCTGAAGGTGGTAAAATATATAAGTCTTGTCTAATTTTTCCAAAGTTCACAGTTGACATAGACAAGCAAATAAGTGTTTGTCAGGGTAAACTTGTTGGTATCTCGTAGTCTTTTTATTCTGATGTATCCCTAACCAGTAGTATAGAAGGGCAAATAATGGCTCTAAATGATAAAATCTTGAGCCTTAATATGGATAAGGATCAAATTTTGAGGAGCTCGTGAACTCTATAATTTGATTGGCCCCCGGTTGGACACCATGTTGATTAATAAGGTTGATTGTATGAAGGTAATGGGACAACTTGTTCCATCTAAATAGAAGGAGGTGAAGAATCATGCATATACATTCAATTGATTCATCATAGTTTTGGATAACTTGAAGAGTGGGTGGGACACTCACTTAGGATTTTTGAAGACCATTTTGTTGATATCTTCAAATTCTTGTAAAATCTTCGGTAGATATCTCTGTATATAAGCTTTGGACAGCACCCCATCTTTGGCATTGTTGTCAAAGGGGGAGAGAAAAGGTGAAAAATGTACAGTAGAAGAGTGTAATGTAGAGAGCATGTTACAGGTTTTAGAACTCTTTGTCTAAGGGTGAGCCTTAGCAAATTTTGATCCAATATACAGGTTTTCAACACTTAGCCATTTTTCTACTCTGGTGTATAGTAGAAGAGTGTAATGTATAGAGCATGTTACAGGTTTTAGAGCTCTTTGTCTAAGGGGGAGCCTTAGCAAATTTTGATCCGGTATACAAGTTTTCAACACTTACCCATTTTTCTCGAGTGTTGCCATCAATGCCAAAGGGGGAGATTGTTGGCAATTGACACTCATCCGGTGGTTGTTGATGCTTGATTAATGGTTTAGGGTTGTCATTGATGGCAACTCTTCATGAGATTCCAATCCGGTAATAATGAATCTTGATATCGGGAAATGGACGTGAACTGGTAGCCAGTTAACCGATATTTCAGGTTGAGCAAAGTAGTTTTAGTTTGGAAGCCTTCCGATGATTGCAGTGTTATGAATCATGTGTAGGATGATTGGGCTGACATGGAGACATCATTTTATCACCTATTTGGTGATCCGCATTTATCTTTGGTGATCCAGTCAAGCCGACATATGACTACAAGTTACATTAGCAGGTCGACTTGGTGAGTGGTCCATTTTGTGATTGCAGATATATAAGACCAGTGCAAAAGATCTTTTTGGTGTTTGGTATGGTTAATATGCAAGCAAATGGTGATTGAGAATCATTTGTATCATAGTTTCACATGCACATTCTTGATCTAGTAGCTGACTAAGACTAAAAATAGAGCAGAGCAGCATAGGTGATTCAGTCAGAGTATTTGGGACTTAACCAAAACTCATCCAAGCATTGCTAGACGCTATTTTGGAGTTCTTTCATTGTATTTCATCATTGTAATTGATTAGTAAGGCAGTGAGTTTTCTGGGCTTGTATCCTTTATTGTAATTGAGCAGTGAGCTCTAAGTTGTGTGCATGAATGCTTGAGCATTCCCCCTCATGTAATATTGTTTTGCTACTAGCCATAGTGGAATAATATTGTGGGTTCAAATCCCATCATGGTTTTCCCATTTGGGTTTCCACGTAAAAATCTTGGTGTTATGATTTTGTGGTTGGTTGTTTTGAGTTTCATGCATTTTCTTTTGGTGGTTTAAAGTTAGATAAGAAAATTTGATAACCGATAGAACACTGATTCACCACCCCCCCCCCTCTCAGTGTTCCTTGATTCTAATAGTGACCCATTAGGACATCATATTGTCATAAGGGGTCATATCGAGTAATAGGATGTTAAAAGGGGTTGCATGGTTTCCTAGGGGGTCATATGGTGTTGTTAGGGGTCATATGGTGTCCTAAGGACCCACACATGTGTTAGAACACAATATGACCCCCTAGAACACCATATGACCCCTTAGGACACCATATGACCCATTAGGATATCATATTGTCCTAAGGAGTCATATGGTGTCATAAGGGATCGTGTCATGTACTAGGATGTTAAAAGGGCTCATATGGTGTCCTAAGGGGTCAAATGGTATCGTTAGGGGTCATATGGTGTCCTAAGGGCCCACACATGTGTTAGAACACTATATGACCCCTTAGAATATCGTATGAGCCCTTAGGACACCATATGACCCCTTAAGATACCATATGATCCATTAGGACACCATATGACCCATTAGGACACCATATGGTGTTATAAGGGGGCATATGGTGTTCTAACACGTGTGCACCCTTAGGAAACCATATGACCCATTAGGACACAATATGACCCCTTTTAACATCCTAGTACACGAAATGACCCCTTATGACACCACATGACCCCTTAGGATAAAATGATGTCCTAATGGGTCATATGGTGTTCTAAGGGGTCATATGGTGTCCTAAGGACTCATACAGTGTCCTAAGGGTTCATATGGTTTTCTAACACATGTGTGGGCCCTTAGGACATCATATGACCCCTGACGACACCATAAGACCCCTTAGGACACCATATGACCCCTTTAACATCCTAGTACATAACATGACCCCTTAAGACACCATATGGTGTACTAGGGGGTCATATGGTGTCCTAATGGGTCATATGGTATCCTAAGGGGTCATATGGTCTATCTCTCTCTCTCTCTCTCTCTCTCTCTCTCTCTCTCTCTCTCTCTCTCTCTCTCTCTCTCTCTCTCTCCCCCCTTCCTACCCTCTATCTCCCTTTCCCCTTTACCCCCCTCTCTCTCTCTCACTATCCCTCTCCATGTCTCCCCCTTATCTCTCTCACTTTTCCTATATGTAAAGAAATTGGATATCAGATATTTTTCCGGTTTGTTTCCATTAGGGCACCAATGTTAAAAAATGGGCACCAATGTGAATTTTAGGGAGCATAGAAAAAATATGTATAAATATCGGATATCCGATATGTGGACCACACAAAATAGGTTTGTGGGCCATTTTGTGCATTCCAATGACCCATACATTCGTGTTACAGGCAACAATCACGGGTTTTCTAACAATCACTGTGAGTCAAGTGAGTGGATTGATATGTGGGTTCCACAATATCCATGTCAAATGATGACATGAAAAGTTCAGTTGAGTATGACCATCTTTCAGATCTTCTACAGCCAAGACATGTTTTTGCAATGGTTGCACCATAGGGGAATGAAGAGAGATCAAACTATTGGTTGGCATGGTGTGTACAAGGAAAGCAGAAGCTAACACGGCTGGTGACAAATGATGATGTGTTCATGTATCTTACAGGTTCAGTTATTGTTGCAAGAACTTGGTTGCGAACATACAAGATTAGAAAGAATGGCATACCTACATTTGAAGACTATGAGAGACACAAAACTATTCTCATGTATTCACACTTTATTATTGCTACAAATGTCAAGTTGTTCAAGCATCGAGCAAGACCGAAGACAAAAGAACTATGGACAGTGAGTAGTGTTGATCATGAAGCAATACTGGATACTCAAGCAAAGAGATGACCCTTCAAGCACACTTGAGTAGCGGGTCTTTATTATCTCTTATTTTTTATCATGCATTTAATTTCAAATAATGATCATTAAACCTTTAAGTTCAAGTTTTTTATGTGTAGATTAACAATTCTTAAAATTGCAGATCTTTTTTATGAACAATACTATTGCATCATGATTTTTGCATCAACATTGTGGGTACACTTGATATAGTTCGTAAGGATGTATCTTTACAATGTATAATCTGACCTCTTCATTTATTATCATGCATTTCATTTCAAATATTGATCATAAAACCTTAATGTTCAAGTTTTTTATGTGTACATTAACAATTTTTAAAAATGCAGGTCTTTTTGATGATATACAATACTAATGCATCATAATTTTTGCATCAACATTGTGGGTACAATCGATATAATTCAAAAAGGACATATCTTCATGATATATAATCCCACCTCTCCATGTATTATCATGTTTTTTTATGGGTAGATTAACAATTCTTAAAAATGTAGGTCTTTTTATGTTGTTCACGTTGCTTATGTTAGTCTTTATTTATATGTAGGCATTGCTCTATGTATGCTTGGCTCTTAGGACATGAGGATATCTGATGCACATGAAGTGGGATGTTGTATTTGTATATGAGTACATTGATATAACCTTGTTATGATGATATATGATATATTTGTACATGAGTACAAATATATGCAATGTGTTTGCACATGAGCACATTGGTGTAGTTGTATTGATGATATATAATGTATTTGTACATGAGTACATTGGTGTAGTTGCATTAATGATATACAATGTATTTGTACATGAGTACATTGATTTAGTTGTATTGATTATATACAATGTATTTGTACATGAGTACATTGGTGTAGTTGTATTGATAATGATGAAAAAAGATGCATAGACTAACAAATATTATGTGTATGACCCACTTATGTATGTTCATGGATGTCACATGTAAGTATAATGGTAATTATGTGTCTAGAATATATGCAAATATTGATGATCATGATCATTACTACTACCCTAAATTCATTACAACTTAATATAGGTGTGTTAGTCTATATTTATCCTTTTCATCCTCCTTATCATTTAATATAGGCGAGTTTGACAATTTTTCGCACTTAGGACACTCAAGGAACAACGTCAGTAGGGTATGGCCCTGAGTGTTCGATTGAGTGGAGGGGAAAAATAGGAGAATGCTTGGGATAATAATGCCTAACTGGATGTGTTGGAACCAACAGTTTGCACCCACGACGAGCAGAATGAGAACTTGGCTCCGTGGCAACTTTTCATTGAATGCATCTGACGATTTTTTGGTGAACTAAAAAATCATTGTCGTACAAAAACCACTCTGAATATTGAAAATACAAGACATGCTATTATAGGAATCCCTCATGTGATCTTGTAAGTTCAAACAGATCATTCATAGGTGCCATGGATTTTGAGATACAACCTATCAAATTTGACAATTTTTCGCACTTAGAGTGCTCAAGGGATGACGCTAGTAGGGTATGGCCCTGAGCGTTTGACCAAATGGGGGGACAAAATAGGAGCATGCCTAGGCTAATAATGCCTAACCAAACAAGTTGTAACTAACGGTTCACGCCCACGACGAGCAAAACAAGAAATTGGCTCTATGATTTTTCATTGAATGCATCTAACGATTTTTTCGTCAACTGAAAAATCGTTGCTATATGAAAACCACTCTGAATATTGAAAATCCAAGACAGATAATGTAGGCATCCCTCACATGACCCTGTGGTTTCAAACAGATCATTCGCAGGTGCGACGGATTCTGAGATACAACCTGTCAAATTTTGACAATTTTCGCACTTAGGATGCTCAAGGGACGGCACCAATAGGGTATGGCCCTCAGCATTCAACCGAGTGGGAGGGGGAATAGGATCATACCTAGGGTAATAATGCCTAACCAGATGTGTTGGAACCGACAGTTTGTGCCCACAATGAGCAAAACGAGAATAGGGCTCTATGGCAACTTTTCATAGAATGCATCTGACGATTTTTTTGTCAATTGAAAAATATCTGCCCTACAAAAACTGCTCTAAATATTGAAAATCCGAGATAGACTATTGTAGACAACCCTCATGTGACCTTGTGGGTTCAAACAGATCATCCGTAGGTGCCACAACTTCTAATATACAACCTATCAAATTTTGATAATTTTTCGCACTTAGGGCGCTCAAGGGATGACTCCAGTAAGGTATAGCCTTGAGCATTCGACCAAGGAGCATGCCTAGGGTAAGAGTGCCTAACCAGACATGTTGGAATAGACAGTTCATGCCCATGATGAGGAAAATGAGAATTGGGCTCCATGGCAACTTTTCATTGAATGCATATGACGATTTTTTCATCAACTGAAAAGTCAATGCCCTACGAAAACTGCTCTAAATCTTGAAAATCCAAGATAGACTATTGTAGGAAGCCCTCACGTGACCCTGTGGGTTCAAACAAATCATCTGTAGGTGTCACGGATTTCGAGATACAACTTGTCAAATTTGGATAATTTTTTGCACTTAGGGCACTCAAGGGATGACAGTGGTAGGGTATGGCCCTGAGCATTTGACCAAGTGGGGGGACAAAACAGGAGCATGCCTAGGGTAAGAATGCCTAACCTGACATTTTGGAATCAACAGTTCACACCTACAACAAGCAAAATAAGAATTGGGCTCCGTGGTAACTTTTCATCAAATGCATCTGACGATTTTTTCATCAACTCAAAAATCACTGTCATACAAAAACCACTCCAAATATTGAGAATCTAAGACAAGATATTGTAGCCGGCTCTCATGTGACCCTGTGGGTTCAAACAGATCATTCATAGGTGCCAAGGATTCTGAGATACAACCTGACAAATTTTGATAATTTTTTGCACTTAGGACGCTTAAGGGACGGTGTCGATAGGGTATGGCCTCGAGCGTTGACCAAGTGGGGGGGGGAAGAGGAGAATTCATAAGGTAAGAATGCCTAACCAGATTTTGTAACTGATGGTTCGTGCCCACGACGAGCAAAACAAGAACTGGGCTCTATGGCAACTTTTCATTGAATGCATTTGATGATTTTTTGGTCAACTGAAAAATTGTTGCCCTATGAAAACCACTCCAAATCTTGAAAATCTGAGACAGGATATTGTAGGAAGCCCTCACATGACCCTATGGGTTCAAACGGATCATTCGTAGGTGCCATGAATTTTGAGATACAACCAGCCAAATTTTGACAATTTTTTGCACTTAAGGCATCCAAGGGACAGTACTGATAAAGGGGCCCTAAGCATTCGACCGAGTGGGGGGGAAAACAGGAGCATGACTAGGGTATGAATGCCTAACTGGACATTTTGGAGCTGATGTTACAATGCATTATGAAGCACAATATGCCTACATTCAGTGGGGGTGGAGATATTTTGCACATGATAGTAAAAGAAAGGAAGGTAAATTTTGTATCTTTCAGTAGCTGAATGACAATCAAAACAATTTTATGTTTAGAGTTGATATATTCATGTCTTAAATTTAACCGGCAATGTGTGGAAATGGACCTCTTCACAGTATCTCCCTACTGAGATGGCTTTAATGATGGGGGGTTGTTGTTAAATGTAACCAATGGATTATGAAAAATTGCATTCTGCTATAGAAGATGCTTTGCTACTTTTCATTTGTCATTACTAAGTATCCATGTTATGATTAATAACAATACCAATATGGTCATTAAATTTGGTGAAGTTGCCAAAGGCAACCAAATTTAACACTTAAGATTTAGATGGAACAAAAATATATAGAATCTCAAGATTATACAAATGGCATTCTATTGTTCATTATTTAACCATTGTTAATTATTGGATTGAAGATCAAATTTAAAAATAATGACACCATACACATGAGGAACAAGTTATATCGAATCTCAACTTCTATATATCAAAATGTTGAATAATTACAAGTGTATGTCCATATACAAAAATGGCATAAATGCCAACTCAAACAAAAATGTATGTCGATATATGTAAATGTATGTCCATACGAAATATGCATGCCAACTAGACATGCAAGTATCTCAAAATGTTCTATCACATCCTAAGCTACTGATGGATCATCAAAATCGATCCTCTTTGCAGCACTGCTCATCTCTGAAGGATCCTGCACAAGAAAAATCAAACCACAATTGATATTAGTTATATTAATATATAATTTACATATGAAAGTTAACATAAAAAACAATATACATTGAACAATAAATGAACTCTAAAATTGAATTCTTGATTACCTCATCTCCACGTTTTCTCTTCAACTTAGGAGTCCTGGAATATGTCATAGGGAGAGTAGGTATGTCATCAAGATTTTTTGTAGACAACCTATATATGTTCAGAAACATAACATTGATACAAGTTAGCATATAATTGTCGATGATAGGAACGAATCATACCTATTGAACACAAAATAAAATAAACACATGTTCCTAAGGTATCTCTTTTGCTTCTTCAGGTATAGTGGGTGCAATCAATAAGGATGTGAAGCCAACAACTCTCTGTACATAAAGACAACAAGTATGTGAAACTATCAATCTATGTAGACATGTATAATCATTATAAGCTATTTAAACTCTTAATTCAATCATGTTTGCATTCAATTACCTTTCCCTTGTCTCTAACTGCACTACCAGAGCCCAAATCGCACGACATTACACTTGTGCTATGTGCATCCTATAAGAGTAAAATAAGATAAACATGCAAGTTACTATATAATTTAATTAATGACAATATAAATGACGAGCATGTATGTACAATAAAAAATATAAACGACTAGGTACAATAATATATGTACCATATAGTTGTCAAGGCCAAATGAAATGGTCATCAAGGTGCCATCATGGACCTGTGATAACTCCTCCTCAGTCATCAATTGTTAAATAGACCATGTATATAAACATTAGTACTTAATACTATCTCTTATAAATATTCATTTCAAATAAAATTCACTATGAAAGTACAAGTCTTACCAGTACATCGCCAGTGTATGATGAAGGTACCTCCTTGTCTCTAACATGCGAGGACTCCCCAAGGTATGCTCTAGTCCCCGTCGTCACATCTGGTGCATCAGGCATATCATGCACCTCATAATCAATAGTGTTCGCACGAGGATCAACAAGCTCTCCAATAGGACCTAAGCATAGTTGCCCACACATAGAACAAGTATGCAGCACACAAATATGTGGAGTTGAAGAGGATGTGTCAGCGCCACTGGATCCACCGCTAGCATCACCAAAAGGCTAAGGTAGTGCTTCAGCCTGAGAAACCAAAAGGCTACTCAAAGAGTGAATAACCAATATAGTCTGTGACGCTACCTCCACAATAATATCTAGATGTTGTACTGGAGGTGGGAAATCAACGGGAGGAGGGGGAATATATGGGCCCTATAATACTCAAACTACCCCAGGTCTATCTTGAGTCATACCTAAACCCACACCCTAGAAAGGCTTGATGTCAAAGTAGTTGACATGCTTGCCCAAAACAAACTCAGGATACAATTTTTTTATGAAATAAAATGGGACATCAAGATTGTTGTTGGGTGGTCTATCAAAAACCATCCACCAACGATCCCAAAAGTTATTTACAATATCTTCAGTTTTACACCATTTGATGGAAAGTTTTATTTTTTTCACATATGTTGGTTGTCTAGTGCGGGGATTGATAAACAATGCGGCAATATCAACTTTTGATATCCCAAGCTCCTTGGCTTGATCATAGGTCAAGCCATCCTCATATCTATTCCTCATGGAATCTCGCCACAAAAGAGCGGCATTGTGCTCTGCGGTGACAATTTCTACATTGTTTATTATGGCATTAAAAGGATCTAACATTGGGGCTAGACGAGGGGTCCTACTATAAATATTTGCAATTCCCCTCAATTGGTTCAAATTTTGACCAATTAAATCTTGAATTGAGGGGGGGTTTGGTGATGGAGGGTTTGCTAACGGAGGGTTTGGAGGTTGTGGTGGTTGTGGTTGTTTAGGATTGTCGTTGTTATCCCCCATTTTACCTGATTGAATTCAAAAATTTGAATTTAATCAACAAATTTCAAAGAACAGTGTATTTCAAATGAAAAAACCTAGTTTCTATCAAAAAAAACGAAAAACAAATAATTTTTTTTTAAAAATTGATAAAAAGAAAACAAAATTGCAATAAAATCATCCCTTAGATCAAAAAAATTGACAAAAAAAAACCTGCAAATCGGATTTTTGCTTAAATCCGATATCGGATTTCAATCCTACACACAGCTTGTGGGTAAAAAATGACCCACAAGTTGTCCCGGTGGGTATAAAAATACCCACAGGAATCAAATATCTGATTCAAATCAAATATTGAATTCCTAAAAAAATTTATGGGATACATTTTATATATAATAAATTAAATATATTATATATAATATAATATATTATATTATATTATATTATATTATATTATATTATATTATATTATATTATATTATATTATATTATATTATATTATATCATATATATAATATAATATATATTTTATTAATATCAAATATTCGATTTGGTTGGTTTTTTTCATGGCTAGATGTACTAACATCCAAGCCAAGTAAAAAGTCAACACAGATTGTTCGCATTTTTAGGCGAGTGAAGAGGGCAATTTTTTTCACATCGCCACTTTTTGGCCCCTCATGATCCTGCACATACCCAATTTATGACTTCTTAAAAAAATTCTTTAAAAATGCACATATACATCGACTTTGTAGAAAATATACTGATTTACATCATATATAAATCAAATTTTGAGCTAAATACGTATCATAGACCACAAACCAAGTGCAACCTCTAAATAAATTTGAGTTCAATACATGTTGTAGACCATAAAACAACTAAAACCTCTGAATACATATTAAGCTTAATTTTTGGTATCATTAAAATTAGAAATCATATATTCCTATAACTATAGCTCAAAAAGTATTTTAGTCGTTGTGTGGTTGGTGCTAAAGTAGTTGCAACATCGTCAATAGAAGCTTCAACAAGTGCCTCAACAAGCGCCTTTGTTGGATAACCAACCTCACCTTTGTCCTCATGTGTTGCCACTTTTGTCTCCCATTCAACTACCTCTCTCTCAAACTCAATTAAGTGATCGTTGGTAAAGAATGGATCCACATCAACATCAATATCATTAGGTCTAGCAGTCCAATCTACTAAATAAGGATCAATGTCATCCAAGCCAAGTCATTCATGTGAACCTTGCCCTTATACATTCTTTTTATGTAATCAAAGGTTGTACTACACATAGACAAGGTCATTCAAGTGTTGTTAAGTCAAACTATTACACTTTTTTGTGTGAATGGACTCAATGACACTCAAGTTACACTCACAACCAAAATCACTACAAGGATGAGATAATATGCAGATGGCAAGCTTTTGAAGATTAGGTATTGTGGCAACATAATCTTTCCATCATAGATCTGGAAGGATAAAAAAATGTCATTTATAACTTGGTAAATATTTTAATAAACTTAAGGAGTGAAATAAATGGTAGAATAAAATTAAACATGTTTGTTTAGCTTGGCAATAGAGTGGCTCTCTTACAAGTGCAATCAGGTGAAGAAAACAATGGCCCGTCAACCCTCTTATAACTTTTTAACTCATCAAGTATGAGATCTCTAAGGTTCTCATGATCAACTAATCTCCAAATACATGTGTTAATGACAACAAGAACCTTTGCATCTACTCTAAAAGTAGGGGAGAAATAAAAACTTGGATTTCAAATAGTAGGTAGCAGTATGAATATGTTGGTGGAGATGTTAGTTGAACTACCTCTAATTAATTACGCACCATATGCATTCACGTTTGGTCTTGTTTGACCCATACAAATGTTGAATTTCCTTTTTTATCCTATCCATGGCTTGATATAAATACCCATGGAGTTCTAATCCCCATCCACCATTCATAAACCCTCACCAACGATTCTAACACCTAGATATAATTTTTTAACAAAATCAACAAATTGTACTAATAAAAAATTAAAAGAAAAATCATCAACCGAAGCTGAAAACTTACATTGATGATCTCCTCCATGATCTTGGAAAATTTATCATCAAAAATGGCTTTCATGGCCTTCTCTACTTAAGGCTTCCTAGAATAAGGATTCTCCAACCATCTTTCACTCACAAACATCTGTTTTAGGTTGGAAAATGTAGCTAATATGCTTTGCAAGGTAAAGAAATTAGTAGCAAAGCATGTGACCTCTGATTGCATGAGATCCTTACCATATGTGTGCTCTCTCATAATATTCAAGGCCCATGTGTGGTTGTATATGTACTTTGTGATATTTCGTCCATCTTCAACCACATTCTTCACCTAGCTTGGTTTCGTTATGTCCTTAAGGAACAAGTCAAGACAATTGGCAACACAAGGGCTCAAAAATAATCTCAGAGGCCTAGCCTATAGAAGTTAGTTGATTGTCACATATGCAGTTGCATTGTTGGTCATAATCTGAATGACATTTGCACTACCACTTCCATCACCACCTCATCCAACATGTTGCACAAGGTCTCTACATTTTTTCACTTAATTGGAGATATCAATTGATTTTAAAACTACTAATTGTCCCACTAAAGCAACTAGAAAGTTGATGAGTGTCTTATTCCTACCCTCCATCCACCAGTCAGTGAGTGTTTTGGACTGCATCCTACAATAACAACCCACTCAACTTATGACGACCTGGAACCTTAAACCCCTTACCTACTATAGCCAATGCAGTGATTGGTTGTTCCCAATATGGACTAGAAGCAACATTAAATGAAATATTATTGTAGTGCCAAAATCTAGCACATGCCAACTTTACCTCACGTTGGAATTTTTTATTCCATGCAGTGCCTTGCAATCCAGGTTGAACTAGGAGTGTTACGTGGAATAAAAAAGTTAGCCATATGGATACCTACACTTCTTAATCCTCGTATCCATGGACAAGAAAAGAAGAGGCCCTCATATCTACATGTAACGTTGTAGAACTAAAATCTGCCATTGGGGCTACCATTGCCTCTACTATTCATTTGTGTTTTGTCTTCTTTTGGTCATATGTTGCAAGCATTGTTATTGTGTCCCTCGTAGCCTCTTTAGGACCTTACCACATGGTGTAATATCTCGACAAGTGATATGTGCAAGGCGATATTTTAGCCAATTTATGCCATCGGTCATAGTCTTAGTACAATGGTTACAAACAACCTCTTCTCACACTACACCTAGTGTCTCATGTTTCCAACAAGGGTCCCTCTTTTTGCCACCAATTCTACTTGCAAAAGCCATTTTCTTTTACAAAAATAGGAAGGTAACCTAGCAAAAGAGAGAACATAAAAAATCAGAACTTTTTTTGGGGTTCATAAATGTTTTTTGAAATAAATGCAACAAGATTATATACTTCTAAAGAGCTTTGCAAAAGTAATGTAGGTGAAGAATTGCACGATTGTTTGAATAATAATGATTTTTTATTTTCTAATTTCTATTTTTTAAGCATATTGACTTCAAATCTAAATTGTGAGAATCTAGATATATCGCATGCATTCTTTTTATGTTTATAGTTTAAACTATAACACAATTTTCTTGTTAAGTCTAAGCTTTCTCTACTCTCTCTATTAAGTTTAAAAAATCAATATTATCTATATTAGCTTTTGATTACTAAATTTTAAGCCTCATATTAGTGACATATTACTAAAAAAAAATTCCTCTAAGTCATTGATCATATTTTGTATCCTACCTCTAAAATTGGATAACATGTGAAACTTCAAATTCTCTTACCTATGCATTCTCGTTCACTTTCTTACCTTGATTTTCATGTATTCTGAGAATATGGTTGATTATTTGACATTTTTTAATTTATTAGTTATCATTTATATTCAATGCTCCAAAGGGTTTCCTAACAGAAGTTTCAGGGACCAAAGGACCAAGGGCCTAAATTTGGGGATGATGAGGGGATGATGTGGGGACAACGACAGAGTAGTGGTGGAAGGGCGATGATGATATAAAAATAGAGGTGAATTGCAATATAACATCTCTGCAAGCGTCCCATGAAAGGCCAACTATTTCACAAATTAAAAGGTTGCAACCAGCATGTAATGGTGTGTGTCGTATAGCAAGTGACGCGACAACATCCTCAACAGAGGTGATGGAAGTGGTGGTGTTCTAGGGGGACGTTTCCCCCAAGTCTCAGAAACATCCCCTTATAGAAGGCATAGGTTTTTTTAGAAGAGATATGTCCCTATGGAACACTATTTATATTGGTTGAGAAATATATCTATAATGTTAAAAAAAATTAAACATATTTATTAACCATTTTACAGATTATCTTTAATTTTACTATATTAAAAAAATATTTATATTATTAGCACTTAGCAATGCATATATGTTTATAATGTTTAGATTGAACTAAACAATTATATATGTTTTTTAACATATTTTTGCTAACAATTTTACAATAAAATCAAAAACCTAAAACCAATAACAAAATAGATAAAAATAAAAAGACATTAAAAAATGTTTTAAAAATGGGTATTTAATATGCATGGTGAAACAAAGGATATTTCAAATTAGTGCAAACTTGTCAATTATGAAGATGTCCCAACGTGATGAGGGTCCTTTCAAGCCTCTTATGATTTTCCATGGCAAATCCCCCTAGAGAATACTCCACAATTGGGGCCCGAGAGTAGGAATAAATAAGTTTAAAATAAAGTCATCTTAGAAGACTATAGAGACAATGAAAAGGAAATTCAAAAAGGGTCTCAAATTGATGGAATCACACATTCGTGAACTAAGGTCAAAGTGGGTCAAATGATAGTAGAAACCAACTTTAAGAGATGGCAAGAACCCTTAGAAAGATTAAAATGATATCTCAAAGGAGCGTTATAAGGAGGTTGAAATCAAGGACCTAAAATAGATGATATTCAAAGAAAGGAGAAGTATTTGTGTAAGTTAAATGGAGAAAAAAAATCAAATATTTACATAATAAGGTGATTTCCCTGATGGAGGACTATAATCTTTGGCACAACATTCTCAAATGATTCATGATAGAATGAAAGAAAGAAAGAAAAAGAGAATGGATCGGTTACACCAATAAATCTGTAGGAATCTGTTACCAAGTGTGTACCCTTGGTCTCCTTGTGTTGTGCAGCGTAGTGCTCGGGTTTGCGACATGGCTTAACTGCTCCTGTGGATTCATTAAATCTCGCAATTGTATCAGACATTAACAGGTCGATTTTTTGGTGCAATGACAACTGTGTTTCTAACAAGTGGTATCAGAGCCTAGGTCATGGGTTCAAACACCTCACTTGTGCTAAGGGGGGTGGGAGGGATTGTTGCAAGGTGTATGCCCTTGGTCTCCTCGTGTTGTGCAGTGCAGTGCTCGGATTTGTGACATGGCTTAATCATCTCCAGTGGATTCATTAAATCTCGTGGTTGTATTGGGCATTAACAGGTTGATCTTTTGGTACAATGACAATCGTGTTTCTAGCTGAGATCAACCGCAATCCCAAGACATAATTTAATTTAACAAGGATCCTTAGAACCTACTTAAAAATGTTTGTGATATTAGAAAGAAATTGGACGAGTAAAAATCAAAATGATCCAAATAGTAAAGGACTAAGAAACCTTGACTATCACTTTAAATAAGGTCATTCATATTAGCAACACTACAATAAGAAACCTAGTTGCAAATATCACCATGCTCTATGAAAATATATTTACAAGGAAAGTCAATTTTCATGATGCTGGACATAGTACAAGAACAAGAAGTCTAATGAGCGAGAAATAAAAATCTTCAAGAGATCGAGATATGAAGATGGTGGAGGATCATTTGGAATTTCTAAGAGAGAAGTGGAACATTGTGGACTCCCTCAATGATCTTTCTTCACCTTAGGATTAAGTTTTGTTGTTTTGTTTGTTTGTTGCATTTATTGTTTCTATTGTTTGCTTATAAATTGGTCTCAATTAATTTTAATTGTTTGTCTTGACTTCTTGTTTTTCATAATTTTATATGATTTTGTCTACTGTTCTTATTGCTTTATATAAAAGAGCTTGCGCTCTTTGAAATGGATGTGTCTATTCTGGCTCCAAAATGGCGTACGGCACGACTAACATGTGATGTTAGTCCCAACCTTTTAACCATTGATTTTCGATTGGATGGCTGAGATTGCATAACATGTCACTGTTAGTCTGACAAATTTGCCCATTTTGGAGCCAGAATAGACGCAGCCCTTTGAAATAGCCTACCTTTATCTATTTAACAATGTGATACAGGTGTTGAAGGTGACTTCATCAGGTGTGATAAATCAATCAAATACAATGTATTTTATTTATTAGGTTTCAAATTTTTGGAGATGCAATAAATGAGGATTGAGGTTAGAATCGAATTGATCATTTGGTGAAATGGATGCCATTAATTCTTCACTGTCGGCCAGAAAAACATGTTGAAAAAATTGATCATCGGATGGTTAACCCTCATACAAAAAAATTGTCTTTGAACGCGACAAAAACCATCATGGTTTTCTCAGTTCTCTCCACTCAGGAATTCTAGTAACCAGATTCAAACAATAGCATTCAATAGTTAACCTACCCAAGGGTTGTGATTTTTCACTTCCATTAGGAATTCCATTAACCACATTTAAATAACAGTGTTTAGCAGTTAACCTGCCAGGGGAATGGTTCTAATTGAAAGCAAGATGTGCTTGATATTCCATTATCATGTAGAGCTCAAAATCCACCTGCACAAAAGTAAATTTGCACATACAATTTGGGACATGTAATCTAGGCCTCAGTGGAAGACTTGACATAGGTAGAAGATGATGGAATTAATCAGCACATGAAGGATTAAATAGTGATGAAGAGATGCTTTCATCATCCTACACAAGCAATGGCTTGATTGTAAGACCTCTCCCATTTCATGCTGGCAAGGCAGAATTCCATTTCCTTCAAGCATTCCTCTCCTTGGCAAGGCAGAATTCCATTTCCTTCAAGCATTACTCTCCTTTCAAATTTTTCATTCTTCTGTTTCTCTGTCTTTTCAGTACCAGAGATTTGCCAGCTTCCTGAAAAAAAGTTCCATGTCGTTACTCTCCATGTCCTTATACAACATAACTTTAGATAAACTGATGTATACTAAAATGTATTTATCGTTAATCAACTCAAAGTATGGTTTAGATCTCGGAAACAATATTTTCTCAAACTGAAAAATTAAAACAAAAAAAAAAAACATCATAGAGAGAACCTTCTTACTAGATACCACACAACTTGTTATAGTGCAACCTGTATTGTGGCTTTCTTCACTTAAGATCACTAACAGCCTCCACAAGAACATTGCCTGTTTTGAAATGCTTGGAACCGTATGCATCTCTCGGAACTATTTCTATTGCAACAAAATTTAACAGAATAAATTTGGTTGCAGTTGGGCAGTCACCACAAACAGTTCTCACAACTGTAATGGCTGTCCCAGGGAAAAGTTTAACAACCCAGATTACACTGTCGTAAAGGATTGATTCCTTCTCCTTCTCTGCATCATTCAAAACAGGTCTTGTGTCTGGGATACATACAGCTGCCTTCATCTCCCTACAGAATTTTTCCGACATTCCATATCTCTCTTTGTTGTCTCCTACACAATAAGCATGCACCAGTTTATGTACTTAAATCCAACTAAACCCAGGTGTCTTTTTAATGCCTTTATTTTTCATCAATCTTCTCACCTTTTGAACATCACCCCATCTGCCTAATTCTGCATAAAGATTTGAAAGAAGAACACAAGGTGCAGCATTTTGAGGATCCAAATCGAAGAGGTGTTTTCCAACAAATCCTCCTAGACCTACATCCTTGTGTGATCTACAAGCACTAAGTAAACACATCCACACAACCATATCAGGTTTCACTGGCATTTTGATAACAAAGTTTAGAGATTCCTCCAGATGACCAGCACGGCCAAGAAGGTCAACCAAGCATATGTAGTGATCTATTGTAGGCATAATGCGATAAGAGTCACTCATGCTATTCAAGTATCTACAGCCCTCATCTACTAAACCTGCATGGCTGCATGCAAATAAAACATGAAGTAAGCTTACACGGTCTGGCTTAGTTTGAAAGTGTCTCATTAGTTCAAAGAGTCTTAGGGCATCTTTGATATATCCATGCATCGCATATCCTGCAATCATTGCATTCCATGAAGCCAAATCTGGACGATGCATGTTATCAAACAACTCGCGTGCCTTCTGTATGCTACCACATTTTGCATACATGTCTATTAGGGCAGTCACAACCACATCACACAAAAATAAGCTTTCAATAATTCTTTCATGGATTTCCATACCCCACTCCAAAGCTCCAACTTTAGCACAAGCTGGGAGGACGCTGACAAAGATTAATGAGTCTGGCTTTACACCTGCCAATTGCATTTGTTTAAAAATCTCTAAGGCTTTGCTAGGAAGCCCATCTTGTGCATATCCAGAGATGACTGCAGTCCATGAGGCCACATCTCGTTGAGGCATTTTGTCAAACAGTTCATGTGCCTTCTGTAGTCTTCCACATTTGGCATACATGTCTATCAAGGCAGTCATAACTACAACATCCCACAAAATCCCCCGCTCAATTATTTTTTGATGGATTTCCATACCCTGCTCTACACTTCCTATTTTTCCGCAGGCAGTTAGGGCACTGACGAAAGTTGTAGATTTTGGATTTACACTTAAAAATTGCATTTGCTTAAAAATCTCCAAGGCTTTTTCAGAAAGCCCATTTTGTGCATATCCAGATATGATTGCAGTCCAAGACACTACATTTGATTGAGGCATTTCTTTTAAAAGCTTTAAAGCCTCGTCAGGAACACCATTTTGTGAATATCCTGTAATCATAGCATTCCATGAGACGACGTCTGCATTATGCATGTTGTCAAACAACTGACGCGCCTTAGCTATCCGACCACATTTGGCATACAGGTCTATCAGGGAGGTCATAACAGCAACATCTGACATCAATCCATTTTCAATTATTTTTCTATGGATATCGATACCCTGTTCCAAGGCTCCCAATTTGGCACACACTGGGAGCATGCTAGCAAAGGTTGCCGAGTTGGGTGTTAAGCCTGCCAACTGCATTAGTTTAAAAACCTCCAAGGATTTTTCAATAAATCCATTTCGTTTATATCCAGCAAGGACTGCAGCCCATGAGACCACGTCTCGCTTAGGCATTTTATCAAACAGTTGGCCTGCCTTGTGCATATTTCCAAATTTTGCATATATATCTATTAGCGTATTCATCACGACAACATTGGATTGGAATCCACATCTAATAACTTTTCCATGAATCTGCAAACTGTGTCTTATAGAATCTTCATTGGCACATACAGGGAGAACAGTTGAAAAGGTAAATTCGTTGAGTTGGATACCTGTTCGTTGCATTTGGTTAAACAATGCCAATGCCTCTTGAAGAAACCCATGGCTTTTGTGAGCTGCAATTATCATATTCCATGAGAAGACGTCTGGTTCAATCATGTGGTCGAAAACTTTGGAAGTATCAGCCAAACTTCCACATTTGTCATACATGTTAAGAAGTCTATTTTGTAAAAATGTGTCGATGGTGAATGTGAATCCCCTCTCAGTAATGTAGGAATGGATTTGTTTACCCTCTGAAAAGAATTTCTTAGCAATGAAGATCTGCAATAGATGAATATATGGAGCAGAGTAAACATGTGTATTGAGTGTGGTCAGCAGAAAATGTGTTGCATTCTTCAAGCAACTCTCTTTACAGAGTGCTCTGACATTGAGATTCAGATAGGCAAGAGATGACATTGTAGGATACATGTGATGATAATCTTTCTATCAGACTTAACACCATGATTTTCATATGTATCTAACCTCTTTCTTGTCGCACTCAAATCAAAATCAAAATCAAAACAATGGAATTGTAGTAAAACAAATGTGTGCCATAACCAATGAAGGAATGAGATTAGGGTAAGGAGAATAAGTTTCTGCATGTTTTGTAAAGTAGATTAAACATGAGTTGCCAAAAACCAGTAGCTTGATTTCTCTATTTGGAAAATCAAATCATGTTCAATACCACCACCAATTATAGCTCTGATATTACAAAATCTAGTTTGAGGTTCATTCAAATCACCATGGATTCTCGATTTGGATGTTTTAAAAAATCCAGTACCTTCCTTTCTTTCTTTTTTTCCCTCCTTTGTAATTTTATGCACAGTTCAACATTTTCCGGGGTTTGTCTGTTAATCACAAACTTGGATTCTCTTCCGTTTGTCAAGCTTAGTGATGTTTGTTTTTGGAAATTTATGTTGTTTTTTTCAGAAAATGTTAAAAGAAAATAGTTCATTACCTATTTTGGAAACGTTTTGCTTTCTATAAAATTATTGTTATCTTCTAGTTATTGGTTTTTTTTAATTTTCTTAATTCAATTTTTTAATGGAAGGATCTTTATCTATAAAGTCATTTTAATTATTGTCGAGGGCATGATCATGTCATCCCTTATGGTGTTAGAGCATTACACTCAACAAGACTTATTTCCCAGTGAACTCATTAAGAACCATTCAACATGGACTCGGATCCAATTACAATTGATAGAAATAAATATCAAAATTGTTTATAATATTTATTTTTTATTTTGATAAAAAAGATAGTTTTATATAATTTATAAATATTTTAAATGGTGTTGTATTATTACTAAGATAAGTCAGGACGTAGATAATTGTCATTTAGGGTTTGTAAAGAGGCACATGCTCGCTCCTTGTCCAATACGTAACTTTCAGTGCATTGGTGGTTATGTAAATAAATCACTTCATCTTTGCCTAGTGTTTTCCTTTGTTTCACCTCTCGTCTCCTTGCTAGTTTTTAATATGTGGGGGATGACACTTACTTTGCTCACCTATGCCAACCTTAAGATTACTATCAAACCCATCGCATAATTGTTGCAATACTTAGCTCCCAAGATAGTGGTGATTATATAAATAAATCACTTCATCTTTGCCTAGTGTTTTCCTTTATCTCGCCCCTTGTCTCCTTACTAATATTTAATATGTGAGGAGTGACACACACATTGCTCACCTATGTCAACCTTGGGATTACTATCAAACTCATTGCATAATTGTTGAAATACACAGCTTTGAAGATAGTGGTGATTATATAAATAAATCACTTTATTTTTTCCTTCTATTTTCCTTTGTCTCACCCCTTGTCTCCTTGCTAATTTTTAATATGTGGGGGGTGACAGTTACATTGCTCATTTATATCAACCTTAGGATTACTATCAAATCCATTGGATAATTATTGAAAATCTCAAAATAGCTATTAGATAAAATCAAAGAGAGGATGTAATGCCCTTAAGTTCGTTGTTTTGAGTTGTGTATCATTGAAATTATGTTTTTGGCTATGTATCATGGGATGCATACATCATGCTTGGATATGTTGGTTTAAATGCTTATCAATGTTTCCACTTCACTATTTTCTTTAACAGTCATTGCTTGTGCATTGAGATGTGTGTGTGTGATAGTGTGGTAAGTTCCTTGTGAGGATTTGATGTTTGTTATTATGTGTTAGTTGTTTGCATTAAAGATGTGAGAGCCTTATGCACAAATATCATGATTGGCATATGAACTATGTTGTATATTTTGCAAAGCATATGTTATGTTCATAGATATTTAGTTTATAGATGTGATTATTTTATGATCTCAATATTTTGTATTGTCTAGATGATGTATAGTGGCATTGAGTTATTTGGATAGGATAATCATATAATTTATATGACGTTACACTCCATTGGGTGATTATGTATTTATTTAATATATATATGTGTGAAGGAGATATACTTGACATATGAATT
Source organism: Cryptomeria japonica (assembly GCF_030272615.1). NCBI lineage: Eukaryota > Viridiplantae > Streptophyta > Pinopsida > Cupressales > Cupressaceae > Cryptomeria > Cryptomeria japonica. The sequence continues at coordinate 286,834,611 of NC_081409.1, read as the reverse complement.
AGGTGTGCAAGTATAGGGTTATTTTCCTACCTAAATATGTAGGTCTAAGTTATTTCTTCAATAGTGGTTATATCAAAAATGCCACTTTGAATTAATATATATTGTAGTCACTATCCCACTCAATTTTATTGCAAAATGATCCCTATTTTTTTCTTATGATTTATAATTTGAATTAATGGCAATTCAAGAATTTGCATATTGTGGAAAAACCCACAATACATGATTGTAATTATTGTTGTTTATTTTTTCACTCGTGTACAATATAATTTTGAAAGTTAAATATTTGTATTGATGATAACTAGTATAATGAGAATTGAAAAAATTAAGAAAAAAAATGTTAAATTAAATCTATTATAAAAAATTTTAAATTATTATAATTAGTTTAATTGTAATAGAAAATATTTCATTATTTTAAAAATTTAATTAAAATATTTAAATTCTTCACAAATGAATTAATTAAATTACTCCATTGCCTTTGGAAAGGGGGAAACGAAATAAGCATTTTAAATTATTGACAAAATATATTTTATGAAAAGTAAGAAAATAGACAATATATTTGAGAAGGGGATTTTAAAAAATGGAAATGAAAAAGGCATAGAGGAAAAAAGTCCTTACAGTTTTTTAAAAGAAGAGAAGTTCTATTACAAGGAAAGGATTGAAGGTAGGATTGTTTTTTATTTGGATAGCTTCCCAAATTTAGATGATATTTGAAAAAAAAAGAAAAAGATCTTGTACGTTTCAAATTTGAGGAAATTTAATCTTGTTTATCTAATTTTGAGTTCTCATTTTTCATGGTTTTTTTAATGTTAGCATACCTCCTCTATTTAAAGTGACTTTTATAATTTTTTATTAAATTCAATCATTAATTGATTTTTTTATAATATTATTTTTTTATGGCTATGGCAGAAAAATTAAGAGGTGGTGAAATAAAAAATTTATTACAAAAGAGTGTATTTATGCATATATTTGAACTTAAGGGATATATTTAAATTGCTAATTTTTTTCATTTTGAAAATAAAATTATAAGTATTTATGGGTAAGTGCATGGAAATGGGGATTGAAAGGGGGTCTTAAGTGGTCATGTTTCTTCTGAAATCAAAAAATATTGATCTTGGATGAGAAATTGAAGATAGTAACACTCAAAATTTGAAGGTGCAACAAGAAAAAGAATCGTAGTGCTCCAAATCTATTTTCTAAACTACTAATTAAAAATAAAATAGTGGAGATTAATAGGTTCAAAGGGGGTGGGCATGCAAAGTGGTACTATTTTTATCAAAAATCATAACATAGCGTCACAAGTGGGCCACCTAAACTTTTAAATTTTTAAATTATTTTAAAAATCACTTCAATTAGAATTTAGCTAACACCATGTAGTTTATTCTTGATATTTTTACTAATTTTCAAAGCGGACATGTCCTGAAAAACCAAAAGCTATGTACATAGACCAATTTTTTATGAAAACTAATCTTTTTATTGTATTTAGAATATAGTATAGTTTCTAAAAATGTAATTTATTTGAAATTTTTTTGAATGGCTAAAAATGAAGTAAAAAATACCACTCATTGGTATTTTACAAAAAAATGCATACACTAACAAAAGAAAAAAAAGATGAAAACCTTAACATACTCAAAATGTTGAGAAAAATTACATGGTTAGAAATCTCAAAGAGAACGTTATTGTGGTATTTTTTAACTTTGCATTGGAAGATGTGCAAACTTGTTAGATCACAAGCTTGACATTGTGTCTTTTGGGTTGGATGCCCAAGGCAAACCTAAACCTAAGGTTTGGAATTTACTAAAGCATGACATAATGAGAGTCACAGGGGCTTCACTGGCTAGGCAATATTATATCGTGTGCATTCATATTGGGGGATTTAATATCTCAAAAATCTAAAACAATATATTGTCTATCTAGTGAAAATAAAGGGTTTTTAATTTAGGGTATTAAAAAATATAATATCTGGTGAAAATAGGGGGTTTAATTCAGGTTGTGTATTGGGCGGTGGTGACAAAAAGGAGTTGTTGATCACATTGAAAGTACCAGAATACTGAGAGGGGGGTGTGAATCAATATTCCCACGAATTTAAAAACAACAAACTTTTCACTAATTATAACTATTATCAAACACACTTGACTGATATAAAGTGGTTAATGTAGAATAGACATGAAGAACACAACCATAAGATAAACACAAGATTTTATATGTGAAAAAACCGAATGGGAAAAACCACAGAGAGTGTTAACTCTCAGGAAAATATAACTAGTTATAGTTGAGTTTACAAAGGGGTGGCTCACTGTTAGATTACAAAATGGCTCACTATCGGACTACTCACTACAAATATACAAAAAATGGCTAACTGCCAGAATGCTCACTGCAACTGGAAAGCTTGAACTGAAAAAGCTTGCATCTCCAAATGCATCCAGGATCAATTCCAAGTTTAAGCACAGATTACAAATCTCAAACTCTATAGTAGATCTGGTTAAAGATCTTTGTACAACTATCTTGCAGCATGTCCGATAAAGGACTACTGCACTACTGTGACACCGATTGCCTTTGATGTCTGCAACTCACACTTCACATACTCTGTTATCTTCATTGCTAACTATCTTTCACACATCACTCATCTTCACTCATACACTCACTTGTTCAATATGTCATACCACTACATATGTATATGTATATATACCGGAGGGTATAAATACAAAATAGTGTGTCAGTCAAGCCCAACACATTACCAATATGCTCATGTTGGCCTCCACAAGACATCTACATGCTTCCTTCGCATACTCCTATTACCAATGCATATACACAGATTACCAGAAAGGAGCAAGGTCATCCAAACCCAATAATACTGACCCATTATCACAAGATCAATCCCAATATCTCCTAAAAGTACTCTCCACGGGAACCAAGGAAACTGCAACACAAAGCTCAAAGAGATACATCTAGAAATTACCAAGGCTATTAACATTGGGACACATAACTAATACTGGGATCAATAAGAACTCCTAACACCGGGATGTCGGGATCAATGAGAACTCAATGAAATCATCTAGGGTTGTCCATGTTGCATAATAACTTCTTACCATAACCACAACATCTGAATTGCACATACATACAAACTATATTACCATAGCATCTGAACTACACATACATACAAACTGCATTACCATCCATGCATACATCTATAATGTCCATAATATCCAAACTAGTATTCGGGCCTCAAACACTATCCAATCCAAAACCAGATGACTGGTTTGACATCAATGACAACAAATGTTATTCACACAAGTCTAACAGGAGTTTAGGGCAATATTTTTTTTAAAATAGGGGGATTCTTTAGTATTCCATGAATGCACGTGATATAACCTAGGTTCACTAAGTGAAGCCCCTATGATGTGAGTGCATTATAATGCACTTGTATTTTGGGAATGAAAGTGTTTCTTGCGCTCATAAAGTTTATCTTCATAGCTCCAATTCTTGTGAAGATAAAAACATCATCTCTCTATCTTTCTCTCCTTCTCTCCCTCTCTTCCTCTCTCTATCGCCCCCCTCCCTCCCCCTACTTCTCTCTAATGCACTTATGTTTTTTGTGAAGAGAGTCGTTCTCTATTGCACTCATTTCTTTTGAAGAGAAACACAATTTGTATCGCATTCCCTTCTTCATCCTCCCTCCTTCTCTCTCACTTCCTCTTCAAACCTTTATCTCTCCCTAGACCTAGGGTGTAGGGTTGAGGGTTAAGAGTATAATATTTACAATATTTGAGAATGTCAATCTTTTAAGATTGAGGGTTGAGAGCATAGCATTTAGGGTTGAAGGTTGGGAGTATGGTATTTAGAATTTAGGTTTGAGAGTATAACATTTAGGGTTGAGGATTTATGATTTAGAGTTTAGAAATGATGGTTGAGAGTATAGTATTTATGGTTGGGGTTATAAGTTTTAGCGTTAAATAATTAATGTTAGGTTATAGGGTGTAATGTATAGGGTTCAATATGTAGTTTCAAATGTTTAATATTTAGGATTTAGGGGTTATGATTGATGATAGAGGGTTGATGGTCTATCTACCTCACTATCTATCACATCTCATCTCTCCCTCCCCCCTCTCTACTTCTCTTTATCTCACATCTCTCTCTACAATCTACCTCTCTATCTCTATCTCACCTCTATCTTTATCTTAGCTCTCTATCTCTCTTCCCTTGCTATCTCTCCCTTCCTCCTTCCTTTTCTACTTCTCTCCCTCCCTACTCCGCTCACTCTTCTTCTCTCTATCTCACATCTTTCTTTATCTTCATCTTTTCTCTCTATCTAACCCCTCTTTCTCTATACATCTCCCTCTTCTCTCCCCTTCTCTCCCCCTCTCCCTTTATCTCTAAATTATTAATAGTTGAGGATGTAGGGCCTATGGTTTGGATTTTAGGCTTAATGGTTTATGGAGTATTGATAGTTGATGGTTTAGGGATTAAATATAATTATTTAGGTTTTGATGTTAAACTATTCATCTCAATTTTTAGGGTTTAACATGTGGGATTTCAATTTTAGGTCCTATGGTTAAAGTCCTAGGATTTAGCATTTATGGTTTAAAGGATTTTTTATGGAGGCTTGAACATTGAGGGTTTAGGAATTAAATTCATTTTTTTTAGGTTTTAGTGTCAAATTAGCAATAATAGATTTTAGGGTTTAGTGCATAGATTTTAGGGATTAAATACACATTTTTAGGTTATAGTGTTATATTTTTAATGTTAGTGTATAGGGTTGAGGGTATAGGGTAAATGGTTTAGTGTATAGGATTTTGGGTTGAGTTTATAGGTTTTAGAGTTTATCCTATAAGATCTAGAGCTTAGGGTTCAAGATTGAGAGTATAGATTATAGGTTTTAGGGTCGAGGGTTTAACATATGGGCTTTAGGACCTAGGGTTGAGGGATATGATTTAGGGTTGATTATGTTCCGATTAGCTAGAATCAAAATGCATAATATAAATTTCTACAAGTGAAACCAAATTAGAACAAATAGTAATATGCATCATGCATAATGAGAGTGTATGTAATATACATAGAAACCTTGCATATATAGGTAAGGTAGCTAATCTAGGAAGGTAGGACTAAATATTTGAAGCCATCCAAATGTGTAACAATTGTGAGCTCACTTGACAAGTGTGTGCCCATGTGTCAAATATGCTTGTGAGAGATTTCTCACAAAGTGAGGGCACGTGTTCAACCACAAGAGGTCATAAAAACCTATAAAAGTCCCTAAGTGGATACTTAAGCAATGTGAATAAGACTCTCTCTAGGTAGGCTAATAGCTAACTAGTTTGATAAAGCCACCATTTACACCAATACCCACCTTAAATACAACTTAGAGATTAATGTATATAATGATGATGATGAGTCCTAGATACTAGCCATGTTAAGTAACCATTCACAAATTTCTCATAAGATGGAGTAAAGAAAATGAGAAAACCCGATGGGAATAAAATGCCTCTTCAAAAGAGAAATGACACTAAATGAACATATAGTAAGTAAGAGAGATAAATGATAAAAAGGAAGGAATCATGATGACACCCTAAAGGAATACATCTAACCAAAATTTATAAGATGATGCTCAAATGCTCCATGTGATGCTTTACTAGAAAGAAACTCTTGATGCTCTATGTGAAGTACCTTTGAATTTTGATACAATAAGTGATGTAGAATAGGAAGAAAAAAATTTATGTCTTGTTGAAACAAATATTTGGATATTCTCAAGGATCCAAATATGAATTTAAAAAGTAACAATAAATGGTAAGTACACGATGTATTTCATCAATCTACATTATTCATCTCCAAATGATTGTGATGTCTCACATATGGTTTTTGAGGAGATCCCACTACATGTCATTGAACTGCAATGGTCGTCTCCATATGACGATGTGTTTAAGATGGTGTGGAAGTGTTCAAAGACATGACTTGTGGGTCGGAGGAAGATCATGATGGGCTAACACTAGGCCTCTAAGTGGCAATAAAAATACATAATAATAGAGTTAAGAAATTCCATATAAAAATTTATGTGTTATTAACATAATTTAGAAAATATGTGAAAATATAATTTGTTGAAAATTGAATATAATTTGTAGGTTGCTAGTTTTCTTTTGGAAAAAAGTCTATATATTTGGTGAAATTTTGAAATTTCAATGCAGTACTATAATTTTAGAAAAAAATAAAAAAGCATGTGTATGCCCGATGAACCTAAGTATGAGAAAAAACAAATATATATTTTTTGAAACTTTCAATATATGTAGAGGACACATGTCTGGATGTGATACACATATTTTGTATTTTTTTTTCTAAGTAAATAATTAATTATAAAAAAATTATTATGACTTTTTTTAAATATTAAAAGCTAATTAACTGGCTGGGTTTCTTAGATCTATGATTTCATGATATTTACATCTTAGTTTTATATTTGAAACTCTTTACATGACATATTCTTCATTTATTTTATATTGCTCCATATTTTTGTATTATCTTGATTGTGAAATGCCTTTTACTTAATCTACCCATCCTTGCAACCATATTAGGGTTTAATTTTAACATTTGATGCATCATTGACATTTATACTTTTTCAGTATGAAAGCATGTACTCTCTCTCTCTCTCTCTCTCTCTCTCTCTCTCTCTCTCTCTCTCTCTCTCTCTCTCTCTCTCTCTCTCTCTCTCTCTCTCTCTCTCTCTCTCTCTCTCTCTCTCTCTCTCTCTCTCTCTCTCTCTCTCTCTCTGTGTGTGTGTGTGTGTGTGTGTATCTTACCCTCTATATCTCTATCTCCACATCTCCCTCCCTCCCTAGCAGCAAAAGTGGGAAGGGGAAGCCACCCCACACCCCTCATCAAGAACTAAGATCCAAATATAGCTGACACAAAATATCTAAATTGCTTGAAGATAATCAAGAATTGGGAAATTGTTTGCAAACCAAAAAGGAAGGGAAGTCTTGTTATAAATAGACTATAACTCTTCAATAAAGCTTTTATGTCTAAAATTGGATGGAATCTTCTTGAAGATCATATAGACGAGTCATTTTTTTAAAGCTAAGTAATTGGATAATGGAGATTAGTGTTACTTTTTATCTACTCCCACTCTTCCTCGGGGTTTAGTTATATGCAAAAATGTGTTGAATATTAAAAATATGATAAATAGATTATTTTTTGGAGGTTGGGTGATGGAGAAAAAATGTTAACTTCTAGAGTGACAAATGGAAATAGGGACCTTTGCTATCCTCTCTTCATAATTTATACCAAATAAGAGATATTATGCTAAGATTAAATGGGGAAAACTACATGGGTGTATTCATTAGAATTTTCCTTAGCCTAAATAGAAACACTTTGGTAGGTAGTTGATGGGTGGAAGACAAGAGAGTTTGTAAGAAGCAATTAAGAAATTATTCTAACAAATAGGGGACTATATATTTTGTTGATTGGACATAAATGATGAATGTATTTGGTCTCCTAATCTTGCTAGAGAGTTTTTTGTTTGTTCTACTTATAGCCTAATTATTGTTGAGGATAGAACTTCTTCAGTTGATTGGAATTAGATATGAAATAATAGGATGATTCATAAAATTAATTGAGCTTCTGATGGGCTATCCCTCGTGATAGGATTCTAACAATTGATAACTTTAATAAGAGGGGTTTTAGTTTGTTAATAGGTGTAGTTTGTGTTGTATGGAGGAAGAAACAATGGATCATATACTCTTTCATTGTGAATTCACTAAAGGATTTTGAGAGGAGGTTTTGAACAATCTTAAGGTTAACTGAATCTTTCCTTTGGGCCTCAAGGATTTTGCTAGTAAATAGAATCAAAGTTCTCTTTTTGTTCACTTGGTCATTAAGGATATTTAGAGAATAGGTCCATATATTTTTGGCTTGGTTTGTTTGGAAAGAGAGAAATAACAATACTTTTAGAGACCGGAAAAGGAACAATAGAGAGATTTTCATAAGCATTAGAAACAATCTTCAAGAGAATATAATTTTTTTAAATTTTGATATTCTATAAGAATGGCTTCTTATATTGAGTTAAGGGTCAAGAAAAATTGGAGGGTTACTCAACACCTTACAAAGATTAATTGGGCAAAGTTCTTTCTAAGAAAAAGTGTGAAGTGGGAGGCCCCTAGGAAGAGATGGGTTAAACTCAACTTTGATGGTTATTCTAAGTGTAAGAATGGTGGTCTTTCTTCTAGGGGATGATAAGAGATGAAAAAGGATGGTTGATTGAAGGGTATGCCAAAAGGTGGTTTGGTGGGGTGTAAAAATATTGAAGATGTTAGGTTATCAATGGGTGGAAATTGAAGGAGACTCAATAATTATTATTTACTTTGTGAAGAACAATCATTCTCCCCTTGAAAGATCAAGAATATGATAGAAGAGTGTAGATCTATTGTGTATAGTTTTACTCAAATACATATTATCTACACTTTCACAAATAAGGTAATTGGGAAGTTAATGTTGTTTAACTTATTGGGTTGAGCTTCTCTAACTAATATTATTGGAAGTTTATTCAAATCTCCCACTTAAGATCAAGCATATTCTTATTAAGGATAGACAAAGTACTTCTCTCAAATGATTTCTAATCATAGGATGGATAAGTTTTGGCCTTTATTAATTGTTATAAAGGATTATAGTATTGAGATTCAAGTGATGTGAATTTAAAAGGTGGTATTCGTATGATCTTTATTGATGTGAAAAGGGGATAGTCAATAATTTCCTCCAACGAGTGAGAAGATTGATAATTATGTTAATGAGCTCCTCCACGTAGTATTTAGTTTCAATTTGTGATGGACAGTCACATATTTGGGAGAAGAATTAAAGGAAATATTTGAAACATTCTTGTGAATTTAAAAGGGGTTTAGGGTAATGATTGTCTTCTCGGTACTTGATATGTTTGTGACATCCATTGAATGATGAAAACACGTGAAGAAAAAGTTAATCATGACAAAATGTAAAGATATGGGATGTATTTGAAAATGACTCTGTTATTCTTAGCTATGAGTGGTTTCAGTGACAAACTCACTTGAATTTTGTTGGACTTTAAAGTGATAGATGAGCTAATCATTGTGAAGGGTTCAAAGTGGAGAAAGGAGAAAAGATAAGTTCCAAAATTTCATTAATTCTTTTTGGGAGATGGTGAAAAATTGAAGAGATAACAAAATGGCTATAGAAGAGAGAAGTTACTTGCATCATGAGCTCTAGTAATGTTACAGATCATGAAGTACTTTACACTAAAGGGTAGGTTCCAAATGCTCCTTGTTTATCATTTTCCAATTTTATACCATCTCAAGTGTGAAAAAAAGATTTATCTACCTTTTTACTTTCTTTTGTCACTTGAGAAGTGTATTTTTGATGTGGTTTACCCACCCTTACACCAAAGGTTGTTTATTGCGCCATATAATTTACTTTGACAGTTATCCCTAAGAATAACCCTATTGCTAGGTAGTATGATCATGATGTGGAGATAAATTTGTTGGAAAATAAGAAAACCAAAAAATAAAATTGTTGAAAGGAAGTTCTAGTACCTTGACTACCCTTGCCCTTGAAAACCATAGTGGAACTATAAAGGATTAAAAAATAAGGGTTCTATGAAGTTTGAACTTGTTGCTATTAATAGTCTTTCTCCCTAGATCTAGAGTTTCAAATTAATGCTTCTAAGTACCATACCTAGAAAAGAAAAGCCTTAAACGTCTTTTAGAAGGATATTCGGGTTGTTAAAAAGACCTTTTCGAGTCTGATGTAAAATGAAAGATTGCTCAAACAACCCTAAAGGAGTCTTTAGGCAAAGACATTATATATATTTTTTATTAAGATGAAAAGGAGTTTTCTAATGAAGGTTTTGAGCAAAGAAAGAAGCAAATCTTGGGAGAAAGAATAGCTTCCAGGCTTGCTAAAGCCTATGGCACTCAAAATTTAGAGGACACAAATGGTAAGCAAATTATATTTGATGGTGAAGAGGATGATAATGTGGATGAGGATTCAATTCCTGAATTTAAAGAGAATGTTGATAATATTGATGAAGAGTAGGAGAATACTAATTAAGAGTAAGAGGATGAAGAGGATGATCAAAAAGTTGAAGAGGGGGGTAAAATAAAGGAAGATAAGTAGGAAGGCCAAGGAGAAGAAGTTAATGAGGAAGAAAGGTAAGATCAAAAAGAGGTTGAGGAAGTTATTTTGGTCTTATCCCCATGTAATGAAAGGTAGGATAATGCTTCTGATAAAAAGGGTGGTGAAGAGAGGATTTAAGAAATATAGAAGAATCAAAGGGGATGACTATTTAGAAGAGGAGGATCAAAATGACATTTTGGACTCCTTAAAATATGATGTTACTATTCTTCAAAGAAGGATAGGAAAATAGAGGGATGAGTATTCTAAAGCGGAGGAAGGAAATGATAATTTAATGACACTATAAACTCCTTAAAAATCTAGTGTTTCTATCCTTCAAAGCGCAATGTTTGAAATTGAAATAAAAATGGAAGATAAGAAATAGTGTAAAGATTGTAAAGATAAAAGGGTCTAATTAGTAAGTATTAGAAAAAAAGAAGAAGATGCATAATGCTCTCGACAACTTGTTAGTATTACTGATGGGATATGAGGAAAGTTATGATGGACAATATTTTTGACCAGTATAAAATTAAGAATTAGAGGAAGAAGTAGGCAAGAATCAATAATATAGAAGATTCAAGAAATCAAAAGAAGACAAAAATAACTCACATGAGAGGGAAACTTGGGAGGAGCCTCTTGTCTCTCTAACATAGGACTAGAAATTTATATGTTAAATTGTCTTTTGTGTTTTAGTGCTACTCTGTGTTTTTGTTAGCTATTATTTTGTTTTGTTTTTTCTTGTAGGTATGCTGTATTGGCCTAAGGGCCTACCTATGTATTCTTTTGATTTCTTTTGTCTACTTTGAAGGAATTATGTAATGGACCCTTGTAATGGGATGAAGGCCCTTTCCTTAGTAATTTAATAAAAAAACTATGATATACAATATATTACGCATCATTTAAAAAAACTATATTGTTATAAAAAAATGCACTTTTACATAGAAAATTAAATAAATTAAATTTCTTGTAGTTGATACTTTCTTTAGCCATTCTTGTTGTTATTAATATTGATAAATGATGATATATTTAAATTCACTACTTATAATTACATTAATCAAAATCTCTTATACTATTAAATATATAAGATTGTTATAAACTAGCACTTAAATGTACTATTCAATGACTCATATGAAATTTTACTTGGACCAAGTGGGATATTAAGAAAGGTAGCCCTACTACTTCTTAGTTGCATTATATTTAGCCAAGAATATAGGTGGGTTAGGTATCATGGACCCATTCACACAAAAAATTTGCCTCATGACCAAATAGATGGACAGAGCCATTGAAGTAACTTCTACATGGAAATAATTAATTAAACACCATATTCATACTACTACAATAAGAGACCCTTGTTATAGACACCTAAAATTGTCTTGTCTAATTAAATAAATATTTTTATTTATTTAATTATTTAAAGCCTAATTCTTCTATTAATTGAATAAATCTTTATTTGTTTTATTAATTCATTTATCCTCTTCTAGCTTTATTTCTCATTTAAATAAATACTTTAATTTATTTAAATTATCCTTCCCCTAAATTAAATAAATACTTTTATTTGTTTAATTGATCCCACTTCTTCTATTAATTAAATAAATCTTGATTTATTTAATTAATTCATTAGCCTTTTCTACCCATGACACATGTCATTCATCTCTTAATTCCTACACTACCCACCCTCTCATTATTTTCTTATTTCCTCTACCTACCCTTTGATCCTTGCGGACCATCTATCTTTTACACCTCTTAATCTTATCCCTGCATTTCCTACAGTGTCTTCTATATAAGGAGATACTTCCTTCATTATCAACCCTCCTAAGAATTCTAGCATTCGAACTTTCATATGCGATCAAGCTATCAACCACATTTCCATTCTTTGTTGAGCTCTTGTGCACACATAAAATATGAGAGCAAATATATCAAGCCAGATCAATGTAGATAGGAAGAATGGATATTCAAACCCTAGTAGACATGCAATGGTATAATATATGTGATTTTGTTGATTTGCATTGTCTTAGGTAATCTGCATATGTTATGGTGGATCTTTGTTGTTGTTAGGCTAGGGTTCTGTGGTTGAATCTATTTTAGTCTTTCAATATTGTTGTTTCCATTTTTTACCATAAACATTTTGGTTTTGCATTTAACATCTTTGTTGCAAATTTTGTGTTTTTGAAGTTGCAGATCTGACATTTTCTGACAACATTTAGACATTTTCGGGTCTACATCTTCTAGAACTGCATTTTTGTTTTTGTGTCACGTCTATGACCTCTGAAATTGTGTCTGTGTCATTGATAATATTTTACATTATTCCAAATTGCAGAGCCACATCTATGTTCCTAAATCGCGTTTTTGATCATTTTAACCACATGTGTTGCAGAGTTGCGTCTGTGTTTCAGAACCGTGTCTGTGGAGTTTAAAGTCACGTCTCTGTCGCGGAACCGCATCTATGTGGGATCTAATCGCGTCTGTGTTTGGTTCTTGCAGTTTTGTTTTTGTTTTAGTTTTTAGGGTTTCATTTCGTCATTTTGATTTCAGATCTGGTTTATTTGAGCTAATATCTTGTGATCTAGCTAACAAATTGGTGCAGCTTGTTCTTGAAGTGAATCGCATTGTCGAAGGCCCCTTTTTAACAAAGTCTTTTGGATCTAAAATTTACCTAACTTGTGTGCTTGCAGGAGGGGTATTATTCCAAAACTACTAACAAATCTTTGTTGTGGGATCTTGGCAAGGGTTTTTCTTTTGATTTTCATTGCTTGCTTTGTTTCCATAGACTAGCAAACACTTCAATTGGTGCACTAAAATTGAACCAGTGTCTTTTGTGTCCTAGGAAATAGGCTCTTTGTGTTTAATCTTTAGAGGGTCTGCCTCCCCATGTGATCATTAGGACTACTAGTGAGGAGGGAAAGACCCAAGTGGTAGCGAGGAAAACCCACCTCTTCCAAACCAATATAAATAATTGTATCCATGTTGAAAGTCATGGGTAACGTGTGTTGATTAGTTCATATCGACACTATGTCTCCCCATAAACTCATTTGATCAAATTTATTTGATCAGTAATAGGGTGTAACCCCTACCAGTTGGGAGCCTTTTGTATTTACAAAGCTGAAAGTGTCGCATGTATGGCCACACGAGTGGATGCCCTTACTAGCACCTTTTTATTTTAGAAAGCCAAAATCCTTCTAGTTGTTGGGGCAGGAGGTCGGACCTCTGGAGCAGCCCATGCACATACGGTTCTTAGTAGAGATACAAAGTTTGCCATAGGGAGTTTTCATGGGGGCTGGTGCTTGGTTTCCCTAGAGAAGTGAGTGTCAAGGGTGGAGCCAGTGGGGTCAAGCATTTAAGTATATATTTTGAATAGCGTAGCCTCGGGAGAAACCCCATGTGGGATCAACAACTATTGTCCTATCCAGCCATAGGAATTGTGCTTGTCTTCTTTTAAACATTCAAACATTCAAGATCAAACATCAAAACATTGTGTCTTTTGTGTCTTCAAGTGTATGCAAAACATTTTTACATCAAACAACACACTTTTCTTTGTCATTTTGAGTCCAAACACTTGCAAACATTGAGTCCTCATCAACATTGTGTCCTCTTGTCACAAAAAAGGGTCAAAAATTTAGATTTGGTCACAACCAACAACTTTACAACTTGGAAAAATTGCACTTAGATTCAGGAAACGCATCTGTGTCTGATAGAAAAACATTTGTGTCTTGTAACCGCATCTGTCTAGGACAGAAATGTGTTTGTGTTATCATAAGAAAAATTACATTCACAAATTCTTGGAAATGCTTCTGTGTAGTGTTTAATAACGTTTGTGTTGGGAAACCACGTCTGTGAAGTATACAAGCACGTCTGTGTTCACTATTGAAAAAAATCTAAAGTCCACCAAACAAGAGCAATCAGTTTCAGAATTCTTGAGCTTCCTAGGTTATTTCTCCGGGTTTTCATCTAGCATTCAACCTATTTTTGGGTCTCACAAAGTTCATCATTGCTTTACACCTTACATTACATTCACATTTGTCTAAAATTGAGTCAAAAGGTCACTTGCTTGTCCTCATCTTGCTTTGTCAACACAATACATACAACAACATTTTTCTAAGTGGTCCCTCATCAAGGTCTATCACCTTTGGGTTTCATTTGGTCTTACTTGGAGTCAAGGTCAACTTACCTCATCAAGAGATCTATCATCTCTTTGGAAGTCACACCTACTCTACTACATACATGCTTGGTCTTACACTTTGGACATTGCAAGTAAACCTCAAATTCATTTACATTCCATCCAACTCTTGGTCTTCCATACTCTTTCCATTTTCATCTAGTCTCACACATCTTGGTCACGACCTAGTTCATGGTTGAAACCCACTCCTAAAAATCTAGGAGAGAAGCTAAAGAGGCTCAAGAGTCTGGAAACATGAGTGGCTATGAGTACGACAACAATATCTTTTTAATTCTGATTGTACCACATTACCTGACATGGACATCTATAGAAACACTCAAAATGTTGAGAACATGGATACTACAAACAACAATGATACACACAATGACAATGTGGACAACATTTTAGTACATTCAGCAGAAGTGGAAGACTCTATTATGGATTCCCATTTTAATAGATTGGTTGAGGAAATCATGAGAAGAGATAGACAATATTTCTTACAAGTGATGGCACAAAGTGGAGCTAAGATACCTCATGATTTTGACATGTCTCAAATAGTAGAAAATCGACCTATGCAAGAAACTCAACTCAACATGGATCAAAGGAGACCTAATAGTGGAGGTGCTAGAGGACCACGTTTCGTGCCTGAGTCACCATCATCCTTGTTTCAAAAACCTAAGGTCCCAAATGCACATGGTCAAGCTTATGATACTCATGAAAGAGCATCTCATGAACAACTCCATCTATGCAGACCATTATGGAAATCTTATGTGGATAAATACACTCAATTGCATACCAATGCTAAGGACCAACCTCCAAAACAATTGGATATCCAGAGGCATGCTCAAAATTTGGACACAAGAAAACCCCGTGTCAAATTTGGGGGCGCTACACAAGAACAAACTCATGACATGCATGTAGACTATGATATGCATGGACAAAGTAGATATTCCATTCCTCATTATGACTCTATACCAAGTGGTTCCTATATGCAGTATCATTATAGACCTCCTCCATATGAACATGTTTACGATCAATACCATCCATATATGAAATATCCTCCTCCTCCACCTGGTGGCTCAAGCATGGGATATGGTCCAAGAAGTCGGTCTCCACCCAAAAACAATTTGGAATAATAGATAAGGGACTTACAAAAGAAAATGGAGGACATAAATACACCAAAGCCAACTTACACAATGAGAGATATATGTCCCTATCCATTTGATAAAAGCATTCCAATGCATCCTTTCCTCACATATTTTGTAACACCAAAGTTTGATAAATACAGAGGAAAAGGAGAACCTAAGGCACATATAAAATAATTTTTCACAACTTGCATTGAGGTAGTAGCAGAAGAAACATACTTGATGAGATTGTTCCCAGAAAGCTTAGATGATCAAGCTATGGAATGGTTCTCCCAACTTCCACATGGAATTAAGTCATAGGGTGATCTTGCATAAGCTTTCATACAACATTTCTCATATAACATAGAGACAGATATATCAGTTACCACTTTGTGCAACACCAAGCAAAAGGATGGGGAGTAATTTTCATCATTCTTACAAAGATGGAGGAATTTAGCCAGCAGATGCTCTTGCGAAATTCTACAAAAACAAATGGTAGAGACGTTTACACAGAATGTCAATAGAGAAATTAGTTATGACTTGAGAAAAGCTTGTTTGTCCACTTTCAAGGACGCCATTGAGAAAGGCTTAGCAACAAAGAAGGTATTAATTGAGCAAGGAGTCATCGAGATATTCAAAGAAAACAAAGAGGATTTTAAAGGAAAGGACAAGCCACGATTTTGGAACAAGAACAAGAACACAGTAAATGATGGCGTTGTCTATGCTAACACGGTGAGACCAAAAATCATTCTTTCTGGATCAAGTTTTACAAACAACCAAGTGAATACTCGAGCAACTTCAAAACCACGAAGGAAATACACCCCATTGGGAGAACCACTTGAATCAACTTTCAAGAAGCTAGTGGCAAACAAGATAATAAAAATTCTAGACAATCCTCCATATGAGTCAAAGGTCAAACCGAATTGGTGGAATGATGATGAGTATTGTGAATATCACAAGAGCAAGGGACATAAAATGGGAAATTGCCATCACTTGAAGAACATTATACAAGATCTTATTGATAGAGGTGACATTGAGATTGAGGGACATACATCCAATCAAGAACATGAGATGTTTAAGGAACCATTCCCTAAACATGACAAGGGAAAAGCCAAAGCCACAGATGAGCAAGCCAACTATACCAAAGCATCCTATAACTATGATTCAACTGTTAATTACATTTCGATGGACAACTATGTTTCTACTATTATCATAAAGGACAAAATGCCTGAAAGTTCTACCCAAAGAGCCAAAGTTGTCCTAAAAGGCATTGGACCTTCTTTTGAATCTACCTCCGAATGTAATGTCACAACTCGTCGAGGTAAGGTCACTTTGCAAGGTGCTCCAGCTAAAACCACTGCTTCCTCATTAGCCAAACCTGAGTACAACCTAGTAGAACAGTTAGGGAGGACACCCACGCTTATCTCCATCCTTGAGATTTTACGCATATCCCCCGCACATAAAGCCATCCTTGATAAAAATTTGAGAGAAACTTATGTCCCCATTGATCTGAATGTGGACCAGTTTCAAGCCATGGTGGGATACCTTTTCGTTCCACATTCTCTTACATTCACTGAAGCTAACGATGCCTTCGTAAGCCAACCGCATAATGCACCTTTACACATTGAAGCCTTCCTCCACAAACATCGAATAAAACGAGTCCTGATAGATGGAGGAGCTGGTCTTAATATATGTCCTTTAAACACAATAATACAATTGGGATATTCAGATAAAGCTATAAATGCTACAAACAAAATTACCATCAAGGCATATGATTATGAAGAGCGTTCATCCAAGGGCATAGTCACTTTACCTCTCAGAGTAGGGTCGGTTACAAAGGATGTGGTTTGTCAAGTCCTAGACCTCGATCTCACATACAACATATTGCTAGGATGTCCATGAATTCATAAGATGATAGCAGTCCCATCTACATACCATCAATGCATTAAGTTTCCTCACGAGTTGAAGTAACAGTTAATGGTGACTGTAATCCATTTATATACTACAATAATTTGAGGCCAAAAGTCGAGACAATAATTCCAATTAATAGAGAGTCTATCCCATCTTCTGCATATATTGACCCTAAATCATTAAAAACATCAACATCAAAGCAAGGTGAGCTTAAAGGGAAATATCAGGATAAGGCATGGGTGAATACACTCTAAATTAAACCATGTGATTGCGACAAGTTATGAGTTCACCAAAAGAATATGGACGACCACATCCTTATAAACGGGTATCTATCATTACGCTAAAATGGGATCCTACTATATTCCAAAAGTGGGGTGAAATGGAAGAAGAAGACTTATACAAAATGTTGTACAAAGACCCTGAAGATGATGCACAAGATCACATCAAGATACCATGTGAAAAATATGGCAAAGGATTCAAGATCCTACAAAAGTTTGAGTATGATGGTAAAAGTCCTCTTGGCTTAAGAAAAGAAGGTATCACTTAACCTTTGCAACCAGAATTGACATTTAAAAATCAATTCTCAAAAGGGCTTGGTTTCATATATTCCAAGGTAAATACTCAAAAATCAAAAGAAGCATTGCAAATCATGATTTTTAATGATCAACAAGAGAACCGCTATTCCACTGACTCTAATGAATGGTAATGGGGTTCAGACAAATCCTCCAATGATTATGAACTCACCGAGACATTCAGAGAACCAGGTGAACCCATAGAAGAAGGAGAATTTTATAGAAAATTCAGAGTTGGTCAAGAAACAACCCTTGAGGATCCCACACAGTCTTTGTTTTTAGGTTCTAGGTCGAAATCATGAAGAATGAGGACACCCATTCTGGAATGTACTTTTAGTGATGACAATTTGGAATCATTCACGATCGAGACAGATGAGGAGAGTGCCAACGATGACCTCGACAACTACCTTGACATACCCGAATATAACTGTATCTTCACCCTTACTCCCACTGACTTTGAAAACATTGAAGGCCTTCCCCTTGTTCACCACCAACTCATTGATTGGGACTATGAAGGACTTGTACAATTCAACACATTCCAAAATGATGAGGGCTTCATCGACTATTTAGGCATACAAGATGATCTTCCTCTTGGGGACCATAAGGCGGGATACACTATAGAACTCAACAATGTGGCATATTTTGGTGAGGGTGTTGGGCCTTCTAGTCGCAAAAATATAGAAATAAAAACAAATCATGGGTTTTACGGTGAAAACCATATTGTGGCACTGTCTGACCCCAAAAAAGTAAAAAGAAAGGACGTATCTGAGGGTGAAAACCTCTCTGAGGCACCCAAAGATGGAAGGCTCAACATTCTCCCAGCATCATATGAAGAAAAATCATCCATGTTAGTAGAGGAGACCATCAAAACAAACATCGGTACATAAGAGATTCCACATAACATATTCCTGGCACAATCTCTGACAAAGAGAGAAAGACCAAAATTCATAATTTTCTTCACAAATTGACAAATCAATTTTGCATGGTCATATGCCGATATGCCTGGACTGGATCCAGATTTAGTAATGCATCATTTGACAGTTAAACCAAGAGCAAAGCCAATGAAATAGAAATTAAGAAAGATGCATCCACAAGTGGCATTATTAGTAAAGGTGAAGCTTGAAAAATTGTTGGATGTCAGATTCATACGACCAATTGATTATCCTGAATAGATCTCCAACTTAGTACTAGTCAGTAAGCCAGATCGCAGCATCAGAATATGTACAGATTTTAGAGACATTAACAAAGCTTGTCCTAAGGATGACTTTCCATTGCTAAATATCGACCTGATCATAGATCTCACAGCAGGTCATGCGATGTTATCTTTGATGGATAGATTCTCTTGCTACAGTCAAATAAAAATTGCATCTGAGGATCATCACAAAACAATGTTTACTTGTCCCTAGGGAACTTTCTGTTGGAATGTCATACCTTTCGAGATAAAGAATGCAGGAGCTACATACCAACGAGTCATGACTACTATCTTTCATGATCTTATGCACATAATTGTAGAAGATTATGTGTATGACCTCTTGGGAAAATTAGTAGACAGAGACACACATTTGGACATCCTTTCAGTTATTTTTGATTGGTTGGAAAATAACAAAGTGAGACTAAATCCCAAGAAATGTGTCTTTGGAGTAACCTCCGGGAAGCTCCTTGGATACATTGTTTCAAAAAGAGGAATTGAAGTCAATCCAGCAAAAGTCAAAGCTATATTAGAAATGCCACCTCCAAGAAATATCAGTCAACTTCGATCTTTACAAGGAAGACTCCAGTCCATACGAAGATTCATAGCACAACTTGCCGATAAATGTCATCCTTTTCAGCACTTGCTACACAAAAACATCAAATTCAAATGGGATGATAACTGTCAATAGGCTTTTGAAATACTCAAAGATTATCTTCTGAATCCACCAGTCTTGATGCCACCAGTCCCAGAACAACCCCTGTTACTCTCCATATCAGCTACACCAACAACACTGGGGGCACTCTTTGCGCAACAAGATGTTGAAGGCAAAGAAAAGATAGTATATTACATCAATTGTACTTTGGTCAATTATGAGCTAAACTACACACCAATTGAGCATGCATGTCTCAATGTGGTTTTTGCTCCACAGAAATTATGACATTACATGCTAACTCATAAAACTAAGCTAGTCGCAAGGATCAATCCATTGAAGTATCTTCTCAATAAGGTGACGCTTAATGGCAAACTAGCCGAATGGGTGATGATCTTGAGTGAATTCGACATTGAATATGTGGATAGAAAGGCAATAAAGGGACAAGCTATCGTAGATCAGTTAGTAGATGCACCCATGATAAATGATGCTCCTCTAATTTCAAAATTTCCATTTGACGACTCGTACACGTAGCACGGTGCAGGAGCTGGCATCCTATTTATCACACCCCAAGGGGATTCCATTCCTAAATCATATCGATTGTCATTTCCTTGCACTAATAATATAGAAAAATATGAGGCATTAACACCTGGATTACGAATTACAGTTTAGTGGAAGATCCAGAAACTTCATGTTTTTGGGGACTCTCAACTTGTAATTCGTCAAGCAAACAATGACTACCAAACAAAGGATGAAAAATTAATGCCTTACAAGAAAATGGTAGATGGCTTCAAGTAATATTTCATAAAGATAACCTTTGAGAAGATACCAATAGAGCAGAATCAAGCCGCAGATGCCATGGCTACTATTGCCTCGCTATTTGATCTACCACAGAATGAAGCCCGCTATGAGTTCTTGGTGGATAACCTTTTGGTTCCCTCATATGAGATCACTCCTACTGAGATAATATGTGTCGTTGGTCCTGATTCCCAGTTATATGGTTCTATTTTCACATACCTTCGTAACAACACCCTTCCTCCTGACTTATCCAACAACCAACGCCGCACTTTCATTCACCAATCTTCTTGATATGTTATTTTAGCTGATATCCTATACCGTCGAGGTCTAGATTGCATGTTCTTCTTAGATGTTTAGAAGGGGACGAAGCTCAGATTGCGTTACACAAAGTTCATGAAGGTATATGTGGTCCACATTCTAGTGGTCCTACCTTAGCCAAGAAACTCATCAAGACTAGATATTACTGGCCCAGTATGGAAAAAGATTCATATCAGTTTGCTAAGAAATGTAAGCAGTGTCAAATTCATGGAGACCTTATTAATGCACCAACACAAGAACTTCAACCGATTGCGACTCCTTGGCCCTTTTGTCAGTGGGAACTCGATCTCATAGGTAAGATTCACCCTCCTTCTTGCAATGGCCACAAATCTATTATCACTACCACAAAGTATTTCAAAAAATGGATTGAAGTTGTGCCTCTTACACAAGTCACTGGAAAACAGATTGCTACATTCATTCTTAACTATATCATTTGCCAGTACGGTATTCCTCTTTCCATCATCACTGATAACAGACGTCCCTTAAAAAACCAGGATGTTCACGAACTTTGTGATCGCTTCCATATTACCCATCATTTCTCCACTCCCTATTACCCCCAAGGTAATGGTTAAGCTGAGGTATCTAATAAAACCTTTCTTAAAATCCTCAAAAAGACAGTTGATGACGTTGGCCGAAATTGGCATATCCAACTTAATCCTGCACTTTGGGCTTATCACACAAGTGTTCACACACCTACAGGAGCCACACCTTATTAACTTGTCTATGGCGTCAAAGCTATCCTGCCTATTGAGGTTGAGTTACCATCTTTACGAGTCTCTTTGCATAACATTATCAGTGATGAAGACTACAAGGTCTCTCGCTTACAAGAACTAGAACTATTGGATGAACGAAGACAAACTAATTTTAATCACCTCAAGGCTTATCAACAACGAATAAGTCGCATTTACAATCACAATGTAAAGCCTCACACATTTTAAGTGGGTGACTTAGTTCTCAAGGAAAATCCCAAAAATTAGCAAGATAGAGAGAAGAAGGGCAAGTTTGAACCAAATTGGCTTGGTCCTTACATCATTACATTAGTCTATGGATTCGGTCCATATCAACTCTCAACACCAGACAAAGAACCTTTGGAAAATTCAATCAACAACATGCACCTTCGTAGGTTTTACACATAGCTCTTCCGAATATCCTAATTCAAAAATACAAAAAAATATATCAAAAATACAAAAAAATCATAAAAATAAAAATTCGTTACTTGGTGAAAACCTGACAAACAGACACCTTGTGACACAAAAAAAAATTGAAAAAAAAAAAGTAAAGAGAAATAATTTCGTCCAACAGTGAAAACCACTTTGGTGGTACCCTGGGCAAGTACCATGGTGAAAACTAGGTTATTGGTGCCGTGTGTAGAGACATTGCTCCTCCCTCCTTTAGGATTCCATCTCATCCTTTCACTCTTGCACACACTCATAGCCTATCCATCCATAATAACCTGACCCACTCCCATCATGGCTTGTTATTGATCTACCTAAGATTGGTTAGCCATTCATAACACTCCTTCCTTTTCACCCCTTTCTGTCCATAATAAATCAACTCCTATCTGTGGCTAAGGAAAATCCTAAGTCCAGTGATGGGTGTGGAACTGAGAGCATCACACGTTCCGAGGAGTACAAATTCTTCCAGTTTTCTTTAGTCTATCCACCCACAATCCACAATAAAACAACATTGCATTGCCGATCTGCAATAAAGCTCCGTCTTCTCCGCAATAAAGTATCAGTTTCACGGATTCAGTCAGTTTCATATGAGACACAACAACAAAAACGGGCTTCAGTGTAATGGCTGCCAAAATACCCTAGAGAAATATAGCTAAATACACATTAATTTAATTTTTTTTTTACAATACAACACATAACATCACTTAAGCAATGCAACGAGCACCCAAAAACATTTAAGTGTGATGAACATAGAATAATTCATTCAAGCTAATCAAACAATTACGCAAGCGAAATACAATATATCATTACTACTAACTCCCTAGGGTATCTCAATGCCATTACTTAGTCTACCCAAAAAGCTTTTGGAGTGAAACGAAACTCACAAAATCCAAATCTGACTGGGAGAATAGTGAAAACACCAAAGATAGGCAGAACAACGCTTTTGCATTGAAGTTTAGCGCTTTTGCATAACAGGTTAGCGCTTGTGTTAAATAGTTTAGCGCCTGTGTAGATAGGGACAACGCTTTTGCACAAAGGACAACACATATACATCGAAGGACAACGCAAATGCAATAACAGACATCACAAATGCATGAAATGACAACGCAAATGAATGAAAGGACAACCCAAATGCAAGAAAAGACAACATATATGCAGAGTCAACACTTTTGCATAAAAGGGACGGAAAATACAAAACTTTCGGCAGAGATTTAAAAATCAAACTTAAAACATAAGGCTTCGAAAAACATATGCACAAAGTCGCCTAGAACGAACAAGTAAGAAGAAATAAATAGAATATAGAGGGAGAGATTCCAAAAGCACATCCACAGCTAGGAGACCCAAAACTCATTCACAAAGACTTCTTTTGAGTCTGAAATACACAGGTGACTTTACCAACAACAGATAAGGCCAAAGCTACAACAAACAAAACTCCAATCACATGATCCAGACAATGATATAGGATCTCACTACAAGCAGTCATGAATCCAGACCTTTCAATACTGTGAACAACAACATACAAGAGACGAGATATTTCTCCAATACATCTATACAAACACCCATATAAAATAAGGTTTTCTCCATATATATAAATCTGAAAACTACAATAAATCAAATATTTCATCCCCAGCTCCCGAAAGACATTTTCAGACACAGAGAATACACAGAGAAATTTTAAAGCTGAAAATAAACAAAGACAAGGAACCCAACCTACACCCTGGGTGATAGATGAGAGTTGAGGTAGAGCTCCATCCAAATCCAAGGCAAAACCAAGTAACTCCAGCAACAATCCAAGCCAAAACCCAAAGAAAATTCTTGCAGAGGTATTTTTTGCAAAAGGAGAAGCCAACCCAAAAAACTTCATGGGAAAGAAAATAAAAAGCCAAACAATAACCAAAAATCTTAACCTCAATCTCAGCTAATCAAAATATTCCAATCGATAATATATTTTACCAACCCCATCATATAATATAATTTTACCTCCCTTATCAAATTCAACCAATCAGAGAAGAGAGTAGGTAAGATAAATATAAATCATGTTTTTACAATTAGGTGGGAACATTTTATTATTTTATTTTAAAGTGAATTTATACAACCCACTTAATATAAAAGTCAACTAATAAATAAAACATAAGCCACAATTAAATAAATCAAACAAGGAATTTAAATTAAATAAACCAAAGGCTCATAAATGAATTAAAGAACTAGATAACATTAAATACCAAATAAATATTAACCCATAGGCGATTAAATAAATAGATAAATAAATAAACAATTAAATACCATTAAAAGGTCAAATCACAAATAAATATAAAACCACAACATAAGCTAAACAATAAATATCAAATCATTAGAATAAATAAACATTAAATGTCAAGTAATTAAATACCCAAAAAGGGCAAGAATCCAATAAATTAAATTAAACATTAGATAATCAAATAATCAAATCGCTATTAATCAAAATAATTAAAATAAACATTATTAGCTATTTAATCTCGCATCAATAACCAATCAGCCTCAACATAATAGGATTAACCAACCAATACTAACATACTCACAACACAGAAGAAATCAAGCTTACTAACTGACATGGTGAATTGCACCAAGACGCTGACGACTCAGAGTGAACAACTTAGACCTCGAGTATGTGAGGGGAACTTGTGCCAACTCCAAACCACATACGATTGGGATTTAAAGACACGCTCAGACCTGTGGAGCCAGGTGGAGTCAGTGTCTGGTACCTGCAAATCCTGCATCCACAAAGAAACTATATGACATATGCATATATATATTATAACAGGCAAGGGTTAGAGAATCGCAACGACACATCCCTCTCGCAATGAGTGATGCGGAATTGTCTCTATCCCGAATACAGTCATACAACCATCAAACACACCATAAGATCAACTCATCATAGATAATCATTAAATATGGTTAGTACATAAAAACATCATCAAGTGCTTGATTAGTATAATTCATGATTATAGTAAGGCATGTAAAATCCATCAACACTTATGCTCATCAAATCACATGATCAATATAATCTTTCAATAGTCAATCACATAATAAGTATATAGTGTCTAATAAATCACACGATCAATAACGATAGTATCAATATCATATAAATCATCTGAAATAGCATATGCCCAATAATGTCTATCACACATGAATTAAAAGTCAACTCTAGTCAAAACAAGTCAAGTCGAGGGTGGACCCTACATTTAGCAAATCAAATCTTTCAACAAACTCAGACAACATTATGGTTCAGTGCTATCTATCCTTTTGTGAAAGTAAGCATTGTGACCAAAATCAAATAGACTTATACAAGTGACAAGAGACGCAGTGGATGTTGGTGTCGAGTCTTGGTTTTCTTTTGATTTTATCTTTTTGGTGACATGTCTTTTAGCTTTTCCGGGATGTCTCTAACTAGAGATTTTATCTCCATGGTGTCTTTGACTAGAAAGGCGAGGATGGGGTATCATCGCTTATTTTTCTTTGTGCTCTGTGGATTGTCTCTTAGTAATGCTATGACTTGTCCAAGGATATGAGGACACTGTGAGTCTAGTGTGAACTGGGGCATTTCTTGTTTGCGATTGTCTGATCTCCATGCAAACAGGTACAATGACTTTTTGGGTCGAACATATATCCGAATTGTCATAGCCTATTTGCCATAATAAAACTCAATGATGATAATAGCACAAGAAGATCTTTCACTTCCATATCTTTTATCTTTCATCCCCCTTTCTTGATTGACCTTCATCGCCCTTCTTGAGTCTGTGTAGCCCGCTATCACATGACTGAGTATAATGACACACCAAAAATATTTGCATTTCATGTAGTTTGCACCTGCATTGCCACATATTAGCATTTCATACATACATATAGATATCACAATTGCACCATATCATGCACACAACACATCTTAGCACATTTTACATTCTTATCATGTAAATAGTTATATTCATTATCCTATTCGTTTGCATTTCATACATTCACATATGCATAACATATTAAAAACATAAAAGAACAAAAATATTGCATTTCATCATGTACATATTTGCATCCATATCATAAGCATCATATAAAAACATGCATCACATAGGTACACATGCATATAGCCGCCGCAAGGATGTTTCAACTTATATATATCCAAAATCATAAGTGTCATGATACAATGATGTCAAAATACATATGGCTACACAATCACCCGAAGGTGTCTACATCGTCACACAAAATGGTACAAAAATTGATACATAGGGAGCCCTCTAAGGCTATGATGAACTCCCTCCCTTGGAGCCAGCTGGCCTTGATGGAGTCTAAGCCCTGGAAGTCCCTGCCCGAGGATCATCTCTCCACCTCGCCTCCACTATCTGCCTCTGCCTCCACCATCTCCACTATCATCTCCACCATCACCCTTTATTGACTCCCCTAGATCTGTCAGTCATAGAAATAGATGCTCTATCCAATATGCACTATACTCAGCATGTCCCTATGTCCTCTACATCTACCCAAATATCCCAAGGCATGGGAACCATATCATGCATCTGTGTCTGATGGGGTTTCTTTAGCTTGCTCACACTTCACCTAGTTGGTGTTGCTCAATTCCACCAACCTTACCAGGTCTAGCTATGCTCCAAGACCTCCAAGTCCTTCCCAATCTCTGCTATGACTTGCTCCTTACCAATCTCAAGGTGTTTGCAACAAGTGTATGACTAAGAACCCTACCATTTCAATGTGTTTCCCATATGCTCAATCTTGCTATCTTGACAACAACTTGTCAATTTCTCACTTTTAACCCCCATATTGTTGTGAGTCATTGTAGAGGTGTGGAGGTGGCATTTACCATGGAATTTATTCCATTTTGTCCATTTGTGGTTTTGCATTCACTATCTTCCTTACCGATGTCATAATTTTGCCTAGAAATAGGGCTACAAGGATGAGCCCCAATTAGGCCTCCTAAATCCAGTTTTTGAGGGTTTTTGGTTTTATGGTCCAAAAGACCTTGCAAAAAGGCTTATTTTTCTTCAATCACTCACCCATCCCTAATAGATTTTGTTGGTTTTAGTCTTCCACCTTGCTGTACAGTGCCCTAACCCAAAAATGAGGGTTTGGTAGGGTTTCTAGGCCTTTAACCGACAGTGATTGTTCAACTTTGTGAAATGGGTATCTAAATGACTTTTCAAGGTTTCTCCTTGCTACTTCAACTCTGTATGGACCTCATGAATCATCCCAAATTATTTGGTTAAGGTATTGTATTCACCCCTGCACTATGCCTTCAATTTTCACCATGTTTTCTCTAGCCGTGTTGCTCCTAGACTCGCCTAGAACAAGGTGGTAACCATGATGAAATCCACTTCCAGAACTGCTCCCTGCATATTTACACTGTACATAGGTTTTCCTTCCATGTCCCAACAGGCCGTGATGGAAGCACAGAGGGATTTTATGGGGCAACCATTTTACATGAATTTGCTATTTACAAGCCAAAACTGGCTGTTTGGAAACAAAACAACAAAAGTACTAACACACACTATCTACAAAGCATGAAATGAACCAAATAGTACTGGAACACACCAAAGAACTACAATCCAAAACTGGATCAATGGATTCAATCCATTTGAGTTCACATTTAATGCAAAATAAGACAAAAACAGTGATAACAGTTCGAAAATGAGTAGTTTCAGATTGTCATTCACAAATTTTAATGCTTCCAACCTTGGTAACCATGCAAGAGGAGGTTTAAATAGTCTTCCCCATGTGTGGAGGCATCTTAGGTCAATATGCTAACCCTAACTCCACCGCTAAGCTCTTTAGGACCAAAGTTGTCATGACAACTTTTACAACTTTTCACATTTTGTCTCTTCAACTTAAGCAACCTATTACAAGTCATTACTCATGACTTTTTAAACATTCCTAAGACTATTCTAAACCTCTCTAATGTTCAAACCAAGTTAAGTGTCTTTTAACTATCAAGAAAGCCATTTACCTACTCAAACTACCACCTACTCACAAAGTGCAAATCTAGAAAGAAACTATCTCACCTAGGCCTACACTTGACTCAAAACAAACTTTACACACACACCTTGACCCTCCTAGAGTCCTTACTAGAAACTTGACTTGGCTAAGGTCAGTACAAGCCAAAATTGTAGAAGGACTATGAGCCTAAGTCCTAGGTGCTCCTGCATCAGTGTCACTACCTGATCATAAGACAATAATGGACCTAAATGAGCATGATCCCTCACTGTCTGTGCATACATCCCTAAACCTCGTGGCATCCGTTGTATCCTACCGAACTACCTACTCACTGTATCAATCAACTGTCGCTCAATAACATATGGTGTCCGCTCGATCAAATACCTACTCCTGAACACATATGGCAGCTCCATTGTGTCATCCTCCCACTCCTTACAATCTCGGTAAGGCCTCCATACCACATTGTCTATCTCATCGATCACTCGACGCCAATACTCTAGCCTCCCAATCCATGGTTGGGAAGTAATCATATCATACTGATGCACATAAATGCGCCCATGTCCCCTGCCTCTAAAGTGTATCGATCATGTCACTAAAAGATGCTCATATGCCCATACCTGTAGTAATGTCACTCCGCACCCCAATCCTATTGATCCATGATATACAAACTGATGCAACTCATAATACAAGTGTGCCAGCAGACACGACCCCCATGCAAACTTGGTGTGCTCAGTCACCAATGTCTCCAAAGTCCTCCCCCATCCCACAACCAACCCTCGTGTCGCCCTATCTGCACATAGGAACTCGCTGATAACTCCTGCCAGCACCGCCGATAGAGCCAATCTTGTTGCTGTCATGGTGTCCCAAGCCACATGTCCTGCCCTCATCTCCAATCCTAGATCTTGAAACACTCATCTCAGTGCATCCCTGTCTCCCTCTCGATCATAAAGAACCAATTCCCCAACGATCGGTATCTGCAGTATCCTGTACACATCCTCCAAGGTGATTGTCATCTCTCCCATCGACAAATGAACACATACATGTCTCTTAGTGCCAGCTCTCAGCTAATGCAGTCAGCAATCCCATGTTCGCCCGAAACTAAGGCATATACATAATGTATCGCAATCCCATGGCCTCAACTGCTGCTCTATCCTCGAATGTCAGCTCTACTCGCAATCCCTGAGTTGAAGGAAATCTCTCCTGTGACTCCAGCATCAATAGGTCCTCTTGCAGTCAAGCAAAATCAATTGTGTCAATCCTAGTAGTACTCCTTGTTCATCACAAAGTGTTGCTTTTTATCCTAGTGCTTATATCTATCATATGTCACTCTATCCTAGTAGTACTCCCTGTTCATCACAAAGTGCCTCTTTTTTATCCTAGTGCTTATATCTATCATATGGCACTCTATCCTAGTAGTGCTCCATGTTCATCACAAAGTGTTGTTTTTTTATCCTAGTGCTTATATCTATCATATGTCACTCTATCTTAGTAGTACTCCCTGTTCATCACAAAGTGCTGCTTTTTTATCCTAGTGCTTATATCTATCATATGGAACTCTATCTTAGTAGCATTCCCTATTCATCACAAAGTGCCTCTTTTATCTTTTAGGGCATCTACTTGAGTGTATCCTATTGAGTAGCTTATCCAATTAACAACGTATGTTCTATCACAAAATTATCAATTTCAGCCTAATCCAATTGACAACGTATGTTTTATCACAAAATTGTCAATTTCTTATGGTACTCCCTATTCATCACAAAGTGCCTCGCTATATCTTATCCTAGGGTCTATGCTTGAGTGTATCCTCTTGAGTAGTTTCCTGATTGGCAATGTATGTTATATTACAAAATTGTCAATCCCAACCCTATCTGCTATCCTAGTCTTCCCTAGAGGACCTGCTTGAGTGTATCCTCTCAGTAGCTTATCTAATTGACAACGTATGTTTATCACATAACTGCCGATTCGACCTTGAAGACATAAATGTGCATTCATGACACAAACAAGCTTACATACTTCAGAGATATTTATGCATTTCACAGACACGCCTGGATTACACAGATGTGCCTTTGTTTTGCATAGACGTGCCTGCCCTACACAGATGCATCTACATTTCACAAATGCGCTCACATTTTCCATAGACGCCTTTGAAATCATAGACGCAGTTACACTCGACATAGACGCGCCTAACCTACCCAGACGCACCTGGCACCAACGCAGACACGCCTTCCCATCTTTTGACCCACTTGACAAGTTTCTTAGACATACCTAATGCGCATTTATTTCCCTACCTAACATGCATTTATGACAATAATTAATGCACCAAGGTACAAGGAGGTTTTGTGGTACTTACCGGCTCTCCTGCATCTGCTGGCCTCTGATATCGGCGAATGTGATCGGATCTATGCACCAAAGTCATCGTTGTTGACTCCACTCTCTACTCTCTTTGCACTCTGATCTCTTAGGTGTGTGGATGATAATGAGGATGCTTTCCCTTAGAGTCTATCTTATAGACTACCCTAGCCCTAGTCGGTCTTCTTTATCCTGTGACTCTGCCACTCTATCCGGTCTTGTCAGTCCTTTCTAGCCTTTCTTTCTTATCGAGAGATTGTTTGCGATCTTTTTAGACATTTTCATCCAATCTCTCAAGGGGGCATATCACTCTCATCTTGGGGTAACTTTGTATCTGTTCATCTTATCTTCTTTGAAACAACACGACAAACTGCATTGTCTCAAAGAGGGGCAAAATGCAAACACCTAAAATTGTCCTGTCTAATTAAA
This sequence comes from Cryptomeria japonica, assembly GCF_030272615.1. Taxonomy (NCBI): domain Eukaryota; kingdom Viridiplantae; phylum Streptophyta; class Pinopsida; order Cupressales; family Cupressaceae; genus Cryptomeria; species Cryptomeria japonica. The sequence continues at coordinate 286,803,855 of NC_081409.1, read as the reverse complement.
TAAATTAAAATATTTATTTAATTATTTTAAGCCTAATTCTTCTATTAATTGAGTAAATCTTTATTTGTTTTATTAATTCATTTATCCTCTTCTAGTCTTATTTCTCATATTTAAATTATCCTTCCCCTAAATTAAATAAATACTTTTATTTATTTAATTGATCCCACTTCTTTTATTAATTAAATAAATCTTTATTTATTTAATTAATTCATTAGCCTTTTCTATCGATGACACATGTCATTCATCTCTTAATTCCTACACTACCTACCCTCTCATTATTTTGTTATTTCCTCTACCTACCCTCTAATCCTAGTTGACCATCTATCTTTTACACCTCTTAATCTTATCCCTCCATTTCCTACAATGTCTTCTATATAAGGAGATACTTCCTTCATTATCAACCCTCCTAAGAATTCTATCATTCGAACTTTCATATGCGATCAAGCTATCAACCACATTTTCGATCTTTGTTGAGCTCTTGTGCACACATAAAATCTGAGAGCAAATATATTAAGCAAGATCAATGGAGATAGGAAGATTGGAGATTCAAACCCTAGTAGACATGTGATGGTATAATCTTTTTGATTTTGTTGATTTGCATTGTCTTAGGTAATCTTCATATGTTATGGTGGATCTTTGTTGTTGTTAGGCTAAGGTTTTGTGGTTGAATCTAATTTAGTCTTTCAATATTGTTGTTTCCATTTTTACCATAAACACTTGTAAATAGGTCAATTAGTGAGGTAAACTCCTTATGGATCCATTCTTTGAAGTCCATGGTCTGCCCTTTTAACCCTATTTGGAGAGCTTGTCAAATCACTTCCAAACGGTTGGTTTGGTATGATCATTTTCTCATAAATGGCCTAAGTTTTGTTGAATCTTTCATTTGGTGTAATCAACTTGTCCAACTTGATAACAAACCCTTGGGGCTTATCTAATATATTAAAGAAAAATATCTTTTTTAAAAATAAATTCAAACTCTTAGAGACCTATTGGATCCTAGTAGTTTCAAATGGAAATCTCGATAGCTCCTCAAACTCTAGTAAAACCTTACTTCTTCTAATAAATAAAAATAATGAATATTTAACAATTGATCTCTTCATAGCTCTATGTAGTCTTCTTTCCATTCACAATCATGACTAATTTAGCAATGACTAGAGATGGACTACCGCAAATAACCTTCATTTCTTCCCCCTTAAGTCTATTTACAAATAATTGATTCCACCTCTCATCATCTCTCCTTGCTTAAACTCACTTTGGAAGTGTTGTTTTTGCTAGTCCAAATGGAATAAACTTAGTTAACAAATTTGGAAAATGAAGGACGATGTCAATCCCAACTCCTGTCTTGGAGGGCCCTTCATGTGAAGCTCGCTGTTGGTGATCATTTCACATTTATTCACCTACTCTTTGTCCATTTTGTGCCCAAGTTGAGTCCATTAAACATGGCTTTTGGTTCTACCATCACTCTAAATAGTTGTGAATTTCTCTCTTTTTTTCACTCCCTGCTCTTTTCTCTTTTGAATTTGGTCTTAGAAAACTACTCTCATGGGACCTCTAAAGTCCATAACCTCATCTCCTAGACTTATAAGCAACTAAATTTTAAACACATTTGGAAATTCACATGTTTGATTTTTTTTTTCTAATACATACTATCCCACCTCCATTGAGCTTCACTTGATTTGTTCCACCCCTAGTCTGCATATGCTAAATTGTATTCCCCATTGCCAAGGCCTCAATCTTGAGCTAGCTAATAATCTTTATATTTAACTTCAAAATATTGAGGATTTGATCACAAATTGTAAACATTCATTGAAGGAACTATTATCTCCCTTGCCCACATGAGTTCTACTTTGGTTATCTTTGGCTCCTCCAATGCTCCAACTCATTGATATTAAGTTTTTATATATTTCTAATTTGCTCCAACTTGGTGCTATCATCAACGATGATAAAAAAATTGATGCTTACAACAATGCTCATGAAGAGATTCAACTATATGCATGTAATGATTTAGAATGACAAAATAGGCTTGCATTCTTAATAGTGCATGTTGTTTTAATCCTATCTTTTTAGCAACCATTGTTTTCAAAAGAACCATTGTATGGGTTATTGAGTTACTATGGCCAAGGATTTAGTTTGTTAAAACTATTTTAGTACAATCACCCAAGATGACAACTACTCCCAAGTCTACAATAGATTCTTCCTAATGGTTGTTTATATAATTGAAAAATGTTGAACAACCAATGTATTCAACTCTGCAACTATTGTACTATGGAGGTTTACTTTTGTCATTTATAGTTCAATTAATTCTTGCAACAACTCTTTTATACATCTAGGGGAAGCATACCAATAGCTGTTATAGCTAACTTCGTGCACCCACAGATTCTAAACGGTGCATCAGATTTTGACGATTTTTTTTAGTTGTCTCCACATGCAACTTAACTGCTTATAGCTATTGTTTTGACTTTTAGGTAATAACGATGCACACTGTGGGATCTATTATGCGAGCAAGGGTCAAAAAGTACACTTTTCAAAGTGTCGCTTGATACCTATTTAAAGATGCCCCAATAGACGTGCACTCACCAATACTTATGCACAAATGCCCTAGTAGTCGTGCGCTATGGGTATCATTAAAAGTGCACAAATGGGCCAATTATGGTCCAAAAAAGCTAAAAAATGAGCGGCTATTAGTATATGTATAATTTATTAATGAGCTTTTAGTTATTTGTTTTTTGATTTTTTTTAAATTGGTAATTGAGAAGTTGGATGTGCAAAAAGTGAATGGTTATTGGAATGAATGATAATTGATATTATTTCCCTAATCATTGATCAATTTTGATTTCTTTTCCTTATTCAATATAATATATATATGTCAAAAACATTACATAAAATAAATTGAAAACATAGATATAGAATGCTTGTCCAATATATCTATTTATATATATGCACTTCTTGGGGAAAGAGATCTTGTGTCAAGCTATGAAGAGCATTGGAAATTATGTTGATTTGGATGTGTAATGACAGAAAATCTGAGAAGGATCAATCATTTGTAACAATGTTCGAGGCAGACAGTAGTCGATCATTTGTTGCGGTAGAATGAAATATAACATTCTTTCCTACAGCTCAACCGTACAATGCCTTCCATTGCCCATGCCAATGTCAAACTGAGAGCATCCTATGCAGAAGGTCGTTTAAAGGAGGCATTACACAGACTGCTTACCACCCACAACCCTCCTGTAAACTTATCAACGTATCTTCAACAATTGCAGACCTGCGTTGCCAAGAAAACCCTTTCAGAGGGCAAACAAGTCCACTCTCTCATCAATGATCGAGGATTTGCATTTCCCTCGGATACGCTGTTACAAAATACTCTGATCAGCATGTATGACAGGTGTGGGAGTTTGGTTCATGCTCGCAAAGTTTTCGACCATATGTCTCAACCGAACGACTTCTCCTGGAATATTATTATTGCAGCCTACAAAAGACATGGCTTTCCTCAAGAGGCATTGAAATTGTTTCACCAAATGCAACTAAATACTGTTGAACCCAATAAGTTCACCTTGTCCACCATTCTTACTGTATGTGCCAATGTGGCATCTGTAAAGCATGGTTTGCAAATCCATGGAAAAGTGATTAGATGTGGATATGAATCTAATGTTTTTGTGATGAACACGGTGATAGGTATGTACTCAAAATGTGGTAGGTTGCATGATGCATGTGAACTGTTTGACAAAATGCCTCAGCGAGATGTGGTATCATGGGCTGCAATCATTGCTGTCTTTACAGAAAACGGGCTTCTTTGGAAAGCCTCGCAGTTTTTAAAGCAAATGCAATTGGTGGGTGTAGAGTCAAAATCGGCAATATATGCGAGTATTCTCGCAGGCTGCGCCAAAGTAGGATCTTTGGGACAGGGTATGGAAATACACCACAATATAACAGAAAGCGGATTTTTGTCAGATATTTTAGTAGAGAATACCCTAATTAATATGTACGCTAAATGTGGAGACATACAGAAAGCGCAAAAAGTGTTTGAAAACATGCCTCAGCGAAATGTGGTGTCATGGAATACAATGATTGTTGGGTATGCACAACATGGACTTTCTGATAAATCGTTGGAAATGTTTAAGCAAATGCATTTAGAAGATGTAAATCCAAACTCAGCAACATTTGCAAGTATCCTTACAGAGTGTGCCAAAATGGAGACTTTAGAGCAGGGTGTAGAAATCCATAAAAAAATAATTGAAAGCGGTTTTCTACCTGATGTTATAGTTGTGACTGCGCTGATCAGCATGTATGCAAAATGTGGAAGTATGCAGAAGGCAGAAGAATTGTTTAAAGAAATGCCTCAACATAATGTGGTCTCATTCAATGCAATGATTGTAGGATATGATCAAAATGGACTTGTTGATAAATCTTTTGAGCTTTTTAGACAAATGCAAGCAGCAGGTGTAAAGCCAAACTCAGCAACATTTGCCAGCGTTCTCCCAGCATGTGCTCAAACTGGAAATTTAGATCAGGGTAAGGAAATCCATAAAATTATAATCGAAAGCCTGATGTTATCAGACATTGTAGTTGTGACTTCGCTGATAGACATGTATGCAAAATGTGGAAGCATGTGGAAGGCACACAAATTGTTTCAGAAAATGCCTCACCGAAATGTGGTTTCATGGAATGCATTGATTGTAGGGTATGCACAAAATGGGCTTGTTAGTAAAACCCTTGAGATTTTTAAGCAAATGCAATTGGCAGGTGTAAAGCCAAATTCTGTAGTCTTTGCCAGCATCCTTCCAGTTTCTGCCAAAATGGGAGCTTTGGAACAGGGTATGGAGATGCATCAAAAAATAATTAAAAGTGGTTTTTTGTCGGATCTAGTTGTGAATGCCCTGGTAGACATGTATGCAAAATGTGGAAGCATACAGAAGGCGCGTGACTTGTTTGACAAAATGTCTCAAAGAAATGTGGTCACGTGGAATGCAATGATTACAGGATATGCTCAAAATGGCGATATTGATGAGGCTTTAGAGATTTTTAAAGGAATGCCTCAACGGGATGTAGTCTCATGGACTGCAATAATTGCTGGATATGCACAAAATGGATTTGTTGGTAAAGCCTTGAAGGTTTTTAATCAAATGCAATTTGGAAGTGTAATGCCAAACTCATCAACCTTTGTAAGCATCCTGCCAGCTTGTTCCAAACTTGGAGCTTTGGAGCTGGGTATGGAGATGCATCGAAAAATAATTGAAAACAAATTTTTGACTAATATGGCTATTACTGCCTTGATTGACATGTATGCAAAATGTGGCAGCATACAGAAATCACATAAGTTATTTGAAAAAATGCATAATCCAGATGTGGCCTCATGGAATGCAATGATTGCAGGATATGCAATGCATGGCTGTAGCAGTGATGCCTTAGGACTATTTGAACTAATGGAGCATTCTGGAACAAACCCTGACCGTGGAAGCTTCATTTGTGTTTTACATGCATGCAATCATGCGGGTCTAATGCCTGATGGCTGTAAATACTTCAATCTCATGAGTGACTCTTATGGCATCATGCCTACAATGGATCATTATGTATGCATGGTTGACCTTCTTGGTCGTGCAGGCTATCTTGAGGAATCCTTACATTTTATCATCAAAATGCCAATAAAACCAGATGTAGTAGTGTGGATATGTTTGCTTGGCACTTGTAGATCACATAAGAATATTAGAATTGGAGAAACTGTTGCAAAACTCCTTTTTGAGTTGGAATGTAAAGATGCTGCACCATTTGTTCTTTTGTCTAATGTCTATGCAGAAGCAGGAAGGTGGGATGATATTTGGAATGTAAGGAAATTAATGAAAGATAGAGGAATTAAAAAGATACCTGGTTGTAGTTGGATCGAAGTCTATAAAGTGGTACATGCTTTTTGTATGGGGGACAGATCACATGCGCAAACACAGGACATCTATTCAAAATTAGAGGAATTATCTTTGGAGATGAAAGCGGCGGGGTATGTTTCAGATACAAGATCAACACTGAATGATGTCGAGGAAGAGGAGAAGCAATTACTCCTCTACCACCATAGTGAAAAATTGGCAATTGCATTTGGATTGTTAAACACATCCCCTGGGACAACCATTAGAGTTGTGAAGAACCTTCGAATTTGTGGTGATTGCCACACTGCAACCAAGTTTATCTCCAAGATTGTTGCAAGAGAAATTGTTGTGAGAGATACAAACCGTTTTCATCATTTCAAACATGGGCAGTGTTCTTGCAAAGACTATTGGTGATGCTATGTGAAGCAAAGGATTGTGGGATAACAAGGTTCATGGTATCAGACTTGCAGTGGTAAGAAGGAATTAAGTTTTATTTTCAGCGTTTCTGACTGTCTACAGAAGTAGACCATACTTTTGACTTGAGAAAACTATATTGTCTTACGTATGTGTCACTTCCTAGATGTATATACTGCTGGGGTATTTTTCTAAAGCTCCGTTTCCTAATACTAGGTATTGAAGGATTCACAACATTTGAGCTGTTCATCAGGAAGCCTGAACAGTTCTGAAGTGAAAAGGTGAGGAAGGATCCAAAAGAATCAGAATTTGAAAGAGAAGAAGTACTTGAAGGAAATTGAAAGCTGCTCAGCAAGCAGGTTAGGAAAGGGTTTATTATCAAGCCCCTGGTTGAATGATAGTTGTGTACTATGACCTTAGTTATCTTATGCCCTCTTTTTCTCTTCTTGATTATGTTATCTTGTGACTGTCAGGTATGCCGTTTGAGACTAAATTATCTATGCAGGTGAGTTTTGTATCGCATACTATCATGAAATACCAGAGATTACTTGCTTCAAATTAGACAATCTCTTCGGTATGTTACCTGCTAATGACCATCGTACTTGAGTGTCTCAGCAGGGGGGTGTTCTAAATTGCAAGATTCTTCTCTCAAGGCTCCATTTTAGCATTTCATGTAAATATAATTTGCAATCTAGGCATAATATTCCTAATGCTTGTAGATTAAAATGGCAAAATAACCAAGAGTCTAAGACATCTCAAATAATGGCTGGAGATGTAGGCATCACAAGAGCAAAATATTAGTCCCTGCCTGCAGCAGGGTTACTAGTGTTTTCATTTTGCTTCATTTCATATTAGTCCTTTCCTTGAACTCCGTGCAGAACAAAAAATTAATCTCCTTCCCAAATGTTGGTGCTTATTTCCTGATTTGATTTCCTTAAAAATAGTTCTAATCTAATTTTCTGATTGGGCTGTTCATATTTTTCTGGTTAAAAAAATGTCCTTCGTTAAAAACAGGGAAAAAGCATCTCCAATTATAAAGCACATCAAGGTAAAATCTAAATCTATTTTGTTATGTATCTGTTGTTGACACCTGGGTAAAATTAAAACTAGTTTCTAAAGTTTGTGTTTTGGTCTTTGGAACTTTTCTGAAACTGGTTGCAGGGCATGTATCGGACAGGAGCAAGCATGACTGTTTGCAAGTGGACAGCTCTTCAATATATGCGCCGTTCTCCCTGTCTCAAGCTTTTAAGCAGCCACTTTTTTGGCTTTCTTCTTCATCATGTCTTGTATACATTCTCCTAATTGCCTGTCTCTGAAAGCTGTACTCATTAAACTGCAAAGCGATCCGGAGATATTTGCATGGGTGCCCAAATTGGTATCGAGACTAAGAGTGAGTTCTGTCCAAAGATTATATGGGTTTTTATAAATAGGAAGGTGTTGTAAATCTAAGCATGGACATGGTTTAGTATGCTTGTCTTCTGTAAACAGAGAGATAAAATGTGCTGCTTATTTTATTTTGTTGATTTTTCTTTTCTGTTATTCTCCTTATACTAATGCATGTAATGTAAATGTTTTTGTTAGCATCAGTAACAAAGCTTATCAGCTATGAAATATTTGTTATAATTGTGTGTAACAAGCCTCTGTATTGCCATGGCTCATATGGAATCCTATACATGACATGCAAGTAAAAAGTGAAAAATTCTGCAGCTCTATGGAAATCGATCAATTCATGCAATGCTGTTTGTTTTACACAATTCTTTACTCTGCATTTGTGTGCAACCAAATCAACCTGCATTTAGAATGACCATGATCTGGTGTGGTCCCTTGATTGTCTGGTTCAACTTTCATTTGCAAATATTTTCACTGCCTCACATATTTTCTCTGTTGTCTCTTCAGTGCCATGACCTTTTTTGTAAATTATGTGATTGCTTATTGAGCTGAAATATTTATTTCCTATTTTCACAAGATTTATAATTCAATCTAATGAAATTGGAGTAACAGAGATGATCCTAAAGTATTGTAGCTTAATATATATTTAGTCTCTGATAGTTTTTCTTTAAATTAGGCATGCCTTAGCATTTACAGGGCAAGTTTGAATGGATAACCGTCACAAAAAAATTGTTTGACAATCAATTCCAGAAACCTGATAAGATGGGATTGTGGTAAGATTGTAAGAGGTTGAGGGTGGGCCATAGTTTTCTATTTGGAGAAAACATTTTCCCCTGAAACAGGCTAAATCAATGAGCTAGTTTTCTTTTTTGTGTGAGAAAAAAATTAACCTTCACATGCTTCTAGATGGCATAAAATTTCCCAAAATTATCTGAGCCAAAGATGCAAATGTATCTTACCAACTCTGCAATAACCACAAACTCTTGTCCCCATAACTAGCTAGCTCCATTTTTATCGTAGTGATTCCTTTTTATTCTTGTGGGACTTTTCAAAACTTGTGAAGGGGCCACCTAAATCTAAAAATAGGAGCGATAATAATCTGTAAATGTGATTTTGTAATGATGATGAATGATTTCAGAACCCAGATTTGGACCTATGTGGCCCATGTTTCATGATTGGCTGAAACAAAAGTTGTAGTTTGTGTATTGACAAACCCTCAATAAGTGGAGTTTTGTGCATGTTGAAGCACACAATGGCTATGCTCCTGAGGTGTCCCCTACCAAATATGATCCCATCTCCCATATGGGATGTTTTGGGCACATGGGGATGGGTATGAAACATCCCCACCTTGTCCTCTATTTTGTTAAAAAAAGGAAACGAACTTGGAACACACAAATTGTTTTATCGGATGCTTGGGTATGTTGGAGGATGGCTAGCCATCCCGAAGATGGTCATGGGATGTCCAGATGTCCCTCAACTATCCTAGGGACAGCTAGTTGTCCCCTAATGTTCCTAGGCACATTTTAGTTGCCTGAGAAAAAAGTTTACAACCTTTGAATGCCTATTTGGTTTATGATATGGCCATCTTAGATTTACCCAAACCCTCCTTAGGGGTGCTACGTCTCAACCCTATTGGCAATTCTGCCCGTCAACCTTGTTGGGGGCATTGCCCCTAAAACCCCACCAAACTATAAGTTTGAAGGAGTAATAGACCAATGATAATCTGATAACAAAATCTATAAAATACATATCCCTTGTTGTAGATCTATACATCTTCACAATTGAAGTCACAGTTAAGGATTATTGTGTTTCATATATTGGACAACTTGTTCAGTGTACAAGGACTGCCACAAACAAAGTTGGCACAGTACAATCATTATACTGTTGAATGCAAGTTAAGTCTTAGTTAGTAGGAAATACCACTTTCATAATGCAGACATGTAGCAATCATGCCTTGCAAAGACAACAAGAGAACACACCCACCTATTAGTATCCTAGTTGAGGTGGAACTGGAACATAACCGTTTATAATTTTACATAATTGTTTTTCTTTGTTAATGAGTTTGATAGCAAACATCTAGCAGTGAAGGCTTTAGGAAAAATTCAATAATAAACCCCTTACCTAAATATACACACTAGCTAGGCATGTCTTTTTGACTCATGCTCATGCTCATGTATGCATGTATATGCGCACGTGCACACACACACATGTATACCTATGTACACATTTATACATATATACGCATGTACACATACATACATGTGTATACATGTGTATGTATGTGTATGTGTGTGTATAGAATATCATAATCCCTATTCAATCACCAATGTTCATAAAGATTCTATAATATCTATGATGAATGAATTTTTTTAAAATCAAAAGAATCAATACCTTGTGAGACTGTGAACACACACATATGTATACATATGTACACATATATACACTTGTATATATATACATATATACACATATACACATATGCACTTGTATATATATACATATATACACATACACATGTATATATATGTATATATCCCTATTCAATTATCCATGTTCACAAATGTTCTATAATGTCTATGATGAATGGTTTTCTTTTTAAATGAAAGAATCAATATCTGGTGAGACCTGTGAAGAAAAGTTCTAATACACACCACTATAACCTCCATTTGCATGAGCTACCTTCCACCCGTGTGGGGGTAAATCCAGGGGAATCAAACCTGTAAAATCTGTGGTTTCCAATGGCTTGACGGTTTGGTCCCCTAAGGGCTACATGATGAATGTTTGATCAATGCTATCATATGGATATTTTAAATTTTCTTTATATTTTAAAATCTTCACCGTTTTTAATAGACATCCCTTGCCATCCCCTAAAAATGGCCCAAAAAAAAGAATCCCAGAAGTGTGTTCCCCTATTCCCTTCTATCCTTGTCCCATAAACTTGGGAGAGCATAACACAATGACAATCTGCATTGTAATCTGTTCAGGAAGTAAATGGGTTCTTTTTGTAGTTGGTGATGAATTTAATGCTAAATTGCCTATCTATTTTTGAGTGCAGCATAAGGGTGTTGAAGTGTTTGTTCTAAGGAATAATTGGTCTATTGAGTTCAATGCAGAGTGTCGTAGAAAGAAGGATGTTTGTCAATATTAAAGAAGGAAATAAATTTGTTTTCAGTTCTCTGGGTCATCAAACTTGTGTATCCTTTATGTACTAATTTACAGATGATCATAGACCATTCTCAATGTTTTGCATGTTTTCATGAATTGTTAAATTTAAATTTAATCTATGAGTATTTTTAATCCGTAACTCTAAAACCAGATCTTTAAACTACTAGATGAAGATATTGCAGCCTCGCTATTACCTACTACACTTAGCTGGGCATAAAGTCAAATGCTTTTTGATCCTGTTAGATGAGAGAGATGGCATAAAGTACCTCAATGACAAGGATCTATTTGTGTCCTTGCTAAGGCTATGAAGATTTCTGTGTTACAACAAATTCATCTTGCCCTGTCTTTCCCATTTTATCAAAGCACCCATTTTTTAGTGAATTGTTTTCAATTTACAAGAGTGCTAGTTGTGAATTGTTTTTTGCGTAAGCTGGTCTATTATCTCTTTCAAGATTTCATGCTTTATTTTCTATTTTGGCATGTGATAATTCAAAGAAACAATGGACATAGTGTCCACCAATGTTGCTCATGGATCAATCTATAATCTTTTTTTTGAAATGCATAGTACCATGGTAGAGCAATAGAATGCCTTGCATGGTAGGTGATTTCTTTTCAAATTGGTTTTACAATATAATCCTATGTAATATACACATAAACATTTGGTGGCTATGTTTACGTCGTTTTCTCATATCTTGGTTTTGCAATTTGAAATCTTTTTGTTGCATTTTTTCTATGTTTTTCTCTAGTGTTTTGCTTACATTTAGGTTATGTGCTCCATCCCAATGATCTTTTGCTTCCTTCAACGTTCTTTACCATTTTAGAATGCTTCTTTAGATTTCTCAACAACCACAACTTTGCCCACAATGTTCAATTTTATTTACATCTACACTTCTCCAATAATCAATGCACTTGAGTATTGCATTCTTATAGTTTGTTGACAAATAGAGTTGTGCTTTTAACCCATAATTGTATGTCCCTCCGAGCAATTACTCAACACAACTCAGTGGTACTATGTATGACTAGGAACATAATTGCCCAACACACAGTAGCGTATTTTAGTCAACTTGTAAACAAACACCCAAGGATGTTAAATATGGTTAGTGAGTTTGGTTTCACACCTGTTAATTGTATTTGCTTCACATGTTCATGCAACCTTGGTAGGAACTCCAACTCCACTGCAACCCTTGTTTTTAAGTAAGCTAAAATGTTTCTTACAATTTTTATTTGATCTATTTTGATTTCAATAAGCTTTGTCAAGTCGTTATGCTTTTTTATGTTTCAACTTGTTAGAAGTTAAAAAAGAAAAACTAATCAAAACTTTATGTGTGAATGATGAGAGGATTTGTAGGTGCCTTTTCACAAGGTTGAAAAGGTTAAGATCATCATGATATTAATTAAGGTATGGACAAAAAAGTTAAATAGACTAATGTTATTATGAGTCTATCAAGTTGTAGTAATATAATTTATTATCTGTAATGCACAAAACAATAAAAAACTTAGACAAGACTAATATATAATACAATTTATTAGCAATGATTCTAGTAGGATAGGTGCTTCAAACCATTTATTATAAGCTCACATTTCTATATCATTTTAAAATACAATACCTCTAGTAATAAGGCCATAAATGAAAAGGTGAACATATCATTGAAGTTTTGTTTCACCTCATGAGAGCCAACTTTCAATCCAATAAATATCTCTAAATATCTTGATCTCCTTAATTTACAAAGTCTTTGTAGAATTTCTAACCAAAGCCAAGGGTTTCTTGTGCAAGTAAATATCGACTCACTAAGATTTTTGAACTTGATAGGCTGTGTCAAACCATTTAAAGACAACTGATTTGATGACAATGTGTTTCACTAGCTCCATTCTTTTAGTAATAAACTAAGATAGTGAGTTATTATTCAATAGAATAATATGTCTTATATAGGAAGGAAAGAAAACTGTATTTTAGTAGGATGTGAATAGCTTCTATGACAGTTACAAACACATAACTTAGAGCTTTATGACAATTAAAAACACATAACTTAGATCATGAGGGAATTCTTCTCTATAATTTTTTTATGTGGTCTAGGATCATTAAGTTCACCATTGACCTCAACTTTAGTAGAAACATCTTGAAATTGACCAATGACCATTCCAATAAATTAGTCACCCAAACTTTTTCTAACCATAAGTTCAATAAATACCCATTTAATCTTGTCACAAGGCTTCTCAAAGTCAAGCAAAGCCACTTATATCTAATCCAATTTGACTCAAATATCAAAATAGGAATAACTTTTGTCTACTGGCAAATTCTTTATCAACAATCTTATATGACATTAAAGAGCCTCACATTCCTCCATTTTTTTCTTTTATAGGAAAGTTGTCAGCCTCTTTAGGGATTAAATTAATGACTTGTTGAGCTTGTTTATGTGTAGGGTGTGCATGTGTGGTAGTGTCTTGGGTCTTGCATAGACTATCATCCACGTAATAGAGGAGAGACACTACATTGGCTTATCACACAGGTTTAAGAGAACTAAAGATCTCACTTAAGGCACAACAATTCCCCTAGGTCCCTAGAGTCCCTTACTTAGAGATGTAGAACATAAAGACATAACACATATGAATGATTACTAGCATGATTATTGTTTGGATTGTGCATAATTAGTCATTCACGAGATTACTAACAAATCCATTCATTCATTCTTAAAAGACAAAATGAACAACTAAGTACTAGGATTAAGCATTTGCATTAGATTATTCATCAAAATTCTCTCATTTGTAATGTCTTACACTCTAAATTCTATGAATGGTCATATAGAGCATATATAACACTATTCCTATCTTCCATGTTCTCTTCTCCCTTCTTGGCCTCATCCCCATCTACTTATAGTTTTCTCAATTATAGATCACGTGGTGGATATACCAATTTACTTTTATTTACCTACATAAGCTAGCTTCTTTAGTTTTTTACTAGAGATTGTTGATAATGACCAAAATGTCAAGGGCATATGAATTATTTCCAAGAAACTATTTATATGTTAATCTACTTTGATTCTCTTTTTGTTTTGTGGATGTAAATGAAACACCTCTCTTTCTCTCCTAGAGAATGGAAAGCTATGTTTGTTGTTGGTTGGGACTGCAACTCTTGTCTCAAACTAAAAAAACATGTTTTAAATGGGTTTTAGTTTATCAGTTTATTGTTGGTTATACAATGGTAAATTTTGGTTTTAGTCTTAGATCATACGACATATGAGATTTTTTATTATAATACATCACCCTAATTTATTATCTTTTTTAATTTAGTTGCTAAGAAAAATAACCTTATTGGCTAGTTTCTTTGGGATAAGTTCTTTATTTATTTGGAGGGCATTTGGACTAGATTTGTTAAATTTGTTGGCTCTTTAAAAATTAAGAAACAACCTTTTTTGAAGAAAAAAGGCTTCTAACTTCAACTTTAAGTATTGGGGGTAAGTGCACAAAGATGGGGGACCATAAAGGGGTTTTAAGTGGACACTTTCTTCCGCTCCCGAAATTAGCAAAGGTTAATCTTCGTTGAAAAATTGAAGATAGTTATGTTCAAAATTTGAAGATTCAACAAGAATAAGAGTTGTATTGCTTTGAATCTATTTTCTAAACTGCAATTTTTTTTATTGGAAAATGAGTTTAAAAAGGAGGTTGATGCAAAGTGCTCCCATTCTTATCAAAAAACATAACATAACGTTTGGTGTTATCCCTCTAAAATGTTAAATTAGGTTTAGTATTTCAAAAATCTCTTCAATGAAAAGTTAGCTAACATCATGTAGTTTATGCTTGATTTTTTTGCTAATTTTTTAATGAATATATGATTTTTTTTATTAATTTTCAAAATGGACGCATCTTGAAAACTAAAAATTTGAGTGTGATCCTCTCTAGAATTTTTGGAAACTAATTGAAATCAATTTTTTTGAGTGTGTAGAATTGAGTCTAGTTTTAAATTTTGATGAACAAGTAAAAAAAGAGACCAAACATACTATACACAAGATTTTGATGAAAAATGAAGACACTAGCAAAATAAATCAAATATGAAAATCTTAGCATATTTAAATTGTGAACAAAGTTATATGGTTAGAAAACTAAGAGAGATTAGAATGTTATTGCGATATTTTTTAAGTTTGCACTGGAAGATGTGCAAACTTGTTGGAGAGCACACTCAACATTGTGTCACTTTTCTAACATTTGTCATAAACACGTTTGCAATCATTGAAATTTTAGTCCAAGCCATTGGGTTGGATGCCAAGGAAAACCCCCAAAAAAGGTTTGGAATTTTCCAAAGTAGCTAATAATGCAAGCATATTATAATGTTCTCATGTTGCTGGGAACAAAAAGTGTGCTCTCGCACTCTTCGAAGTCTCTTCATAGAAACATAAGCACATAACAACACGCTCGTGTTTTTGTGAATAAAAATACTCTCTCTCTCTCTCTCTCTCTCTCTCTCTCTCTCTCTCTCTCTCTCTCTCTCTCTCTCTCTCTCCTTTAATTCACTCACACTCTTGTGAACATAAACACTCTCTCTCATTGAGATGGATGCATGATATTACGAACTTATGATGTTTGAGATATTAATATCGATGTTGAAATTAAATGACAACATGATTTAGACCAACTAAGTGCAATACTATTATATATGTGATATTTGAACTTATTGGGTGATTTTTCTATGCACTTCGGCTAATATGACCATGCATAGGTACACTTAATGTTTGTGGAGTGATTACAGGTATAAGAAATTTCTTCATTAGCTCCATAGTTCTAAGTTACCCAATAGTGATTATAAAATATAAAAAAGAGAAATTTTTGAGCTTTCTACATATAAATAAATTCATTGGTAAGTTAAAGAGGGTTTTATGGTTACTTGTTTAAAACTCAAATAAAAGATTATCACACACACGTGTGTGCATACAAAACATCTAAAGAAAAAAATCTAAATAATAAAAATAATAAAAATATTTTAGTATATTTTAATACCAAAGGGATATTTTTTGAAATGTAGAAAATAAAATAAATAAATAAAATAAAAGTTAAAAATTGATAAAATTAAAATGTAGGCGATAGGACCAAGACCCTTCCACCATGGAGCTTGACCCAAAACGAGCCATGGTCCCCATGGGCTTAGGCTAAGAGGGTCCATAGTCTCCATGGGGTCTTTGACCCCATTATGGGAATGACTTAGGCTCATGAGCCATAAGAGGGTTGTGGCAAATGGAAGGCTATTAATGTACCCTTATGGCTTAAACCCCTTTTGTAAATTTCTTTTACAATATTTTAAAAATATAACATGATTATATTTAAAACAATATCATATTTATTTTAATTTATAATTATTCCTCATATGTAGTGTATGTATAAAAATAGAGCATATATTTATTTATTTATTTATGCACACATACATGCATACATAATTCCTCACATATATGTATGATTATTTAATATATATAAAAAATACAACATAATGTATATATATAAATTCAAGAGTGTATGAATAATTTTAAAATATCTAAACATAAATAATACAGTTTTATAAGTATAAGTTAAGTGAAACATATAAATAAAATAAAATAAAATAAAATCATTCACTTTTGGTTTTTGGGAGAGTTGGGCTTCCAACTTCCATACCTCTATGAATCCTTGTTTTTCCTCCTCAAACTTGAAAAAAATGTTAGGATGATTTTTTTTGTCAACTTACCTTGTACTTTTTTCAACTAAGTGTGATGTCATATAAGGTAATATTGTTGAGCATTATTTGAATTTTCTAGAGTTAAATTTGGACATTACAATTGTAGGCTCACTTTGACCTATTTGTCTCCATAAAAATGACTAACATACAAGTGGTGTATTCTAAGGTGAAAGTTGGTGAATCTAAATGAGTTCAAGTAATTAAACCATCTAATCTAGACATCTGGAAGCTCTTATTTCCTATTTGCATCATCACATAATGAGCACAATCAAAGCATCACCATTGCATCATTTGCTTATATTGACATCTAAGTATATTGCAAGGTTACAAGTTTTCTTTCATTTTTAACCTTCTGATTAACTCAATAACAAGGATTTGACCTAGAAAGAATCCATATTCCTAGAAAACTCCTCAATATTGGCTATAAACATCTTTTTTTTTCCCTTTTTCTTTTTAAGATGTATGTTGAAGACATCAAATTAACCGAAATAAATAGATCAACCCATATAAAAATTATATCTCATAGAAACTTGTTCTACAATCGATTTGACATCACATATAAAATAAAAATAAATCAACATATCAAATAAAAATTGATATTTTTAAAAATATTAATTTCACATTACATAAAACACTGTTAAATTGTCAAACTAATTCTTAAAAAAATTAAATATAACATACTCTCCATTAAATATAACATTGAGATTTTTTAATTTTTATTTAATTATTAAAAAAATAATTTCATTATCATTATGAATCAGCTTCAACAAATGAATTGTTTGTTTTCTTAATTATTATTAACCTTAATATTTTATTTGAAAATATTATTTAGAAAGTCTAAACATTGACCTCACTCTGGAAGATAAATGCAATCGATAATAGATTTGTTTCTTAAATACTCATTGTTTGGCCACAATTAATTAACCATGAAATCTAGATGCCTTTATTAAAGGGTTGTCCATTTACAATAATTTTTTTTATTTGTATTTACCAAAATTTCTAAGGTTGAAATGGTCTTCCCTTGGAAAATTAGGGGAAAAAGACATCATAAGTGTTGTTGAATAATTAGTCTTTGTTATAGTAATATTTTCAAATATAAAAAAACGTGTTTTAAATATTTTATTTGTTTGAATTTTATATAAGTCTTGTTCATGTATCTATATAGATAGCATTGACACATTAAAATAAAAGAAATATTTATATATAAATTTTTTTTTATATTTCATATTTAGCTTATTAATAATTAAAAAAATATCTCAAATTTTCAAATTATATTAATTTTAATTATATTGTCAAGATGTTTTTTAAATAATAGAATCATATTTTGAAGGTCATTAACATGACAAAAGTCTATTAATTATCACTTTGGTTATACTAGACAAGTTTTCTTAGATAAGAATCAACAATCAATAAAATTTTAAATATTTTTTCTAGGTTAATGTTCCTACCCTAGACAAAAGGGTAGTAGAATCATAAGCACTAAATGTTAAGAGATTTTGTAAAGTATGGTAATATATAAACTAGTTATTTGGTTAATTTATGTGCTATTTGTTTAGTTAAGATTATATTTTTCAATCAAAAGTCTTATACAATACACAATATTTTTAAAAAATATATATAGTGGATATCCTTGTTTTATAATAGTGATAATAGTCTTGACTGCATATTTTTCTTATTCACTAACAAATGCTTGATTTATTATATTAGAAATTTTTTAATTGTAATATTATTGAAAATGGCATACATATTTATCATTTTTTAAAATAGAAATGAGATATTTATCACCAAGCAATGCATGTTGGAAGTGAAGTCCAATAGACTCCTTCCATTTTACCGCCAAAACCTTTGGTTCTTCATCTTCTGTTTGTAAAGCTCTTTAAGAGTTGGTTGAATATCATTTGTTGTGTGTATTCTGAAGCTGCTTGTAGCTGTGTATGAACAAACCAGAATTGGTCATCAATATAATTCATTCCCCTGCTTTAAGTGTGGACGTAGGCAATCTACCGAACCACGATAAATTGTGTGTCTCATTTGTCTTTGCCTGTAAATTCATTGTTTAGTTCTTCTGCTCTTCTAATTTCCTTTTAAATCCTAACAATTGGTATCAGAGTGAGGTTAGATCACTGTTAAGATTTCGGTGGTGGAAATTCCGGAATCATGGAAGAAGCGAAGATAGAGAAGTTCTCTGGTCAGAACTTCGGGTTATGGAAGGTGCAGATGGAGTCTTTGCTGATAAAGCAAGACCTTTCACTTGCGCTTGAAGGGAAAGCAAAGAAGCCAACTACGATGGTTGATGAAGAATGTGAAAAATTAGATAAGAAGCCAAGAGCGACAATTTTTCTCTCGCTGTCTAACAATGTTCTCTTCAATTTCACGGGTGAAGCAACAACGAAAGATGTATGGGATAAACTCACAACCATGTATGAAATGTCGTCGACTGCCAATAAAGTCTTTATCATGAAGCGGTTGTACAATCTTAAGATGAAGGAAGGTTGCACAATGGCAAATCACATCAATGAATTTAATACATTGATTAGTCAAGCAACTTCGGTGGGGATGACACAAGATGATGAGAGAAAGGCTATTCTTTCATTATGCTCTTTACCAAGCAGCTGGGATGGCGTTGTAACAATAGTTAGCACATCGATATCCGGTAAAAATAAGTTAGTTTTTAATGATGTAGCAACTACTCTTCTCAGCGAGGATTTGAGAAGAAAGAATGAAGAACCTTCATCCGGTGAAGCCTTAATGGCGGTAAGCACCGAAAATAGAGGTAGGAGCCATAATAGAGGCAAAAAAATTATCATAGACATTCAAAATCAGCAAGGAAATCGAAGTCTAGAAACAAAAATGGTGATTGTTGGTTTTGTGGCAAATCTGGTCATGTAGAGAAGGATTGTAGAAACTACAAAAGGGCACAAGAGAAGGTGCGAGACAATGAAGCAAATACAGTCTACGATAAAGATGATAGTGTACTAATCCTTTCAACAACTGACACTACTCCGGGTTCATGGGTGCTTGATTCTGGTGCCTCCCATCATGCTACCTTATGTCTTGAAGCGTTCATCAACTACAAAGGTCATTTTGGAAATGTTTTCTTAGGAGATAACAAAGCTTGTGAAACTACAGGCAAGGGTGATGTGTTGCTACCATTAGAAGGTGGTAAAACATGGCTTCTCAAAGATGTTCAACATGTCCCACAATTGAAGCGGAATTTAATATCCGTTGCACAACTCTTTGATCAAGGTTTTAATATGAATTTTCTTCCGGATACTTGGAAGGTAACTCATGGTACCATGCTGATTGCAAATGACAATAAATTGGGTAGTCTATATATATTTAAGATTCGTGGTGAAGTGGGAGCTGCAATGGTGATTGAGGACAACAAAGCGGATCTTTGGCATCAAAGGCTTGGGCATATTAGAAAGAAAGGGCTCCATGTTATGCATACAAGAAATCAACTTCCGGGTCTCAAACTTGTCGACTTAGCCTTTTGTGAACATTGTCTTTATGGCAAACAAAAGCAAGTCAATTTTTTGAAAGGTGGGCGTGATACGAAGACAACACCGCTGGAGCTTGTATACTTGGATGTTTTTGGGCCTACCGAGGTAACCTCCATTGGAGGAGCTAACTATTTTGTCACCTTTCTTGATGATTGTACAAGAAAAGTATGGATTTATATGCTCTCTAAGAAATGTGAAGTTTTTTCAAAATTTAAAATTTTCAAGGCTTTAGTTGAAAATCAGATTGGGCATAAGATTAAGTGTCTACAAACAGATAATGGTGGAGAATTTTGTTTACATGAATTTGATGATTTTTGTGCTGATAATGGGATTAGAAGAATTAAGGTTGTTCCTTTCACTCCTCAAGAAAATGATGCAGCCGAGAGGACGAATAGGACAATCCTTGTAAAGGCACGATGTATGTTATCAAATGCAGGTCTAGGCAAGGAATTTTGGGCAGAAGCTTGCAACACAACAATATACCTGATCAACCGAAGTCCCTCATCTAAATTAGAATTTGGTATTTTGGAAGAGGAATGGCAAGGGAAGAGGATTTCATCCTCGCATCTTCACGTGTTTGGATATGAAGCCTTCTCGCATATACCCAAGGAGAAACGAACCAAACTGGATCCCAAGTCATAGAAGTGTATTTTCGTTGGGTATGACGAAGAGAAATTTGGTTTTAGGTTGTGGGATCCGGTTCACAGAAAAATTATTCGCAGCAGGGATGTAATTTTTCATGAGACTTCTTTCCCTGCGCTGCAAGGTTCAAATAAATCAGATAAAGAGTATGTTCCTCTGTCTCCATTTCAAGATTATTCTACATCTATAGGTGATCTGCCACATATCTCTCATCAAGTGGGAGTCCCTATGTCCTCCACCACGATTGAATTTAATTCTCAGTCCTCTGACCAGACTGAGAATGATGAAGAGAGTGCTTACAATGGCTGCTCTCCGTTTAATTCTACAACAACACACTATGGTCGAAATTAAATTATACAATGTGAACCTGGGGGTCTGCAAAAAAGAGCACGTCTTCCACGGGTTAGCACTCATGTTGCATAAGATGTCCTCACACCGCCTATAACACTGCCTACATGGGTGGAGGAACATCCACAGGTTGAGCATATTGGCTCACATACTCACCGTCACGATGGGCATTCCTCACGGTGGCCTACATCATAGTCACCACAACATGCTGCGAAGTCTTCATGCCACGCAACACAGTCACCACCGCTCACTGGGCACTCACCACTACTTGCTGGGCAAACCACGCGGTTGCCCCCAAAGTCTTCCTCCGCAGGCACATTGCAGGTGCATCTTCCCATGTAGACCGTGAAGGATGCTTCTACAGCTGCATACGCTTCCTTGTAGCGTAGACAATAATCCACATGCCTCATGTGGACTTCATCCTCCCAACCTCATGCAAAATTCTGAGGTTGAACGCCCCGCAGAAGGTAAAATTCACTGTGGGCATCAATCATTAAATGTAAGCAACATTGATTTGCATAAATAGAGAACAAATGAATTGAATGATCCCACTACTCCAACAGAGAGTCAATTGAGAAAATCTACCAGGTAGAGGCGACCTCTAGTTAAGTTCTTTGACTATGAATTATTATTTTGTGAAGAAGCTGAGCCCACTTTGTTAATCTCTGATCAAACAGAGCCTGCAACATACAAAGAAGCTTGTAAAATTGCAGATTGTGATAACTGGCACGCTGCAATGTGTGAAGAAATGGATGCACTATTGCAAAATCAGACATGGGATTTGGTGCCACTTCCACTTGACAGAAAGGTATTACGAAATAAGTGGGTGTATAAATTGAAAGATGAAGCTAGTGGTCGGAAAAGATCTCGAGCAAGACTAGTTGTCAAGGGATACGCTCAGCAACAAGACCTCAATTTTAAAGAAATTTTCTTGCCAGTAGTCAAAATGACTACCATCCAAGTAGTATTGGGATTGGTTGTAGCCTGGGATCTTGAGCTTGAACAACTGGATGTGAAGATGGAATTTCTCCATGGCGACCTTAATGAGGAATTGTTTATGCATCAGCCTGAAGGATTTATTAAAAAGGGTCAGGAACATCTCTATTGTAGATTGAAACGGAGTTTGTATGGGCTTAAGAAAGCCCCACGACAATGGTATCTCAAATTTGACAAGTTTATGATTGATCACAAATTTATTCATTGTGAGTCTGATCCTTGTATCTATTTTAAAAGGCTTCCTAATGGCAAATTTGTCATACTTCTCTTTTATGTGGATGGTATTCTAGTGGCCGACACAAGCATGAAGATTGTTCGTGAGCTTAAAACTCACTTAGCTAATGAGTTTGCCATGAAAAACTTAGGGACAACGAATAAAATTCTTGGGATTAACATTTTTAGAGATAGGAAAAAGAGAGAACTCAAACTATCTCAGCAAGACTACATTAAAAAAGTATTGGACAGATTTGGTATGGCGGATGTTAAGTCTGTATGCATCCCCTTAGCCTCTCATTTTCAGTTGTCTTCTCAATTGTGTCCAAAAATACAAGAAGATAAGGATTTTATGGACAAAATTCCATACAAATCTATAGTTGGAAGTCTTATGTACGCTATGGTGTCTACTCGTTCGGATATTGCTCATGCTGTGGGAATGGTGAGTAGATTTATGGCTAATCCGGGCAAACCAGATTGGGAGGCGATCAAGTATATTTTGCGGTATCTCAAGGGTACTTCATATCTTTGCTTATGGTTTGGGAAGGGCAAGGCACACTTGCAAGGGTTTACTGATTCTGATTTTGCCGAAGATTTAAACAAAAGAAAGTCTACTTCAGGTTATGCTTTCACATTTGTTGGGGCAACGATTAGTTGGGCTTCTAAATTGCAGCATACAGTTGCTCAATCAACTGTCGAGGCTGAATAAATAGCTCTTTTTGAGGGAGCAAAGGAGATAGTATGGTTGCAACTCTTGTTCAGCGAGTTGGGTTTGAAGCAATCAAATTTTGCCTTGTTTTGTGATAATAACAGTGCCATCTTTATGACTAAGCATCAGATATCTCAGCCTCGATCAAAACATGTTGATGTTCGCAGTCATTATGTTCATCACATGGTCGAAGAAGGCAAGTTTCATGTAGATAAAATTCACACCGAAAAGAATCCAACTGATGTGCTCACTAAAGTTGTTAAGTGGGAGAAGTTCGATTTCTGTCGAGCTTCTCTCGACCTTTCAAATATTTGATAGCAGGACTGAGTGGGGGAATCTACTTGTTGCAGCAGTTCGTTGGCCTTCAAGTGGGAGATTGTTGGAAGTGAAGCCCCAAAGGACTCCTTCCATTTTACCGCCAAAACCTTTGGCTCTTCATCTTCTGTTTGTAAAGCTCTTTAAGAGCTGGTTGAATATCATTTGTTGTGTGTATTTTGAAGCTGCTTGTAGTTGTGTATGAACAAACCATAATTGCTCATCAATATAATTGATTCCCCTGCTTTAAGTGCGGATGTAGGCAATTTGCCGAACCATGATAAATTGTGTCTCATTTGTCTTTGTCTATGAATTCATTGTTCAGTTTTTATGCTCTTCTAATTCGCTTTTAAATCCTAACAATGCAAGAGCATCTGGGTCTAAGGCAATCTTGCGTCACCTTAAATTTTATTTTTTCTCAATTTTGGTTTGTGTTAGTGGTTTTAGGAATCTTTCAACATCAAAGAACCTTTGGTTTGGTCAAATTGTTAAAATTTCATATTTCCCTCTGTAGCGTCCTAAAATTGCGACACTTGCAATTTCGACTGCATTTGGGTCTTCACGATGGCGATGCAACACGGAACCTGAATGGAGACCCCGAAACTTGTTCATGACATCAAAAACTGCATTTTTCTGCACCCTGGCCTGATCCCTCCTTGCACCCTGCTGTCCCGGGAGGTGGGACCATGGCGCCCAGCGCCCTGGTCCTTCAGGACTAGGGTGCCCAGCGCCCTGGTCCCTAGCCCTATTTTGGGCCTGGTCTCTTATGGGGCTTCGGGTCTTTAAGTTTGCAAATTGGAAAATAATCTTCCTAGGTCAGCCTAAGGTCGGGAAAATCAGTCTATCAGCCCTAATTGACAAGTATATAAACTACATTTCCTCTCTCAAAAAGGGAGGAGGACATAGAGGAAAAAAAGGCGGAAACGATATTCAAGCATTCAAACATTCAAGCATTCAAGCATTCCTTCAAGCAATTGATCATTCTAAGTCTCCATTCAAGGCTAAGTGTTGCATCCAAGACAAGGATTCAACCATTGAAGAGGAGATCACATACAACACATTACATGCTACATACATTACACCTTCGCATGTAAGAATACAAACATTCTTACAACAAGGTATCAGTACTTGTTTACATTACAAACATTTACATTTACAGCATTCTCATTTCTTGGTTAATTCCAAAACCGGGGTTTGACCTAAAGGCAAACCCCTCATCCCTAACCCCCCAATCATCCTCTCTTTTTTGTGTGTAGGTTGCAGGTATGCGGCTGTAATTGAAGATCTGGAATCCTTGTGCAGAGACGAACAGATCCCCCTTCGTTTTGCGGATTTTTCGGAGGACCATGTGCACGTCGGGCGCCATCGTCCCGTCAACTTTCGCTCAAATTTGCAAAACAGCACCGTCTCGACATTTTACTGCTAATTCCAGGTCCGCAGCTTCATCCCATATCCCTATCTCTGTTTATAAGCGAATATTTCCTACTTTACATGCATTCCTAGTTCAATCTTTCTATCTACATTTCTTTACAAAAGAGGGTATCCTTGATGTCTTAACCCTTGAAACTCATTAGAATCCAATCTTGCATTGTGTGGGATTGGATCTTGTGGGTTTCAACCCCTCTTTTGAATGTAAAGTCTCTCCTAAGTGAAAACCATCAACCCTAGTGACCTCCCTTCTCTCTCCTCGGAGTTGGGAGGGGAGAACGACTAGGGTTCGATTTTTTCGCTTTACATTTTGGTGAACCCGACATGAACATCCTCATTCTGATTATTCATGGTTAGATCTGAAAATTTTGCTTCCCTAATTACATTTCCATGTTTGATCTTTTGCAAATTTTAGAGGCTAATTGCATAAAAACCCTAAAATTTTCTTTTAAGTAATTAAACTTGTGAAATGTTTAATTGTTAATGCTTGTTTCAGATCTACCCTTCTATTGCAAATTATCAATTCATATTTGTGCTTTAGTTCTGAAAATTAAGTGGTTAAGTTTCAAAACCCTAATTTTTAAAACCTTCTTGATTCAACCTTTGACTGATAATTTGACTGATCAAAACACTTCCAAATCGGCTGTAACTTTGGATTCCGCAATAAAATCACAATATCTTTCATCCCTGAAAATTTGGAAAAAAGTTGCGAGGACCGTGTGCACCCCGAGCGCCATCGTCCCCGACATTTTTTTCGAAATTTCGGGAGCTAGATCTTACTGTATTTTTCTGCTAAAATCCAGAAATTTGGCTGATTTTATCAAATTTAACACTTTCAAAATTAAGGTCAAATTTGGTCTAGTGATTGCTTGGATTAAGGCTTCTAATCATTCAAAAATCATTGAAATTGAAATTCATATCAAAATTGTGTTTCTTGCTATCCTAAATCTGAAAAGTGTGTTAGCATTCATTCAAAATTTCAGTGTTTTATTCAAATTCTTGCAATTTGTGACTTTTGAAATTAAGTGTTTAATTGTAGCAACTTTGATTTCCACTTTCAAAATTTGAATTTTGCATGAAATCGAGTCAACTTTTAAATTTCAAAACCTGCATTGCTTTCAGTATTCCTTCTAAAATCATAAAATTCAAAATTTCAGTTTCCCTCTCTTTTTCAAAATTCAAATTTTACATTTTTCAACAATCTTGGTAGGGTTCAATTTTGAGATTGCAACTTTAATTTGGCCTATCTACAGATTGTAAAATCACTCAATTTTTTCAGATTAGCTTTAAAATCATCATAACTTTCATCCCTGAAAATTTCGAAAAAAGTTGCGAGGACCATGTGCACTCCGTTCACCGCGGTCCCGGACATTTTTTCCGAAATTTCGGGAGATTGTCCTGATTGCATTTAACAGCTTAAATCTAGGAGATTGGCTGGTTTTATTGAAATTTGCTACCTCTAAAATTCAACATCTTCTCTCTTTCTTTAGTGTATGAGTTTTACAACAATAAGCCCTACTTACACTATTCCCGTTAGACGAAGCCTTAGAATTAAGTCCTTCCAAGGTGTAATTATTGAGGAGATGGAACCTAATTTGAATGGCCTTTTTAACGAGGACATGGGTAATTCCTCTAATCCTCTTAATGATGAAGAAGCTCTCCATGAGGTTTCTGTAGAACAACTTTCAAAATTGGATAACCAGTTTGATGATTTTCGACAATGGATGTCTCAAGAATACCCCGATAGCGAAGCTCTTTCATTAATTGAGGGTCTAAAACGTATGGTTCAAAGTGATAAGAATGGAATTGATATTTTGCGTGGTATTGCACACATTGTGGATTCGAATGTGATGCCTATGAAGAGTTGTGCCGAAACTTTAGGTTATACACAACCTCCTACTCAAGTCAATCAGTCTATTCCTTTGACGACTCCTATTGCTAGTACTCCTACTTTTACATCAAACATAATGACTACTTCAACACAAGACATTCCTCCTATGATCACCAGTCATGGGGGCAATCCCTCTTCTTCAATTAACCCTCTTCCTTCATTCAATCCAACCTCTTCATTCATTCCTTCAATAAGTGTTCCTATTATATCTCCACAAATGAACATGACGCAAGGGGGCAATTCGTTTAATCACTCCATTCCTCCTTGTAGTGTTCCTCCTTTTCAATCATCTCCTATGACTAACTATCATAGTGTCCCACCACCTTACTCTCTACCTTCTTTCAATAACATAACACCTCCATCACAATCTAACACGTCTAATATGAATTCTTCGACTGAAGCGACCATTAACATTCTTGCACAAACTATCTCTTCCTTACAGCAACAAATTGCCTCTATGAATCAATCTAAGTTTAGTGTGCCCACATTTGATGTTGCGAGCCCACTTTCTCTTGACATTGTTTGAGCTATCCCCCCTAAACATGTTGAAATTCCACATTTGGAGCTTTATAATGGTAAGGGTGATCCTCTAACACATGTTAAGACCTTTCAAACAATATGTACCGATTTTGCTTATGACCAAAGGTTGCTTGCAAAACTGTTTACTAGAACATTAAGAGACAAAGCCCTACAATGGTATTGCTCGTTGCCTTCCTATTCTATTACTTCTTTCGAACAACTTGCAAGTGCTTTTATTCAACAATTTCAAAACAATATAAGTCCTAAAGTTACTTTGATTGATTTAATGCATTGTAAACAAGGTGTTAAAGAAAAAGTGACTGATTTCATTGGTAGATATAAGCATTTGTATGCTCAAATTTCTTTTCCAGTGCCTGACAATGATATTGAAAGAATATTTATTTCTAATTTACAAAAAGATATTAGAGAAAAACTCCTGTTTTCTGAGTTTACTTCTTTCCAACAGTTGTGTGCGACTCTTCACAATTATCAACTGACTGTGAGTCAAATGGAACAAGCAAATCCTATGACTCCGAGTGATAAGGGTGATAGTAGTCAACAACCATTTGGGAAGTTTAAACCGAACAGAGAGTCCATTAAATTCAATGAAAACATCATCAACAACAATGTGAATGCGGCATCAGGTGTGCCTCCTATTTCTAAATTTTTCAAGAAAGAAAGAAAGTTTACTCCTTTGAATGAATCATTGCATAGTATTATGAATAAGGTATTGGAACAAAATGTGCTTACTCTTCCTCCTATAAGGCAAATAGATCCTGCAAAGATTAATTCACCCTATTTTGATAACAAATCTTTTTGTCAATTTCATCATCATCCTGGGCATGATACTGAATGTAAAGCGGAAAAATTGAACCCTAGTCGTTCTCCCCTCCCCAACTCCAAGGAGAGAGAAGAGAGAGTCACTAGGGTTGATGGTTTTCACTTAGGGGAGACTTTACATTCAAAAGAGGGGTTGAAACCCACAAGATCCAATCCCACGCAATGCAAGATTGGATTCTAAATGAGTTTCAAGTGTTAAGACATCTAGGATACCCTCTTTTGTAAAGAAATGTAGACAAAAAGATTGAACTAGGAATGCATGTAAAGTGGGAAATATTCGCTTATAAATAGAGATAGGGATATGGGATGAAGCTGCGGACCTGGAATTAGCAGTAAAATGTCGAGACGGTGCTGTTCTGCAAATTTGAGCGAAAGTTGACAGGACGATGGCGCCCGGCGTGCACACGGTCCTCCGAAAAATCCGTGAAACAAAGGGGGATCTGTTCGTCTCTGCAAAAGGATTCCAGATCTTCAATTACAGCCGCGTACCTGCAACCTACACACAGAAAAGAGAGGACGATTGGGGGGTTAGGGATGAGGGGTTTGCCTTTAGGTCAAACCCCGGTTTTGGAATTAACCAAGAAATGAGAATACTGTAAATGTAAATGTTTGTAATGTAAACAAGTACTGATACCTTGTTGTAAGAATGTTTGTATTCTTACATGCGAAGGTGTAATGTATGTAGTATGTAATGTGTTGTAAGTGATCTCCTCTTCAATGGTTGAATCCTTGTCTTGAATGCAACACCTAGCCTTGAATGGAGACTTAGAATGATCAATTGCTTGAAGGAATGCTTGAATGCTTGAATGCTTGAATGCTTGAATGCTTGAATGTTTGAATATTGGTTTCGCCTCTTTTTCCATCTGCAGGAATGGGAGACGAAATGTAGTTTATATACTTGTCAATTAGGGCTGATAGACTGATTTTCCTGACCTTAGGCCGACCTAGGAAGATTATTTTCCAATTTGCAAACTTAAAGACCCGAAGCCCCATAAGAGACCGGGCCCAAAATAGGGCTAGGGACCAGGGTGCTGGGCGCCATGGTCCTGGGGGACCAGGGCGCTGGGCGCCCTAGTCCTGAAGGACCAGGGTGTTGGGTGCCATGGTCCCACCTCCAGGGACAGTGGGGTGCAAGAAGGATCAGGCCAGGGTGCTGAAAAATGCAGTTTTTGGTGTCATGAACAAGTTTTGGGGTCTCCATTCAGGTTCCGTGTTGCATCGCCATCGTGAAGACCGAAATGCAGTCAAAATTGCAAGTGTCGCAATTTTAGGATGCTACATTTAGCCCCCACTTTAGCGGGAGTATAAGCGTACGCTCATACTTCCGGTAAAGTACAAGGAAACAACATTGAAAAGCTTTCACCACGTCAAGGCAACAAGATACACCAAGCCCCCAGTGAACTAAGGATCTTACGACTTCGATTGTCAAAGTAAAAGGGAAGATCATGAGGGAGAACCATGACTATCAGTAGTAAGGTTCCCTCACTATGAGTCATGCAAGAAAGATATCAAAAATTTTCAAGGCAAAGCTAAATTTGTCAAGAAATTTTCAAGTATCTTGAAAAGATATGGACGGGATGTATGCCCCCCTATGTTAAAGAGATCGCACACGCCTCACCTGGGGTGATTGCTTTAAGGTAGTGATACATATAAGAAATGAGAAAGGAGAGGAGGACATTATCACAAGGATTTAGCCCCCAAGTATGAGATAAGCCCAAGGATAATAGACACAAAACACAAAGCACAAGGTGACTTTGCTTTCCTCGGGGTCAGTATGCTGTATGATAATTCATGTATATCATATGTATGTATGCATAATTGTTCTTCATTCCCCAATCAAGGAAGGTCACCTAGAAGAAGGGAACACATGTGTCTTTTGAGTCAACATGAGAGAGACCAAGAGATCTCAATGCTTTGCATCGTCCTCAAGTAGACAACACCAAGGACAACAAATAGAAGAATGAGAATAACACATAGAAGAAGTAACGAAAGAGAGGAGGGGAGAATCTGCTATGCTAATGAAACTAGTCTAGCACGTCATCTACCCCCCAATCTTGTTGATCAATATTTCGGGAAGGTAGGAAACATGCTAGAGGAGGAACATCCAACACAACAGATGGAGCTATCACAAGATCCAAACAAGGGCTATGTTCATATCCCAAGCCGCGGTGTTCTTGTCTAGGAGATAGGATAAGTGCTTTAGAAAATGCGTTAGATAAATGGTTATCAACATCAACATATTCATATATACTATCAGAATGAATAGGAGTAACATTTTCATCATGAATAACATTTTCATCTATATCATCATCAAGATTTATAAAAATAGGATCTTTAACTCGCACAGGATCAAGACCATCATGCATCTTATGTTTAGGAGATTTTGGCTCAATTTTCGGCTGAGGAGAAAATGGAATAATACTGGCTGAAGGTGTTTTTGGGGATTGCAAAGGTTGAGAAGCAATTGCCTGAGCTCTAAGACGACGCTTTCATCGGTGTTCACGTGCAGAACGATTTCGTCTAGTCTTAGTAGGGAGTTGAGAAGATTGAGGAGGAGGAATGTTCTCATCCTTTTCACTTGGGTATTTAGGTTGTGGTCTCTTAAGTTGAACAATAGGAGAAGAGGAAGCTCTCTTCTCTCCATAAGAGGAAGGAGGAGGAACTGCTCCATATAAGGGAGGAATATTTGGTTTAGGAAGGAGACCAAGCCCATCATGACGAGGAGGGATAGGTCTACCTTTAGAAAGTTTATTAGACATAGGCATAGTTACATCCATAGGGATGGGTTGGGAATCTTCTTGAGGAAAGACATTGGTTTTATCTTTCAAAGGAAGAACTTCCTTCTCAAGAATGATAGGAATATCAAGTTTGGGTGTTCTAGGTTCACTTAGAGATAGGATCATATCTTTTTTCCACTTTTGATAAGATTTGAAAAGATGATCACTTCGCGGAGGAAGAGATTGGAATTGTTTAGGCCAAAAATAATCAATAGGAATGCTAGAAGTTCTTTCAGCTGGTTTAAAGAGACTATGATTGACAGTAACAACTTCACCATTATGGGGAAATTTCAAGCACTTGTGAATAGGAGAAGCAATAGCTTTCATGGAAGATAGCCAAGGATAGCCTAGCTTCACACGAAATTGTTCGGATGATGGAATAATAGCAAAGTCCACATCAAGGGATTTGTTATGGACCTCAATAGGTAATGTAATAGAACCAATTGCAGGAGAAGAAAATGCATCAAATAGTTTCACAACCACATTTGTTTCATCATAGATCACTTGATTCAATTGCAAAGTAAAAAGAAATTCTTCAGTAATGACATTAATCATACAAGAAGGATCAATAAGCACTCCACGGCAAGGTGTATTCTTGACTTTTGTAACTATATATAAAGGACCATCAGGTGCCCTGATAGTTTCACCGAAATCAAAGGTGATGGAAGGTTCTTTAGGGATTTTTTGCTGCTCCACAATGTTAATCACATTAGGAGTCATAGACACAAGATCATCAGGTGAGACAGAGGAATCAGTAGTGTCAATCGCATTAGAGGTATGAGAAGGCAATGGATCAGTAAAAATCTAAAGATTTTGGTTAGGAGGAGCTATAGATGTGTTGCCTTTATCATTCACACCAGAAACAGAGATAGTAGTATTATCAATCAAATCTTGAATTTTCCCCTTTAAAGCAAAACATTTTTCAGTATCATGCCCAGGATGTCGATGAAATTGACAAAAAGATTTGTTATCAAAATAGGGCGAATTAATCTTTGCAGGATCTATTTGCCTTATAGGAGGAAGGGTAAGCACATTTTGTTCCAATAACTTATTCATAATACTATGCAATGATTCATTCAAAGGAGTAAACTTTCTTTCTTTCTTGAAAAACTTAGAAATAGGAGGCACACCTGATGCCGCATTCACATTGTTGTTGATGATGTTTTCATTGAATTTAATGGACTCTCTGTTCGGTTTAAACTTCCCAAATGGTTGTTGACTACTATCACCCTTATCACTCGGAGCCATAGGATTTGCTTGTTCCATTTGACTCACAGTCAGTTGATAATTGTGAAGAGTTGCGCACAACTGTTGGAAAGAAGTAAACTTAGAAAATAGGAGTTTTTCTCTAATATCTTTTTGTAAATTAGAAATAAATAGTCTTTGAATATCATTGTCAGGCACTGGAAAGGAAATTTGAGCATACAAATGCTTATATCTACCAATGAAATCAGTCACTTTTTCTTTAACACCTTGTTTATAGTGCATTAAATCAATCAAAGTAACTTTAGGACTTATATTGTTTTGAAATTGTTGAATAAAAGCATTTGCAAGTTGTTCGAAAGAAGTAATAGAATAAGAAGGCAACGAGCAATACCATTGTAGGGCTTTATCTCTTAATGTCCTAGTAAACAGTTTTGCAAGCAACCTTTGGTCATAAGCAAAATCGGTACATATTGTTTGAAAGGTCTTAACATGTGTTAGAGGATCACCCTTACCATTATAAAGCTCCAAATGCGGAATTTCAACATGTTTAGGGGGGATAGCTCAAACAATGTCAAGAGAAAGTGGGCTCGCAACATCAAATGTGGTCACACTAAACTTAGATTGATTCATAGAGGCAATTTGTTGCTGTAAAGAAGAGACAGTTTGTGCAAGATTGTTAATGGTCGCTTCAGTCGAAGAGTTCATATTAGACATCTTAGATTGTGATGGAGGTGTTATGTTATTGAAAGAAGGTAGAGAGTAAGGTGGTGGGACACTATGATAGTTAGTCATAGGAGATGATTGGAAATGAGGAACGCTACAAGGAGGAATAGAATGGTTAAATGAATTGCCCCCTTGCGTCATGTTGATTTGTGGAGATATAATAGGAACACTTATTGAAGGAATGAATGAAGAGGTTGGATTGAATGAAGGAAGAGGGTTAATTGAAGAAGAGGGATTGCCCCCATGACTGGTGATCATAGGAGGAATGTCTTGTGTTGAAGTAGTCATTATGTTTGATGTAAAAGTAGGAGTACTAGCAATAGGAGTCATCAAAGGAATAGACTGATTGACTTGAGTAGGAGGTTGTTTATAACCTAAAGTTTCGGCACAACTCATCACGTTCGAATCCACAATGTGTGCAATACCATGAAAAATATTAATTCCATTCTTATCACTTTGAACCATACGTTTTAAACCCTCAATTAATGAAAGAGCTTCGCTATCAGGGTATTCTTGAGACATCCATTGTCGAAAATCATCAAATTGGTTATCCAATTTTGAAAGTTGTTCTACAGAAACCTCATGGAGAGCTTCTTCATCATTAAGAGGATTAGAGGAATTACCCATGTCCTCGTTAAAAAGGCCATTCAAATTAGGTTCCATCTCCTCAGTAATTACACCTTGGAAAGACTTAATTCTAAGGCTTCGTCTAACAGGAATAGTGTAAGTAGGGCTTATTGTTGTAAAACTCATGCACTAAAGAAATAGAGAGGAATTTGAATTTTAGAGGTAGCAAATTTCAATAAAATCAGCCAATCTCCTAGAGTTAAGCTGTAAAATGCAATCAGGACAATCTCCCGAAATTTTAGAAAAAATGTCCGGGACCGTGGCGAATGGGGTGCACACAGTCCTCGCAACTTTTTTCGAAATTTTCAAGGATGAAAGTTATGATGATTTTAAAGCTAATCTGAAAAAATTGAGTGATATTACGATCTGTAGATAGTCCAAATTAAAGTTACAATCTCAAAATTGAACCCTACCAAGATTGTTGAAAAATGTAAAATTTGAATTTTGAAAAAGAGAGGGAAACTGAAATTTTGAATTTTATGATTTTAGAGGGAATGCTGAAAGCAATGCAAGTTTTGAAATTTAAAAGTTGACTCGATTTCATGCAAAATTCAAATTTGAAAGTGGAAATCAAAGTTGTTGCAATTAAACACTTAATTTCAAAAGTCACAAACTGCAAAAATTTGAATAAAACACTGAAATTTCGAATGAATGCTAACACACTTTTCAGATTTAGGACTATAAGAAACACAATTTTGATATGAATTTTAATTTCAATGATTTTTGAATGATTAGAAGCCTTAATCCAAGCAATCACTAGACCAACTTTGACTTTAGTTTTGAAAGTGTTAAAATTGATAAAATGAGCCAAAATTCTGGATTTTAGCAGAAAAATATAGTAAGATCTAGCTCCCGAAATTTCGGAAAAAATGTCGGGGACGATGGCGCTCGGGGTGCACACGGTCCTTGCAACTTTTTTCCAAATTTTCAGGGATGAAAGATATTGTGATTTTATTGCGGAATCCAAAGTTACAGCCGATTTGGAGGTGTTTTGATCAGTGAAATTATCAGTCAAAGGTTGAATCAAGAAGGTCTTAAAAATTAGGGTTTTGACATTTAACCACTTAATTTTCAGAATTAAAGCACAAATGTGAATTGACAATTTGCAATAGAAGGGTAGATCTGAAACAAGCATTAACAATTAAACATTTCACAAGTTTAATTACTAAAAAGAAAATTTTAGGGTTTTTATGCAATTAGCCTCTAAAATTTGCAAAAGATCAAACATGGAAATGTAATTAAGGAAGCAAAATTTTCAGATCTAACCATGAATAATCAGAATGAGGATGTTCACGTCGGGTTCACCAAAATGTAAAGCGAAAAAATCAAACCCTAGTCGTTCTCCCCTCCCCAACTCCAAGGAGAGAGAAGGGAGAGTCACTAGGGTTGATGGTTTTCACTCAGGGGAGACTTTACATTCAAAAGAGGGGTTGAAACCCACAAGATCCAATCCCACGCAATGCAAGATTGGATTCTAAATGAGTTTCAAGGGTTAAGACATCTAGGATACCCTCTTTTGTAAAGAAATGTAGACAGAAAGATTGAACTAGGATGCATGTAAAGTGGGGAATATTCACTTATAAACAGAGATAGGGATATGGGATGAAGCTGCGGACCTGGAATTAGCAGTAAAATGTCGAGACGGTGCTGTTCTGCAAATTTGAGCAAAAGTTGACGGGACGATGGCGCCCGGCGTGCACACGGTCCTCCGAAAAATCCGCAAAACGAAGGAGGATCTGTTCGTCTCTGCAAAAGGATTCCAGATCTTCAATTACAGCCGCGTGCCTGCAACCTACACACAGAAAAGAGAGGACAATTGGGGGGTTAGGGATGAGGGGTTTGCCTTTAGGTCAAACCTCGGTTTTGGAATTAACCAAGAAATGAGAATACTGTAAATGTAAATGTTTGTAATGTAAACAAGTACTGATACCTTGTTGTAAGAATGTTTGTATTCTTACATGCGAAGGTGTAATGTATGTAGTATGTAATGTGTTGTAAGTGATCTCCTCTTCAATGGTTGAATCCTTGTCTTGAATGCAACACCTAGCCTTGAATGGAGACTTAGAATGATCAATTGCTTGAAGGAATGCTTGAATGCTTGAATGCTTGAATGCTTGAATGTTTGAATATTGGTTTCGCCTCTTTTTCCATCTGCCAGAATGGGAGAGGAAATGTAGTTTATATACTTGTCAATTAGGGCTGATAGACTGATTTTCCCGACCTTAGGCCGACCTAGGAAGATTATTTTCCAATTTGCAAACTTAAAGACCCGAAGCCCCATAAGAGACCAGGCCCAAAATAGGGCTAGGGACTAGGGCACTGGGCGCCATGTGTTAGGGTTTCAAGCAGATCCAAAGAAAATATGAACTAACAATTATATGCAGATTTAAATACAAAAGATAAAGAAATAAAACAGGACACAGATAACACAGAGATTTAACGTGGTTCACCCAGAATGGGTTACGTCCACCATACACAGCCGTCCAATCTTTCTTATTATCCAGCAAAAATAGTACATCAACCTTACAGTACTTTGCTGATCATTCGCCACATTTCAACAATCTCCCACTTGGAGACTGATCAGGCTCCACACCGAACAATCTCCCACTTGGAGACTGATACTACACGACACCACTGTACATGCAACATCCGCTGGATAAAACACTAGGACTTGACTGGTATAAATTCTACAATTATCAATCAAGAAGACCAACAGAAACTGATGAAGAAATCAGCTTCTCTTGTGGAACTGCCTTTGTGGACATATCGACAGGATTCTCACTTGTGTGAATCTTCTCAAGCCGTAACTGACCCTCCTCCAAAATAGTCCGCATGAAGTGGTACCTGAGCTGAATGTGCTTTGTCCTTGAATGAAAAGCAGAGTTCTTCGCAAGATGAATGGCACTCTGGCTATCAGTATACAATGGGCTATCCTCTTGTGTCTGACCCAATTCCTTCATAAAACATTGCAACCAAATCATCTCTTTGCTGGCTTCTGTAGCAGCAACATACTCAGCTTCAGTGGTTGAAAGTGCAACAACCTTTTGCAGCCTAGAAATCCAACTGACTGCAGTTCCCCCTATAGTAAAAACATACCCTGTAGTACTCCTCCGTGAATCAATATCACCTGCCAGATCAGAGTCAACAAATCCACTTAGAGCAGCGTTAGATCCTTTGAAACATAATGCCTTTGTAGTAGTTCCTTTCAAATACCGAAGAATCCATTTCACAGCATTCCAATGTTCCATACCCGGATTACTCATAAACCTGCTCACAACTCCCACTGCATGTGCAATATCTGGCCTTGTGCATCCCATTGCATACATCAGACTGCCAACAGCTAATGAATACGGGATGTTAGACATTTTATTAACCGCTTCCTATGCCTTTGGGCACATCTCCTTAGTCAATTTGAAATGACTAGCCAAAGGTGTACTAACTGCTTTTGCATCCTGCATGTTAAATCTTTTCAACACCTTCTTTATATACTCACTTTGGGACAAATTCAAGGTTCTATTTTTCCTGTCCCGTGTAATCCTCATACCGAGAATTTGCTTAGCTGCACCCAAATCCTTCATAGCAAATGACCTGGCTAATTTCTGTTTAAGATCATTTATATGTTGCATGTTAGACCCAGCAACAAGCATGTCATCAACATAAAGCAACAGGATAATATAACTGCCATTATCAAATCTCTTAAAATATACACAATGATCAGAATGACATCTATGATAACCGTGTTCAGCCATGAAACTATCAAATTTTAAATACCATTGTCGGGGTGCTTGCTTTAGGCCATATAGACTTTTCTTCAACCTGCACACCAAGTTCTCCTTACCTTTGACCTCATATCCCTGTGGTTGCAACATGTAAATTTCCTCCTCCAAATCTCCATGGAGAAAAGCTTTTTTGACATCTAATTGTTCAAGATGTAAATCATCTGCAGCCACAAGACTAAGTATAGTTCTAATTGAAGTCATTTTTACAACTGGAGAAAATATTTCATCATAATCTATACCCTTTTTCTGTGCAAAACCTTTTACCACAAGTCTGGCCTTATATCTTTTCTGACCTCCTTCCTCCTCTTTCAGTCGATAAACCCATTTGTTAGGCAAGGCTCTTTTTTCTGCAGGTAAAGGGACTAAGTCCCAAGTCTTATTTTTCATCAAGGAGTCCATCTCCTCTTTCAGGCCTAGCTGCCACTGTTGTTTGGCATCCACCTGCATTGCTTCTTCATATTCTTCTGGTTCACCAGAATCCGTTAATAAAATAGAATACAAAGAAGGAGAAAATCTTTCAGGGGGTCTACTTGTCCTCGTAGAACGTCTAACACTTGCAGGAGTTTGTGGGACAATCTGTTGTTGCTGAGCATCAGGTACCTGTGGCATTTTATTTTCAGGAATCTCATCCAACACCACATATTCTTGTTTGTCCTGTTCATGCTTCTTTTCCTGCATCTATTCTTTATACATAACCTTCTCGTTGAATATAACATCTCTACTTCTAATTATTTTCTTATTTTCAAAATCCCATAACCGATAGCCATATTCATCTATCCCATATCCAATGAAGGTACATTTCTGAGATTTAGCATCAAGCTTGGTTCTGTTTTCTTTATCAACATGGACAAAAGCTTCGCAACCAAAAGTTTTTAGAAAAGAATAATTTACCTTTTTACCAGTCCATGCCTCCTCTGGAATACCACCATCCAAAGGGGTTGAAGGTCCTCTATTTATCAAATAGACAGCAGTATGTACAGCATCTGCCCAAAAATGTAAGGGCAATCCAGCATGCAATCTCATGCTCCTTGCACGTTCCATGATGGTCCTATTTATTCTCTCTGACACACCATTTTCCTGTGGAGTTCCTGGAACTGTCTTCTGCTTTCGAATCCCATTTAAGGAACAGTAATCTTCAAATGCTTTGCTGCAATACTCACCTCCATTATCCGATCTGAGACACTTCAACTTTTTTCCTGTCTCATTCTCAACCAAAGCTTTCCATTTCTTAAAAGTTTCAAAAATATCTGATTTTTGTTTTAGGAAATATACCCATGTTTTTCTGGTTGAGTCATCAATAAAAATAACATAATAATAAGAGCCACCAAGAGATGATACCTGAGCCGGTCCCCATACATCTGAATGTACAAGCTCTAACTTCTCACTCTTCTTCTCTTTCCCAACCTTGAGAAATTTGACTCTTTTCTGTTTACCATAAACACAGTTTTCACAGAACTCTAAATCAATCTTCTTTAGTCCTGGCAATAGATTTTTGGAGTGAAGGATTTTCATCCCTTTCTCACTCATGTGCCCAAGCCTATGGTGCCACATTATCGAATCTGTTCTTGCAACATTTATTGTTGTTGTCCCTGCAGTAACTTTATCTGTAGCAGCTAAGGTAGAGTAAGTGTTACCAGTACACAGATATAATGTGCCTACCTTTGCACCTTTAGCTACTACTAATGATCCTTTAGTGACCTTCCACATACTATCTGAGAAGGTAACTATGCAACCTTCACTACTTAGTTGCCCTGCAGAAATTAAATTTCTTCTTAAATTAGGAACATGTCTTACCTCCTGCAGAAACCAGTCATTACCATTCTGCAACTTGATCTTTATCTTTCCTTTTCCAACAATTTGACAGGGCTCATCATCGCCCAAATATACTTGTCCAAAATCACCTTGAACATAATCTAGAAAATATTTTCTATGGGGTGTTGCATGAAATGAAGCCCCAGAATCTATTACCCAGGAATCATTAACATTATCCAAACATAAGATTAAAGCATCTTGTAAAGTATTACTTGCAATATTAGCTTCCTTACTGTCATTTTCATTTTTGTCTCCTTCTTTGTTTTTCCGAGACCAACAGTCTTTCTTTAGATGACCAGGCTTTCTACAGTACCAGCAATCTTTCTTTCCTCTAGATTGAGAGCGTCCTTTCTTTGACTTCCCTCGTGACTTCTCATTCCCAGGGCCTTTTCCTCTTTCCTTTGATCTTCCTCTGTTCTCCACATTCAAAACACTACCCGATGATGTTGGAGTCTCACCTGTGCTTTTCCTTCGCATTTCCTCGCTTAGGATAACACCAACAATATCATCAAATACCAAAGTATTTTTACCAGAGACAGAGTTACTTACAGCCATAACCAAGCTATTCCAGCTTTCTGGCAAAGAACATAAAATCAAGAGAGCCCTAACCTCTTCTGCAAAGGTAATTTTTACCGAGGACAATTGACTGGTAATTGTATTAAATTCATTTAAGTGCTCCGCTACAGATCCTCCCTCACTCATTTTCAAATTAAACAAACGCTTCATAAGAAATACCTTATTCGAAGCCGAGGGTTTCTCATACAGCTTAGCCAATGTTGCCATCAAATCTACAGTCATTTTTGCTTTTGTTATATTGAATGCTACAGACGCCGCAAGGCACAATCGAATGGATCCCAGTGCCTTTCTATCTAAAATGTCCCACTCTTCATCTGATATTGTGGTCGGTTTCTTTGCCTTTCCTTCCAATGGCCGCCACAAATCCTTTTGATACAAGTAATCCTCCATCTGCATTTTCCATAACTGATAATTCTAGCCGTTAAACTTTTTGACCTTGAATTTGGAATCCTCCATTGCTCCCACTCAAATCTGAAAGTCTTGCCAATTTACAGAAAACCTCGCTCTGATACCAATTGTTAGGGTTTCAAGCAGATCTGAAGCAAATATGAACTAACAATTATATGCAGATTTAAATACAAAAGATAAAGAAATAAAAGAGGACACAGATAACATAGAGATTTAACGTGGTTCACCCAAAATGGGTTACGTCCACCATACACAGCCGTCCAATCTTTCTTATTATCCAGCAAAAATAGTACATCAACCATACAGTACTTTGCTGATCAGTCACCACATTTCAACACCATGGTCCTGGGGGACCAGGGCGCTGGGCGCCCTAGTCCTGAAGGACCAGGGCGCTGGGCGCCATGGTCCCACCTCCAGGGACAGTGAGGTGCAAGGAGGATCAGGCCAGGGTGCTGAAAAATGTAGTTTTTGGTGTCATGAACAAGTTTCGGGGTCTCCATTCAGGTTCCGTGTTGCATCGCCATCGTGAAGACCAAAATGCAGTTGAAATTGCAAGTGTCACAATTTTAGGACGCTACACTGAAAAATGTTTTGCTTTGAAGGGTAAAATTCAAGATTTGATTGATAATAATACTATCTCTATTTCTGGTGTGAATGATAAAGGCAACACATCTGTAGCTCCTCTTGACCAAAATCTTAAGATTTTTACTGATCCATTGCCTTTTCATACCTCTAATGCGATTGATACTACTGATTCCTCTGTCTCACCTGATGATCTCGTGTCTATGACTCCGAATGTGATTAACTTTGTGGAGCAGCAGAAAATCCCTAAAGAACCTTCCATCACATTTGACTCCAGTGAGACTATCAGGGCACCTGATGGTCCTTTATATATAGTTGCAAAAGTAAAAAATACACCTTGCCGTGGAGTGCTTATTGATCCTTCTTGTATGGTTAATGTCATTACTGAAGAATTTCTTTTTACTTTGCAATTGAATCAAGTGATCTATGACGAAACAAATGTGGTTGTGAAATTATTTGATGCATTTTCTTCTCCTGCAATTGGTTCTATTACATTACCTATTAAGGTCCATAACAAATCCCTTGATGTGAGCTTTGCTATTATTCCATCGTCCGAACAATTTCGTGTGAAGCTAGGCTATCCTTTTCTATCTTCCATGAAAGCTATTGCTTCTCCTATTCACAAGTGCTTGAAATTTCCCCATAATGGTGAAGTTGTTATTGTCAATCATAGTCTCTTTAAACCAGCTGAAAGAACTTCTAGCGTTCCTATTGATTATTTTTGGCCTAAACAATTCCAATCTCTTCCACCGCGAAGTGATCATCATTTCAAATCTTATCAAAAGTGGAAAAAAGATATGATCCTATCTCTAAGTGAACCTAGAACACCCAAACTTGACATTCCTATCGTTCTTGAGAAGGAAGTTCTTCCTTTGAAAGATAAAACTAATGTCTTGCCTCAAGAAGATTCCCAACCCATCCCTATGAATGTGATTACACCAATATCTAATAAACTTCCTAAAAGTAGACCTATCCCTCCTCGTCATGATGGGCTTGGTCTCCTTCCTAAACCAAATATTCCTCCTTTGTATGGAGCAGTTCCTCCTCCTTCCTCTTATGGAGAGAAGAGACCTTCCCCTTCTCCTATTATTCAACCTAAGAGACCACAACCTAAACACCCAAGTGATAAGGATGAGAACATTCCTCCTCCTCAGTCTCCTCAACTTCCTACTAAGACTAGACGAAATCGTTCTGCACGTGAACGCCGACGAAAGCGTCGTCTTAGAGCTCAGGCAACTGCTTCTCAAACTTTGCAATCCCCAAAAACACCTTCAGCTAGTATTATTCCATTTTCTCCTTAGCCGAGAATCGAGCCGAAATCTCCTAAACATAAGATGCATGATGATCTTGATCCTGTGTGAGTTAAAGATCCTATTTTTATAAATCTTGATGATGATATAGATGAAAATGTTATTCATGATGAAAATGTTCCTTCTATTCATTCTGATAGTGAATATGAATACGTTGATGTTGATAACCATTTATCTAATGAATTTTCTAAAGCACTTATCCTAGCTCCTAGACAAGAACAACGTGGCTCGGAACATGAACATAGCCCTTGTTTGGATCTTGTGATAGCTCCATCTGCTGTGTTGGATGTTCCTCCTCTAGCGTGTTTCCTACCTTCCCAAAATATTGATCAGTAAGATCGGGGGGTAGATGACGTGCTAGACTAGTTTCATTAGCATAGCAGATTCTCTCCTCCTCTCCTTTGTTACTTCTTCTATGTGTTATTCTCATTCTTCTATTTGTTGTCCTTAGTGTTCTTTACTTGAGGACGATGCAAAACATTGAGATCTCTTTTGGTCTCTCTCATGTTGACTCAAAAGACACATGTGTTCCCTTCTTCTAGGTGACCTTCCTTGACTGGGGAATGAAGAACAATTATGCATACATACATATGATATACATGAATTATCATACAACATACTGACCTCGAGGAAAGCAAAGTCACCTTGTGATTTGTGTTTTGTGTCTATTATCCTTGGGCTTATCTCACACTTGGGGGCTAAATCCTTGTGATAGCGTGCTCCTTTCCCTTCTCATTTCTTATATGTATCACTACCTTAAAGAAATCACCCCCGGTGAGGCGTGTGCGATCACTTTAACGTAGGGGGGCATACATCCCGTTCATATCTTTTCAAGATACTTGAAAATTTCTTGACAAATTTAGCTTTGCCTTGAAAATTTTGATATCTTTCTGGCATGACTCATAGTGAGGGAACCTTACTACTGATAGTCATGGTTCTCCCTTGTGATCTTCCCTTTTACTTTGTCAATCGAAGTCGTAAGATCCTTAGTCCACTGGGGGCTTAGTGTATCTTGCCTCCTTGACGTGGTGAAAGTTTTTCAATGTTGTTTCCTTGTACTTTACCGGAAGTATTGGCGTACGCTTATACTCCCGCTAAAGTGGGGGCTAAATGTAGCATCCTAAAATTGTGACACTTGCAATTTCGACTGCATTTGGGTCTTCACGATGGCGATGCAACACGGAACCTGAATGGAGACCCCGAAACTTGTTCATGACATCAAAAACTGCATTTTTCTGCACCCTGCCTGATCCCTCCTTGCACCCTGCTGTCCCGGGAGGTGGGACCATGGCACCCAGCGCCCTGGTCCTTCAGGACTAGGGCGCCCAGCACCCTAGTCCCCCAGGACCATGGCGCCCAGTGCCCTGGTCCCTGGCCCTATTTTGGGCCCGGTCTCTTAAGGGGCTTCGGGTCTTTAAGTTTGCAAATTGGAAAATAATCTTCCTAGGTCGGCCTAAGGTCGGGAAAATCAGTCTATCAGCCCTAATTGACAAGTATATAAACTACATTTCCTCTCTCAAAAAGGGAGGAGGACATAGAGGAAAAAAAGGCGGAAACGATATTCAAGCATTCAAACATTCAAGCATTCAAGCATTCCTTCAAGCAATTGATCATTCTAAGTCTCCATTCAAGGCTAAGTGTTGCATCCAAGACAAGGATTCAACCATTGAAGAGGAGATCACATACAACACATTACATGCTACATACATTACACCTTCGCATGTAAGAATACAAACATTCTTACAACAAGGTATCAGTACTTGTTTACATTACAAACATTTACATTTACAGCATTCTCATTTCTTGGTTAATTCCAAAACCGGGGTTTGACCTAAAGGCAAACCCCTCATCCCTAACCCCCCAATCGTCCTCTCTTTTCTGTGTGTAGGTTGTAGGTACACGACTGTAATTGAAGATCTGGAATCCTTGTGCAGAGACGAACAGATCCCCCTTCGTTTCGCGGATTTTTCGGAGGACCGTGTGCACGCCGAGTGCCATCGTCTTGTCAACTTTCACTCAAATTTGTAGAACAGCACCGTCTCGACATTTTACTACTAATTCCAGGTCCGCAGATTCATCCCATATCCCTATCTCTGTTTATAAGCGAATATTTCCGACTTTACATGCATTCCTAGTTCAATCTTTCTATCTACATTTCTTTACAAAAGAGGGTATCCTTGATGTCTTAACCCTTGAAACTCTTTAGAATCCAATCTTGCATTGTGTGGGATTGGATCTTGTGGGTTTCAACCCCTCTTTTGAATGTAAAGTCTCTCCTAAGTGAAAACCATCAACCCTAGTGACCTCCCTTCTCTCTCCTCGGAGTTGGG
Organism: Cryptomeria japonica; assembly: GCF_030272615.1. Taxonomy (NCBI): domain Eukaryota; kingdom Viridiplantae; phylum Streptophyta; class Pinopsida; order Cupressales; family Cupressaceae; genus Cryptomeria; species Cryptomeria japonica. Next base: position 286,759,800 of record NC_081409.1, on the reverse strand, counting down.
GAGGGGAGAACGACTAGGGTTCGATTTTTCCGCTTTACACCCTCAAATGTAATTTTGGAGCTTTGTAGGCTATTTTTAAGAAGACAATTGTTTTGAAAAATATTTGAAGATGGGTTAAAATGATTTTGCATGGATATTCTTTAATGTATTTTGTCTAAAATGACAAAGGTTTCATGGCTACATTCTTCATCTTTGGGATAATTTATTTTTCTATGTTCTATTTTGTTTGTTTAAAAAAATAATTAACTATTAAGATTTTTAAAATTTAGAGAAAAATATTTTATTGGAGATCTTAAGGAGGTCATTACATGCATCTTGACTAGTTATTAGGTGAAAGAGAGCTTCTGTAAAAAGTTAAGCAAAGTATACATTTTTAGGCTACTAGCATAAGTTAAGACTTTCAAAATATAATTTTCTTAAATTTTTTTTATAAAATATCCAAAAGAACTTGAAAACAAATAATTTATGATTTCTAAATAAGGTGAGATGATTAAGACAGTGCAATAATATCATTTTCAAAGCCATTTTACTGATCTAATTGCCTATATCGATAGGAAATAATCTTTCATTTGTAAGGGTGCGGTCTCATGGAGGGGCTTGAGCTTCTAATTTTTACGAAGAGGAGGTCCCATGAAGAAAAAAATTGCTACAAGATTATTTGGAATCTTTTTCTAAAAAATAGAAGCTCCTACTTTTTAGGCTTGCATATTTGAGTGGGTGAAAATGGGGTGAGGCTAGAAATTGCCCCACCAGCTTAAGGATGTTATGTGCCACTTGTCAAACATTTAGTTTAGATTTCATGGGACCAACAACTTAAAATTTTTCCTAAAAATCTCAACAGCTCGAACTCTATTTTTTAGGAAGCCCCCCTCTATAAGACCTTAGTCTAATAGTTTTCTTCAGCCTCCTATTGGAAGTATTGAAGACTAAAGTGGTAATTATTTTATGGAATTTATAATTAGTAAAAGAATTAGTTTTAAAGAATAAAGGAGAGGACAAGGATAAGGGAGAAGATATGAGTGGAAGTAATTACCCCATTTTTAGCTTTTAAAATCAACCAATAAAATAAATATGCTTCGAAAAAGGGCCGTGCTCCATTCTTTTGAAATGTAAAAGTAAAAATTTAAAAGATATTAATATCGACTTTAAAAGGAGGAAGATAGAATTTAAGAATAGTGTAGAAAGGAGTGGAGAATGGGGGTGGGAAAAGAAGAGTAGTGGGGAGTGACGTTAGCCCATACTTGGGGATGTTCGAATAACAATGGTATTTTTTTAAAAACAAAAAATTGAAACATGATTGTTGTGTACAATGAAAGGGAGGTAGTTTGGATAGAAAGAACGAAGAAACGTGTGGGAAAATGTGAGATTTTGCCAAGATCAAGAGGCAATGGAAAGCACAAATAAGAGAGAACAAAATAGAATGACAAGAACAAAACTGTATTCTCATCAGTATGCAAATGATCAACTGGATTAACCAATACAATGAATATAGGCTTGCTTATATAGGCAAGGCCATATGGATGTACGAGCACACAATTATGACATGTGGCTCAATGAGAAACAAGGGTATGTAAGAAATACTAGGGGTAGGTAGGAGAAATAATATAATATTCCACAAGAGGTGGATGACCCACCGAATGTGGAGTGTAACAGCAAAATAAGACCACAAAAGGTGGAATTTCTCCTACAAGCTCTATCCCTATGTGCACACTTCCCTAAGTGTCTCAAATCCAAACTACGAAGAGATGCATTGTCCTAAGTTAACTTAAGTAAAGCGTAATAATTTACACCAACAGAAAATAAAAGAGCAAACCATTCTTAAAGCTATTTATAAATATTAGTAGAATATATTTGGAATAGAAATCAAGAGCTATGAATTGTTACCTAAGTTGTAGAAGATCCTATGTTATATATATTTTATTTATTGTATATATATATATATATATATATATATATATATATATATATATATATATATATATATATATATATATATATATATATATATATGAATGAAAAGAATTTAGCGTGATTGAGGTTAAGAAGTAAGATTTGTGATCAAACTACATTTGTTTTTGGAAAAATAAGAAGAAAAAATAAATCTTCTACCCTTGTAACTGTACTAGAAGGAGGAGGATATTCCTAAAGATATTTATAGGACATCTAAAGAGAAATGAAGAGAAAATAAGACTCATGTAGATTAGGCATGTCCTTTTCATAAGGATACCACACATATATTATTAAACTCTCCTTAGTTTGACTTACCATAAAGATCAAATATATCTTATTAATAGATTATCAAGTTACACATGCAACTAGACAAGAAAATTAATATAAAACCCCAATTGTAACCCTTTATAGTTCGCATTGTATATGTAACTTGGGAACCCAAAACATGCATAACTCTTTGAAAATAGATAACAAATGTTAGATATCAATATATTTAAGTTAAATATAAATGTCAAATGAGATTGTACAAGATGGTAGGATAGGATATACATCAATTTTATAAGGACAAAGAATGATATTAACTATTCAACATGATGACTTTACCAAAAAGGATTGATGTCTTAGTTCATTATCTATAGAGTCACTTAATGTGAAGAAATAAGTAAACACATTTTTTTATATAATAATAAGAGAAAGATATGAATCAATAAAAAATAGAGAACTAGTATTGAATTCAATATCCCATTAGTCTAGAGCTATAGTTTAACTTAAGTGTAATTAAAAAAGTCAAGGAACTTCACATAACTAATCATTCTTTACTCATCCATAAACTAACAAATAATCCTATATGATATTTTGAAAAGGAGTTCATAAATTATTTCAACATATTTTACAAATCCTGCAATTGTTAAAAATAAATAATAGGAACATGCTAACAAATAGAACCCTAAGGTACAAATGATTTTATTATCCCTTAAAACTCCCTAACAAATATAGTGAGATCCAAATCATAGAGAAGAATTTCTCTTGATAGTATTTTCCTTCTCTGTATTTTACAAAATAATGAATAACACAAGACTTCTTACTTAAACTATAACTTAGACACTAAATGTTATGCTTACCAAAGGACAACCTATAATTTTTTTGGATGAGACACACAAGTTATAACAATCCAAAACTTCAAAAAAGAGCATCCATCTCAACTTGATAAAGAGGACTTACATTTATATCTAACAATAATGCTCTATATATACTACAATACTAACACTTACTCCAGTCTATTGCACTTAAAATTGAGTTCCCAATTGAACCTAGTGTGAAAGAACCTCTATGCCAAAGCATTTACTAACACAAATCAAGTGACTCACTCTTTAGATTTAGCAAGAGAGAATTAACATAATCAAAATTGATTGCATGCTACCATTAGTATTTATACAATGACATTCTCTAGGATCAATTTTTCTTGTTGTTGGCAACAAAAAGAAGGAGAACTGAGGTGGGGGGTGAATCAATTTTCACCAGATTAAATCAATTAAGCACAATCTCAAATCTGATCAACTGCAGAAAAAAGAAAGATAACAACAATAAAAATAACACACATAGAACCAATATTTTTGACATGGAAAACCCGGTTAAGGGAAAAACCATGGTGGGAACCTACCCACAATGAGATGATACTATGTAGTAGTATGTGTAAATATTACAATGGGGAATGCACATGCATTCAGATAGATTGCCTAGAGCTCAATGCTCAAATTACAATGACCCAAAAGGATCCAACCCTCAGGGAATGACCACTACCTTACAAAAAGATTCAGACTATGATCCATAAAGAATGAACTACAAAAATAGCATCTGCTAATGCCTGATGACAGTTCCGGTTAAGCTCAAATGTCTACCCTTCACCAATTTATGCTCAACACACCACACCGAAAGATGATTTCACTTTTTCGCACATACACCACTCTCTAATAATGCATAATCAATACCTCCTACCAATCACATGAATATTACATACAAATCATCAACCTTGATTACAAGGTCAACAAAACCCATAGCACCTAATTACCAAAATTACATCACACGATACATAAATCAACCACCATACCAATACAATGCCACATATGACATAGCATGGACCTAAATCAACTCCTCAAATACGCACCACCACTAGAATTATCACCAAGATCAATCACAACATGTTACACCACCAAAATATCGCATAACACGAAGAATATCACCGGACAATGAAGATCATCAAGAACTCGCATAATAATCAATGCGGACCACCAAAACAAATAGGAAATGATTAGGAAACACCAACAAGTACATTAGAATCATCCACAATAGCTGCACTGTAGGGTAAATAAGTGGGAAGAAATGTAGATTAAAAAAAAGGAAAATAATAAAAGGGCATATATTTATATGCATATAATGAATTAGGGTATAATTAAAAAAGAAAGAGACAAAAAAAAAAAAAAGACTTTATTTTATATTAAATTTTAAGTTAGGGTTTTGCATGAAGATTTTTTTTGGAGATATGGGGAAACTTCTATAATAGTTAAAATATATCTTTATATATATATTGAGTTTGAAAAATCTATAAGATTACGCAAATTTTGGGTTAAATAAATCATTAAGTAATTTATTATAAATGTGTTTTATAATCAAGAGGACCAATATTGTTGTTTTTATAAACCTAAGAGTATTTTAAAAGGATGATGTTAAAATTGAATTGTTATACTTGAATATAGGTTTAGGAGATTATTCTTTATGGAACATATGCCATTTTAAATTTAATTTACAATAATATTTTGCTCACTTGAGTTAATGAATTGAGTTAACACACACATAGTTAAGACAAAACATGTTAGCATGTTAAGTGTTAGCCATTATATTGTTATCTAGTTGCTATTTAAAAAAAAAAAATTATCCTGTTCTTACCCTAAATTTTGGGCATGACATTTTGGTATCAGAGTCAGGTTTCCACACTAGGAACCTTACTCCACTTATGTTTCGCTTTATATTATTTAATTTATTTTATTATATTGATTTTTATAAGATACTTAAATTTAATTGATTAAATATTTTTCTAAAAGAACTTAGTTATTTAATTTATTTTATTTTTCCTCTTAGGATGCCTCTGATGACGTGACAAGCTCGCAAGTGTGGAAGGGGTCCTAGGTGTGTGTGCATAGCACGCGAAGAGGTAGCTAGGGAGGAATCAGTTCTAGAAGAGAACCTAGAAGCACCTCCCGAACAACCAAATGATCCTAACCGAAACCTCTTAGAAGCAATCCAGAACCTAATTGGCATAGTTCAGGAAAGGATTCCAGTAGAGAACCCTCAGGTTAGAAATCAGGACTCTGGGAGTCATAGATCAGTTGAGAGGGAATGAAGCAGGAGCCCAGCTCCTATTCCTGTAGAGAGTCAGGGTGGAAATGAGCTAGAGTCTGTGCACATACCAGGACCACCTCCAGTGGTGGAGCCAGTTTATTTTGAGAGAGCTTGTCAAGATCCAAGGGATCTTATCAGGGAGGTCATGCGCCTCCAGCCACCGTCTTTTGGGGGCTCTACTGACGGGGTAGAAGTTGAGGCATGGCTTTTGAGCCTTGAGAGGTGCTTTGCGTTGTGCTCTTACGAGAGCAACCTAAAAGCACATGTCGCAGTCCATCTGCTGAGAGGAACGACCTCCAGATGGTGGAGGCAGGAGGAGTACAAATGCATATTAGTTCCTGATACTCTCACTTGGAAGATATTCACAGAGAGGTTTAGAGAGAGGTACCTATCAGAACATTTCAGACAGTGTCAGATAGACGAGTTTCATAACCTCCAAAAAAAGGGCTTATCAGTAACCCAATATGAGAGCAAATTCTTTGAGCTCTTGCCTTATGTGGATTATCTAAAGGATGAGAAACTTCTCGTCAACCACTTCATTAGAGGGTTAAATGCCGGTTTAGCTGGGCCATTGAGGATGTCCGCTTCAGAGAGCCTTCGGGTTGCCGTGGAGAAGGCACTGATAGCCGAGGAGATTTAGGTTAGACCACAAGACACTAGGGATCGGTTTCAGAACCAAAACCCTACACCTCAGACTTATGGATTTCAAAAACCACATTGGAAGGGAAATAACCAAAACTCACAGGGGTTCTCCAAACCATCTCCTCCGCAACAGACACCACAGAACTAGAGGCAGAAGCCTCCATAGTATCAGCAGGGCACCAAGCCCAAGCAATGGTAGTCTTAGGGACAGAGGCAAGATCAGAGAGTGCAAGTGCCTTACACATCTCCAACGAGGACTCAGTAGTCCTCTAGGGGTGGGTACAACGGATCCAGCAGGACAGGAGGACGAGCTTTCTTTAGGCCCCAGGGCGCCCAGTTTCAGGCACGGGGTGCTTTCTTTACATGTGGAGCCATGGGGTATATGGCGAGGGATTGCCCTCAGGGTCAGATGGTAGGGAATCAGCGGATGGCCACTTCAGAGCCGACAGTTGGTGATATGGGCAGGTCCCATAGAGTATTCGCAGCGGTTGACAACCGCCAGGTTGAGCATCAGGCCACGGTCATCAAGGCTGTAGGTATGATCAAAGGTAACAATGTATCTATTTTGTTTGATTCAGGAGCTACTGACTCCTTTATATCTCCATTGGTTGTGGAGCATTGCGGGCTAGTGGCAACTAGACAGGGTGGCAGTTGGGAAGTGGAATTAGCTTCAGGGGCTAGAGTGTCAGTGGAATCAAAGGTTAGGGCATGTCAGCTGCAGATTGGCAAGACCACCACATTAGTAGACCTTAGAGTGACACCACTTGGATCTTATGGTATTGTACTTGGCATGGATTGGCCTTATGCCCAAAGAGCCAAGATGGATTGCTGCCTGAAAAAGATCGTGTGAGGATGATCATGGTTCGCCCATAGTTATCACCAGGATTCAGAGACCCGTGTCTCTTTGTATGATCTCCACAATGCAGCTTAAGCGGAGCATGCGAAAGGGATGTCAGCTTTTTGCTATCACTATCAGTGACAAAGGAGAAGAGGAAGAAAAGGAAACATCGCTTGACGAACATCCTATCCTTAAGGGATATTTAGATGTGTTCCCTTCAGAGCTACCTGAAATGTCGCCCCGTAGAGAGATTGACTTTCATATAGACCTTGTACCAGGAGCCGAGCCAGTTTCCATAGCACCTTATAGGATGACCACAAATGAGCTTAATGAGCTCAAAATACAGCTTGAGGAACTCCTTGAGAAGGGTCATATTCCTCCTAGTGTATCCCCTTGGGGTGCACCAGTCATCTTCATTAGAAGAAGGACGGATCTCTCCGATTATGTATGGATTATCGGCAGTTAAATACAGTAACCATAAAGAACCGATATCCTTTGCCAAGAATTGATGATTTATTCAACCAACTTCAGGGTGCCAAAGTCTTTTCCAAGATTGATCTGAAGTCAGGATACCATCAGCTGAGAATAGTGGAAAGTGATATCCACAAGACCAAATTTCGCACTAGATATGGTCACTATGAGTTCATCGTGGTTCCATTCGGTCTTACGAATGCCCCAACTGTTTTTATGAGTCTCATGAATGGGGTATTCCATACATTTCTGGACCATTTTGTAATTGTGTTCCTCGATGATATACTGATATATTCTCGGAATGAGAAGGAGCATGAGGAGCACCTAAAATAGGTATTGCAGTGTTTGCGGGATAACCAGTTGTTTGGCAGTTTGTCAAAGTGTGCTTTCTTTCAATCAGAGGTCAAGTACCTTGGGCATGTTATTTTCGGTGATGCGATCTCAGTTGAACCATCAAAGATCAGGGCTATTATGGATTGGCCAGCGCCAACCAATGTGACAGAGGTCAGAAGATTCATAGGATTAGTAGGTTATTACTGACGTTTTGTTGAGGGATTCTCCAGAGTCGCACATCCTATTACTTCTCTTCAGCGTAAAGGGAAGAACTTTGAGTGGACAAAGAAGTGCGAGAAGGCCTTTTAGGAACTCAAGAAGGCACTTACTAGCGCTCCTATCCTTGTTGTACCAGACCCCTCAGCGGACTTCATGGTTTGTACAGATGCTTCACTAGAGGGTTTAGGGGCAGTTCTTATGCAGGATGGTAGGGCTATAACTTTAGAGTCTAGGAAACTTAAGACTCATGAACTTAATTATCCTACTCATGACCTTGAGCTCGCAGCAGTAGTGCATGCACTTGTGAGGTGGAGACACTTCCTTTTAGGTCATCACTTCGAGCTACATTCAGATCATCAGAGTCTTCAGTACATTTTCACTCAGCCGAACCTTAATGCACGTCAGAGGAGATGGATGGAGTTCTTGTGCGAATATGATTTTGACGTTCGCTACTTCAAAGGAAAGGAAAATGTAGTCGCAGATGCTTTGAGTAGGAGACGTCACGAGGTTTACATCATATCTATGGGCACGGATTTGAGAGACCATATACTACAACATTTGCCAGAGGATGGATGGTATGCAGAGGTTTGCTAGGTGATACGATCTCAGGTTACTCTAGAGGGGAAATATGTGGATTATTCTTTGGAGTTCGATGGACTATTATGCCATAGAGGGCGCACCATAGAGGGCGCATCTATGTACCTTCCTTTGGGGGATCGCAAGAGTTCATTGTCACGGAGGCTCATAGAGCTCCTTATGCAGCACATCCCAGAGTTAAAAAGTTGCATGCTGACTTGAGGCAGTTATATCATTGGCGAGGAATGCGACAGCTCATTGCTGAGATAGTAGCCCGATGCCTCGAGTGTCAGAGAGTAAAGGCAGAGCACCGCCATCCAGGTGGGTTGCTCCAGTCTCATGCTATACCAGAGTGGAAGTGGGATACTATATCCATGGATTTCATCATTGGTCTTCCTATGTCCTCTCGTCGCCATGATGCTATCTTGGTGACAGTTGACAAGTTGACCAAAGTGGCTCACTTTTCACCCGTTCGGACTACCTTCACAACACCAGCAGTAGCATAGGTGTTCTTGTGAGACATTGTCAGACTTCATGGCATTCCACGCAAGATTATTTCTGACAGAGATTCCCTCTTCACTTCTTCCTTTTGGAAGGCATTACAGGCAGCTATGGGCACTAAGCTCAATTTCAGTACAGCCTATCACTTGGAGACAGATGGTCAGATAAAGAGGGTTAATCAGGTGTTAGAGGATATGCTTCACATGTACATCATGGATCATCAGACCAAATGGGAAGAGTACCTTCCCTTAGTGGATTTTGCCTATAACAATGGGCATCACACTTCTTTGGGGATGCCACCCTACTAGGCATTATACAGCAGGCCTTGTAGGACACCGTTGAGTTGGGATCGCATAGAGGACACAGTTGCTATTGGTCCTGAGATAGTTCGGGATATGGAACAACAGGTGGATTTGATTAGGTAGCGTCTGAGAGAGGCACAAGATAGACAGAAGAAATATGCAGATGCGAAGAGGATAGATCGTAGCTACTTGGTTGGAGACAAAGTCTTCTTGAGAGTGCACTCGCATAAGAGTCCGATCCGTTATGGAAAGGGTTCTAAGCTCGCACCTCGCTTTGTAGGACCTTTTGAGATCCTTGAGAGGATAGGCCCAGTTGCCTACCGTTTAGCATTACCACCTAGCCTATCACGCATCCACGATGTGTTTCATGTATCAGATTTGAGGAAATATATCTATGATGAGTCTCATTTTAGATTGGGATGCCTTGCAAGTGGAGTCGGATGGGCAGCTAGCTTTGGAGCCCATTTGCATTTTGGCATGCTGGACACTGGCCCTTCAAGGTCGAGAGCTGGACCAGGTTAGGGTCCAGTGGGATTGTTATGATGAGGTTACGGCTTCATGGGAGGATGCAACACGTATGAGATCAGAGTACCCCCACCTCTTTGATGAACTCCAGGAGGAAGTTCATGCCTAGAGGGGGAGGGTGTGAGGCCCCACCTTGACTCAGTTTGACATTTCAGTGGTTTTTATGATGAGACTATTATGGATGCTTTATTTTTTATGCATTATGAATTTAGAACTTATATGATTCCATGATTTGGATAACATTGCTATATGTTGATGCTTTATTTATATGCTTTATGATATAGAACACTACATGATTTTTGAATAGGATGAATTTGCGGTGATAAATGTCATTTTTGAATTTGCAGGACTTTACTATGATGATAGAAATATGATGTATTAAATTGTTCAGATGTAAATTGTATGCAAGTGATGATGTGTATTATTATTCTTGTGATTTATATTACATGAGGTTACTTGAAGCTACTAATGTGTAAATTGAGATGCGCAGGAAGTTATCCATGTGACCATGGAAATATTATGGAGAACCAAACCTAGACCTATGTATGTTCGTAAAGCCAGGGTTTGTCTATTTGGAGAGACAACACCCTATTTGTGTTGTATTTTATTCGTAACAGTAAATGATGCATGTGTGTTAAGTGTTATTTAATTGATTTATGTAAAATCCACAAGAGACACAATTTCATGTATAAATTTGTAAAAGTATTTTCTTTGTGTCACTTGACACATTTGTGGATTTATGATTGAATTTTTAAATTTGTCTCTTGGTGGGAATTGTTTAACTATAGCTTTTTCAATTAATGTAATGTGATGTCATAAATGCCCTAGGAAAATAATCTTTGGGATGGTCAACATAGGTTTGACCCGAAAATAAACTTCAAAGGGGTTAAAAAAGGGTTAAATGGACACCTAGGGGTAGTTTAATAAGGTTTCCTAAAGCCCATAAGGTATACCTAAGGGTTAGGGGTAATTTTCGGCAAGTTTCTACTCCCATGTGACCTTTTAGACACCCTAAAAAGTGCCTTTTCTAAGTTGTGCGAAAATTGAAATTAGAAGACTTGAACCTAGTTGTAGACCTTCCTTTTCGAATGAGAGTTCCCTTTCCCATTTTACTTTACTTTCCTTTTTAGTTTTTAGAAACTTGTGAGAACTCTCACAATGGTCTTCTTAAGCAAGAATTAGAAAATTAGTGGGTAATCACCCACTCTCCATTTTTGGAGACAAGAGAATTTTGAAAAGAAAAAGATAGAATTTGGTTTGAGAATTTTGGCTAAGGGTAGGAGGAGAAGAACTGTGGAATTGGGCTGCTCATCCTCAACAAACGTAGCATACCTTTGGGCAGATTAAGGTTGGTTGTATCTTTCTTATAATGGATTTCTTATTGCATGTGTTTTTTTGAAAGTAATGTTTGTGTAAAAGACTAGTTTCCGTGCATGTTCTCTTGGAAATTTATTTGGTACTTTGTGTTTATACATTGTATGTGTTTTTGGGAGTCATCAAGACCTCTTACTCTTGGGAGAGAGGAGGATCTTGGGGGTGGTAGAAGTGACAATCCTCGAGTGAGAGTCTCTTGTTATGAGAGCGATCACAAGGGATTTTATGTGACCCTTACTACATGGCTTGTTTATGCATTGGGGGTCATAAGGAGGGAAATAAGGCATGAATGCCTTGGGGGGCATAAGGAATAAGGGGTTGCTATACTTGATATATTTGGTTTGCCATGAGGTGGCTACATGTTTTTCCATACTTGCATTTCTCCTCAGGGTACTTGGTCCACTACCACCCTTGAAAAGGACATCACCAATGTGTGGTGTAGTGTAGCCAAGGTTGGGAGTGTGTTTGAGTTTGTGTGTATTGTATCTTTTATTTTTGCATGTTTGTTACCTGTCTAGGGCTTGGTTCTCCGAGCTCGGGGGTGGCTACCAGTTAGCCTAGGCTGGGAGGTGAGCACTCCATGTTCATAGTTTGATTTACTTGCAGATTGTTAGAAGAAATATCAGGGCATGCAGTTATGGCGGAAGATGTTGAGAAAAAAAAATGTTGTAAATGTAATTAATACCCTTTGAAAAGTCCTCATTTGTTTGTAATAAGAGGCTGTTTGTAAAATAGAAATAAAGACTTGGGGATATGTTATTTGTTATATATATGCAAAAAATATCATGTTATTTTGTAGAAAAGATAAATGGTTTATTTCTAAGTTCTAGTCCTAAAGTTGAGGTTAAATCTTGTAGAGTATTTAATATTTCTTGAAAGGAAATGAGTTAAATTTATTCTTTTATTTAATTGAAAAGAAATAGAATTAATTTTGCATGCATGCAAAGGCTAAAATATAAAAGCATTTAGGATTATACATGGAAATGTAAAAATATTTTAATTAAATCTGTGATTTTATTTTAAATGCAGAAAATAAAATCTAAATTGATCATAACCATCTCTATAGTTTAAGTTAATAAATTCTTTATTTAATATAGTTGTTGTTTTAGGATTAGTTAATTCTGCTATTTATTTTTATTATAGAAAGTACATCTATGTTTTAGCTATAAAGTATCCAAATCTGTCATTTAAATAGTTGCTGTAGATTTTTGCAAAGTCTGTCAATTTAATTATTGTAGGAAATGAAGATCTTAACCTATTATAGTTTTATTTAAATAAAATCTAGATTTATTAGGTTGCTGGTAAATTTATTAAATTTAGTCCTTGATATAGTTGAAGTTAGGTATTTTTAAAATACTGGCATTATTTATTTATAGAAAATAACATCTACAGTAAACAGTTTAATTACTTTGCTTTTGCTGTAATTGAAATCAAAATCTTTCATAATCCATCTAATTTATATTTTGCATCTAGGAAATTTATGCAAAAAAAAAAATAAAATCAAAAGGAAACAATATAATGCCTCAGCACTTTGTCAAATACTCACCTAACTTCAAAATCCTATGGACTCTTAAATATATAAATTCTGTTTTATAATAATAATAATAATAATAATAATATAGCTATATATAAATATATATAATCATATACATGCAGATTTCATGTATATACTTATATATATATATATATATACATATAATCATATACATGCAGATTTCATGTATATACTTATATATATATATACATATAAAATATATCATATAATTACCTGTGAGATAAATGTATATATAAATATAAATATATAAATGAATATATACATATAAATATATATATATATATCTATATAAATATATTTATACTTATTTGCACATGAAAATGTATATATATATATATATATTTTATAAAAAAAAAATATAATAAAATAAAACACATTAAAATTTAAAAAAAAAAAAAAAATTTAAAAATTTAGAGAGGGCTCGGCCCCTGCGGTCTCCCCCACAAGGCGGCCCCTCCGCTCAGTGGGCGCGGGCTCCCTAGCGGCGGCCGCAGCCGCCACTGTGGGCCACAACCCACAGTGGAAGGCCTCGACCTCCACTGTGGGCGGCGACCCACAGCGATGGCGCCGCCGTCCCTGTGGGGAGCAAGCCTCGGCTTCACCCGCCCTTTGTCAAAAACGTTGCCGCCTCCCCATTCTCTTAACCCGGCCGAATCCACCATGGCCACTGCCCAAGCTTGCCCTAACCGGGCTAGGGTAAATAAGTGGGAAGAAATGTAGATGAAAAAAAAGGAAAATAATAAAGGGGCATATATTTATATGCATATAATGAATTAGGGTTAAAAAAAAAAAAAAAGACTTTATTTTATATTAAATTTTAAGTTAGGGTTTTGCATGAAGATTTTTTTTGGAGATATGGGGAAACTTCTATAATACTTAAAATATATCTTTATATATATATATATTGAGTTTGAAAAATCTATAAGGATTAGGCAAATTTTGGGTTAAATAAATCATTAAGTAATTTATTATAAATGTGTTTTATAATCAAGAGGACCAATATTGTTGTTTCTATAAACCTAAGAGTATTTTAAAAGGATGATGTTAAAATTGAATTGTTATACTTGAATATAGGTTTAGGATATTATTCTTTATGGAACATATGCCATTTTAAATTTAATTTACAATAATATTTTGCTCACTTGAGTTAATGAATTGAGTTAACACACACATAGTTAAGACAGAACATGTTAGCACGTTAAGTGTTAGCCATTATATTGTTATCTAGTTGCTATTTAAAAAAAAAAAAATTATCCTGTTCTTGCCCTAAATTTTGGGCATGACATGCACCAATACGACTTATGCAAATCTCCATCAATCAACACGCTAATGTTCAAGGTCACTCAACAACAACTCGGATAAGAAAGATAGCTTCCAAAGCACCAAATCATGAACCATTTGAAATGAAGATACACACGAACATCCCAAGCATTCTCCTAAATGCACAACACAAGATATAGTCATACCGGAGCTCACCGAATTGAATACCAAACTCTGCCAGCCACCGAACAGATAGACCAAACCTCAAACGAACCAAATGATATGATTGAGTAAACTTTTGGATCACTGAAACCAATAAGAAATGAAGTATTCCACTATCCCAAACAGATAAACCAACCAGATCAACTCACTGCAATCATCGGATCACCAAAACAATTCTCTGCAATACCAAAACATAGGAATATGTTGACATCAATGACAACAACATATCCTAGAAGCAACAATATTCAACACTTGTAAATATAGAGACATGTTCTTTAAATTTGTATGCATCGTGATTGTAGAAAAATAATCATTTTTTAAGGGGTAAATTCTTTTGACCCGGATCTATGAATCGATGAGGTCATGAAAGGGGGACCTCATCCCCAAGGTAAATACTCAACAATAACACCCCAATAGAGGTTGCACCTTAATGAAAAGAACAATAACACCAAAACTCAACCATTAAACTATGCCAATCTAACAATTATCTCATTAATGTTTAGGGCTAATTAATAAGAAAGCTTCCCAGATTCTGTAAGTCCAGTTTCATTCTTGATAACCATAATTAGTATGGGAATTGTTTGATATTTATCAACTCTCTAGTTACCTCCTCCTTGAACAACATGACACTAAAATCATGTCTACCTCTACAATTTATCAATATTAACCAACTAGAAATTGATGTCTTAGCCATATTCTACCACTTTTTCTTCCTTCAATTAACAATTTACCACTTATTTATCATGCCATTCTAATCAAATTTGTAGCTAAAACGATCTTAGTAATTCTAAAACTTATCTATTCTCATAAAATTTTTGTGATGTGTTATTTTGGATAATAATTTGATTTTTGAGTTCAATCAATGGTTTACATTGATCACATTTTAAATTGAGTACACTCATGAATTTATTCATGCCTAAGATGCATGATGTCTTAATCAACCAATATACGATTGTCAATTAGGTTACATCATGTATCCTCTCAATTTATTTCATTGACTAATATTTTATCCCTCAAGCACTAACCAATATATAATGTCAAAAATGCAAACCCTACAATTTTAACATTATGTTTTAGAGCCATTTCAATTTTTAATTATATAACTTGTGCCTATGGGGCTCACTTAGCCCTCTTTCTTGACCTATTTTATATATTGAATGCCAATTATATATATATATATATATATATATATATAAAATTTATCACCTTTTGATTTTTTATTATTTTCATCCCATTTGATATTTTATTATTTTCATCCCATATGATCATGTTGACACCTCTATGACCATTTTAACATCTTATAAAAACACAATAACCTAATCATAATATTTTGAAATTATCTTTAGTTAATATCATTATTTGCTAGTTGAGTATTCTATTATAAATAACATTATTCGTAATATTTTTGTATCCAAATTTTTAAATTTTATAATTCTATATGCATAACAATGTAAGAACATTTTTGAACAATTTTTCTTTCAAATAAAATTATAATACATTTTTAGCTAAAAGCATGTTGAACAACTATTGTATCCTATATTTAATATTCCTCATTGTAATGTGTACCTACACAATATACATTTAATTCCATTATTGGTGACTATTGTCTCATAATTTTTTAATGTTCCAAGCCATTTCCTCTTTGATTTCTCATTTCAAGGTATATAATTAAATGCTTTTCATTCTAGATGATATATATATATATATATATATATATATTAGAATTTGGAATTTGGAATTCTTTTACATTTTTAATGATGTTGTAATATGCTTCATGACACACCATTCACTTATATTTTTAAATGACATGCACAACCACTCTTTATTTAAAAAAAAAACATTCAAGGGTGTAATAGAAATTTTATTTTACTTTAAAATATGTCTTTTCATTTTTATTTTGTTTGTAATTATTTTATAACATCTTATTCATCATCTATATATTATGCATTTTTTATTACATTTAAACGTAATTAAACGTTTCATCTCATAGTTGGGAACACATGATCTATCAAGAATCGATAATGCCTCATTCAATTTCTAAGAGATTTTAAACACCAAGGAGGTATATTTTAGTTTTAAACTTTATATTTAGAATAACAAGATTTTTATTCTTAAAATATTACAACCAAGTTTTTAACAACATCCTAGTCATCATCCATGCATTATGCAATTGTCACTATATTTAAACATAGTTAAAAAATTCACCTTTTAATTAAGAACATGCGGTTTATTAAGAGTTGACAATGTCTCATCCAATTTACAAGATATTCTAAACACTAGAAAGGAATATTTTATTTTTTGAAATTGTATCGGGAATAATAGGATAACATCAATTTTTACTCTTCAAATTTTGCAACACCTTTCCAAATCTTATGCCACTAAATGAACATGTTTTGAACAAAATTTAATGGACCTAAGATTTTTTTTTTTTTGAATAAAGGGGTAAAAACTTTATTGAAGAACAAAATCAAGAATTACAACAGAGAACTAGAGTCTCAAAGCCCCATGAGGGGAACACAAACCCAACCCAAGAGAGAACCATAGTCTCAAGGCCCCAGGGGGGACCACAAGCCCAACCCAAAATTAGTCGGCTTCGTAACTATCCATATCCTCAACAAATATCTTATGCAGGTCCTGACAATAATCCAGGGAGAGTTGCTCCCAACCTTCAACTTTCCAATCATCCTCATGTTATGAGGCCCACTTAGCCAAACATTCAGCTGCTTTATTCCATTCACGAGGAATGTGGATGAAAGACACCTTATCCATCATAGAACTAATTTCAAGAATTTGGTGAATGATCCCTACCAACTGCCAATGCACCCCACTCACCTTCTACTCAATCAACAAGTTAACAATAATTTGCGAATCCGATTCATAGATAACCTACTGCCACCCCAACTCCAAGGCCCGCTCCACGGAATAGAAAATTGCTAATCCCTCCATAAAGTTATTAGATTGCCTCCCTTTATGCACCAAGAAGAAGAAAACCACCTCACCCCTACTATCCCTACCGACACCGCCAATCCCAGCAGGGCCTGGATTACCCCTAGAGGAGCCATCGGTGTTAATCTTGATGGATTCATTCTGAGGGGGCATCCACCTTCCCATCCTTTGAACCTTCTTCATCACATGTCTACTTCTCATGACACATGCCAAGGCAAGTGTCATCTCCTGCAGACCCAACCTACTCACAAATCAGCCTCTCCTCTATCCAAAGGAAAATTCACCACACATTTAGTTTCCACTCTCTCCCTAATCATACCAATGATTCTATTCCACACTTGCTAAACTAACAATCTGACCTCCCTAAAGATCCTCCTATTCCTCTCTAGCCAGATCTGCCACAAAATGAAAATGGGCCCAATATGCTAGACAGTCTGGAGAAAAGAGGACAAGATAGGAGGCCTGCCCAACCTGCTCCAAAACTCCACCAAAGAATCTGCATGAACACAAGGATGCTTCGACACCCCCCACCAGTAAAGCCAAATTAGCAGCAAGAAAGGGCATCTGAAGAACAGGTGTGAGGAATCCTCCTCCCCATTACCACACAAAACACAGATGGAAGGCCCAAGGAATCCCCTCTTATGAATGTTATCCCAAGTAAGATATCTATTCAAAACCAAAGTCTAAGTGAAACAGTTACACTTCGGCTAAGAAAAATTATTCCACACCTGTTTCCACCAAGGCACCACCCTCCCCTCCAATCTTCGGGAGAACAACTCCTAGTAACCACTAGAAATAGTGAAAATGCCCTTAGGATTCAGGGACCAAGAAAGTCTATCCCTACCCTTAAGGGAGCTACAGTGTGTACTAGCCAAAATGCCATACAACTCGACACACTCTTCATCCATACCAGCAATCAGCCATTCATTAGGAGCCTTCCACCACTCAAACTCCAAACACCCACACCTATAAAAAGCCTTAAAGTCGCTCACCCTAGACCATCCCGCCTATAGGAACCTCTGGAAAAGGTTCCCAAGATTGGGAAATTGATCAATGATGGGGGGATACCCATCCCAAGAATCAAACTAGAAAAGCACCTCTTCCCCCCTCTTACATATCCAAAATAGTTTTGCCTTTATAAGAGAAGCCCCTTTCTTGAGAGTACTCCAAATCAAAGAACCTTTTCCCTCAAGTGGATACCTTGGGATTTCCTCCTTCGGGATCCTTTGCATGTATTTGCAGGCCAAAATCCTAGCCCAGTCTCTATCCTATTCAACACACCATCTCCAGTACAATTTAGCCGCCAAAGCCTCCCCAAATAAAAAAGACTGCCTTAAACCGAGCCCACTCGACTATTTCGGGCTACACACCAAGTCCCAATTGACAAGACACCATTTGTAGGAGGACAGGTTGCCTGCCCATAAGAATTGCCTTGCCAGAGAATCCAAACCCTTCAGGAACCACTTAGGAGCCACTTGGACCACACACCGATAAATCGAAAGAGCCTGAACCACCGTCTGGATCAGTTGAACCCTCCCAGCAAAGTATAACCATCTGTGTGTCCAATGTTCAACCTTCGTGCAAAATTTGTCCAAGATACCCTGCCACAAATCCCTATGAGGGTTACCAGTAGAGATAGGAATACCCAGGTAAGTCAAGGGAAGAGAACCGACTTGGAATCTTAGGATATGAGCGATCCTCCTCTGAATATTTCCTGGTGTGTTGAAGAAGAGAATGGAAGATGACAAGATAAACATCCAAAACTTTGCGCAGATTTGAGGCTTCTCTAATATGGGTTAGTCCCATTAGGGCCGTGTCATCAACAAACTGCAAATGGGATTGAGGATGCAGGTCATTTCCTCAATTCCAACCTTGAATAATACCCAGACCCACATTATGCTTAATCAACCTCCTCGACCCTTAGCAAGAAGAATGAAGAAGTATGGGGAGAGGGGGTCCCCCTGGCAAAGACCCCTAGAAGCACCAAACAACTCTGTATGATCTCCATTGATTAGCACAGAGAAGGAGGTAGACGTAACACAACTCATTACCCATTGAATCCATTCATTAACAAAGCCAAAGGCCCTAAGGATCTTCTGGAGAAAGGACCAATGGACTTTATCATAAGCCTTAGCCATATCTAGCTTAATAAACATAGCTTTTTCCTTGGAAGCCGCCATAGAATGATAGCCTCAGTAGAAATGACCACACCATCCAGGATCTAGTGACCTTCCACAAATCCACTGTGCTCCTCAAAGATGACATCCCCGAGCCAGTTCTTGAACCTCTCTGCTATCAACTAAGAAATGATCTTATAGATCACATTACAAAGAGAGATAGGACGAAACTAGCCTAACCAGTCAGCCCCATCACACTTGGGGATTAGTGCAATGAAAGTCACATTCAAAGCATGAAGCATCTGCTTATTCCTTTGAGACTCTTGGACCACCTCCAATAAGTCCAATTTGATAATATCCTAGAAATCTTGAAAGAAATCAACTGGGAACCCATCCGGACCAGGGGATTTTCCTTTCCTCATGAGAAAAATAATCCTCTCAAGTTCTTCCAGCAAAATAGGACCCATAAGTTCCTCGTTCATCTCCCTAGTAACTATAGAAGGAATACAAGCAAAAACATGATTCTCCTCTTCCGATTCTCACTAAGAATCCTTGCTAAAGAGGGACCGAAAATACTGTAAAGCCTCCCTAGAGATCTCCTGCAATGATAAACACTGCTCACCTCTATCATTGATCAGAATAGGAATAGAATTGCCATGTCTTCTTGCTTTCACTGAATTGAAGAAGAACGCAGTATTCTTGTCCCCCGCTTGAAGCCAATAAATATGATCTCTTTGTTTCCAATATATTTCCTCCCTAAGCTCCCATTCCTCTAAATCCTTGATAGCCTTGTCTTCCTCCCTTAGCAAGGCTTCAGACAAACCATTCTCTCTTATTTACTTGGTAATGTTATTCAACACTAATTGAGAAACTTTCTTAGCATGAAAAATATTCCCGAAACACTGGCAGTTCCACTGTTTAAGCTGAACCTTAAAAAATTGCAGCTGCTTGGCAAAAGTGTCCATAGCAGTGCCAAAGGATGACCTCCCTTTCATCTACCACCCTACAACATGATCCTGCAAAGAAGGATCCCGCAACCACATAAGCTGGAATTTGAATGAAGGAGAGTGAGTGACCCGAGCCAAAGAAGACACCAACTTTATGGGCCAGTGGTCCGACCCTCTCCAGTCAAGAATCTCCGAACATGTGGACCACCCCCCACCAACCCAAAAAATAGAAACCAGAAAGCGATCGAAACTCTCCACAATCCAATACTCCCCTACTCTCTTGTTGTTCCAAGTGAACAGACCATTACCAGGCTTAATGTCAACAATATGCAATGAAGATATACTATCCTAGAGAAGGAAAGAAGAAGGTTCCAAACACATAACACCACCCTTCTTCTCACACAACTCTAAAATGGCATTAAAATCTCCCGCCATAATATAGGGATGGAAAGGGAATAGAGCTCGCATAAAAGAAATGTGAGACCATAAATTCTGATTACCCTGAAGATTAGTGGGGGCATAAATGTTAGTAAACAAGATATATTCCCCAGTCTCAAGACTAGAGGCAACCTCAGACAAAGAAGATCTCAAAGAAACCCACAAAATAGGACGAATCCTCAAGGGGTTCCAAAGGCAGGCCACCCCTCCAGAGGAGCCAACTGCCCCAACACACTGACACTCGCCTCGCCCCCACAGCTTAGGAACCACACCCATCATACTTTCCATAGAAACTTTAGTTTCCTGTAGGAACAAGACATCTAGAGAATGACTCCTAATCAATTCCCGAACAACTTTTTATCTAGGGCCGTTGTTCAAGCCCGTTACATTCCATGATAGCACAATCATTTTGGAAGATTGGAAAAGTGAGAATCCAAAGTCTTTACTAACCTCGACTCAACCAAATTCTCCCCCATCAATTTGATCTTCTGCCAACCTTTGAATTCTTCTCCAAACCACCTTTCTTAATATCTTTCTGATGAAGACCCAGGTGTAAGAAGGTCTTATTACTTTTAACCCTAGCAAGTTCCAATTTTTGAGCTACCGAAGAACCCTCCCCCCAGCCAAATTTACTTCCGCACTAGAAGTGGTTCCCAACTGGACCACTACTGGCTAATCCATCTCCATTTGTTGGCTTCCAACCACTTGCAGAGCCTGGGTAGAGTCCTCGATCACGCTTCCTGGAACCACCCTTGAAGCACCTTGATCCAAAGGGATTAACCCCGGATTCACTTCCTGTTGGCTAAGGTCATCCAAGGCTTTGAATCTGTTAAAGGTATCCTCCTCCTATCTCTCTTGCAAGGACCTCTTTTGTCCTCTATTCCTGTTCTTTGTCTTAACTGAGACAAAACCATCAGCACCCACTACCTCATTCGATATAGAAACCTTTCCTTTATCAGCCCCATCTAGGTTATGGGCCGGCTGCTGAGGTTGGTAGACCACTAGTTTATATTTGGGGCACTTTCGTTGTAGATGACCATACTCATGACACAGATGACACCGAAATGGTAAAGTCTCATAATCCAACTGCCGAACCCAAGAATAAGAGCCCGCACACATATCTATAGCATTTGGCAAAGGTTTAATTTCAACACAGATACGAGAAAAAGTCATTACCTTTCTCCTTAGAGTTTGCATTGAAGATCCCACTGGCTTCCCAAGCAATGAGACAAGCATCCACAACACATCCTCCTGGCAAGATTCCATCAAAAAATGCGGTAAACGAACCCACACTAGAACCCTATTCGGGAGCTCCTTTGAAGGTTTAAACCCCGCATGCCAAGGTTTGGTGAACAACCCCACCTGGTTGTAAAAATACGGGCCTCTTTCAAAAACCCTATTGTGATCCTCCATGTAGTTGAAAGTAACCATGAAGTAGTTGTTTGCTAGCAACATAATCTCCATTTCCCCTTCCAGTGCCCAAGTCATCTATGCCCAGTTTCCCAAAAACTATAGAGAAACCCTCATCTCCAAAAATTTGTAATATAGTGAGTGTTTTGAAAAGTATTCAACATCTTTAGCTATCATTTCTAGAGGAATAACCAACCTCGGCCTCTCACTGCATCTCTCCAGACAACCATTAATCTTCATAATCTAAGAGCCACCAGCACTACCAGACCCCGAGTTTGAGGAAAAAAGATTATTATTAAAAGTCTTCATACTTTGGGATGGGGATTTTGAACCCATCGCAACATGAAAATCCATGGCGGGAAGTGCCTTCGAGGCCTCACCACCAATACTCGACATTGGGCCTCACACAAAAAATAAAAAACCCACACCCCGAAGGGGGCAAGCAAGAAGACCCGACAACCAAGGCCCCACCCTTCCCAAACACCATCAAAAGACAGTGCCAACCATAGCTCCCTACCCCACTAGTCAACCACGAACTTGCAGAAGAACCCGAACCCCAGCCGCGTGCAACACAACCCCCCGCCTACATCCCACCATACAACCCCCAGCTCCTGCAACTCTGCCCCTCCCTGCATAGCCTTCACTGCCCTCCCCTCGACGCACCAACAAACTATCGAGTGCCCATGAGCTAGGGCATCAATTCCCTAGCTCGACAACCAACAAGCTCCTGCATGCACGACATCCTTAGAAATTAAGATTCTTTCCTTCCCTTTTCTATCAAAATATTGCTCTTAAAGCTAAGATAGATTATGGTACAAACCAAATCAAGATTTATTGATAAATTATCATTGCATTAATTTCATAAGATTCCTTCAACCCATTTGATTGACTGCATGTTACATTTGGTGTAAGGATTTTTGCTTCCTTATAGATAATAGGGACCATCCCTAAGACTAGAAGCTACTGTATAGGAATTGATATCATGAACAAGTTATATTACCTAATTGGTTTTCATATAGGTATAATTTATACTTATAATTTAATTAGATATGTTTAGTTAGGACACATTTGGATAATTTCCTTTTTTGTGTCTCACATCATATCATTATTATGCTCTTTTCATTATCTCATATTGTCCTATCTTTCACCATGTTTATATAAGCAAGGTTCCTCTTGTACATTGTAAGCCATTATATTCTACTATATGCTATTTTTCATGTATTGGATAAATTAACATTCATTTCTTGCTACCCTCTTGTGGAAGGTTTTTTCTTAGTTTCATAGGTGATCCTAGCTACTTGAGTTTATTGTGTGACCCGTGCATGATATTAGAGGTTCAAACCTATAAGCTCCTTCATAAAGTTGGGTTTTTTCCAATATAATTTTTTGGGTGCATCTTGGTGCAAAGTGAACCTCACCATTGAGTCCAAAAGGATTTAAACATATACATACATACATACATACATACATACATACATACATACATGCATGCATGCATGCATACATATATACATATAATTAATAGGTTTTAAACTCCATCCAAAAACCAAATTTGAAAGTTTAAATATAAGTGTGATTTTAAAAATATATACATGTGTATATCCACACATCTATATAATTAAATAGGTCATATAGTTTATGTAATGGGTGGAAAATTAGGATTTCCACCATAGAAGGGTAAAAACCACTAATTTGCCATTACATTCAAAAGAGGGGTGAATCCAATGGATTTAGTCACAAACTAATAATAATGACTGGAAATACTAATTGGATTCAAGGGAGTGATGTTGATTTGCCCTCTTTTGTGAGTTGAAATGCTGAAATTAGGGAAAAGTATTGAAAATGAAGGTAAAAATGCAGAAACAGTGAGTTACAGTCCCCAAAATTGATGCATGCACCTGGATCTGAGTAGTATATGCAGATTCAGACCTGATCCTCGAAAAAGATCCAAAAATATCAAGATTGGAGCGCTCATCACTCTGATCCTCCTAACTTTTTGCATGCCAAAGAGGGCCAATTTGTCTCTGCAAATAATGCTTATTCTAAAGATCGCAACTCCGTACCCGTTTCCTGCACACAAAAAGAAAGGGAAATAGGTTGGGAATAGGGGCTTGCCTAAGTCAAACACTGGTTAAGGAATTAACCTTGATTGAAATATTAAAAATAATGAAATAAGTAATGGAAAGATATACCTCAGAAATGCAATGACTGATAATGATGCTTTGCTTCTTGAATGTAATCACATATGTTATATGAAATGACATGAACATGACAAAACCCTAATCACACACACATGCTTGCAAATGAATGATGTAATGTTGCTCCATAATTGATGAATGAAGAATGCATCCTTAAAGACCTCTAGAAATGTTAGATGATGAATGATTCAATGCTTGAATGATTGATGATTATAATTTCTCTTTTCTCTTATGATGCTTGTCTATTTGTGTTATGCAAATGAGAAGGGAAAATATCCTTATATAATTGCTCGTTAAAAAATGTATTAATTTTCTGACATAGGCCGACACGAGGAGAGATTTTATGCCCAAATTTGAGAATGTAAGAGGGGATCAAAGAGAGGCCCAATTAAGGGGAACCAAAGCATGGTGCTCTTGTCCCAACGAGGACCAAAGTGCCATGCTCTAGTCCTACCCTATTTTGGGACTGGGACAAGGGGTTATGTAGTGTATGAAATGAAGACAAGGCCAAATTTGCATGGTACAAGCATAATCAGGCTTTAATTTGGCATCGGGGGACACACACCAAGGTGAGGGCCCAAAATGTGGACTAAATTGTAAGGGAGTACAATTTAGGATGTTGTCATTTATAATTTTTAGAAAGCAGAACAATTATTGTATATAGTTGACATGATTTTGAAAATATTCACTCTTATGTATAATAAAAGAAATCCTAGTTTTTAATTTGATATTTATATATTTTTGTACGGGTGACATCATGAGTTTGGCCACTTTATGTTAGTAGGTTTCTTTAAAATTATTTATAACTAATTATTTTATGGGTACTAAGTCCTTGGTCTCTCCTAAGTAGGGTGCTTAACCCTAGTTGTGGGTACAATATCCAATACATCACTCCTTTTTCATCTATTATGGTGTATCCAAAAATATTTGCATTCATTTCCTGGGTGGTCACAACTCTAGTTGTACCCTCTAATGCTTTTCTACAAAGTTTTTTTGCCTACCTTAGTCACTACTATGTGGCCACCACCAAGATCATCCACCATGAATGAGCCCAATTAGGTAGTGTTGTCCACTAATACCATCATAATAATGAAGGGTGATCCTTTCATTATCACCAAATATTTTTGTATGGAATGTAAATTTTCCCTTGGTTTTCAAATTTTCTTGTTCTTATAGGTACCAAAAAGATGGTTTTATGACCTTTGTAGTGGTATAAGCGTTTTTCCTACATTTTTCTATATGCCTATTTCTTAGTATGAAGAATGTATTTTGTCATTGTTTTTGACAAGCCATATCTTGTGCCCCTAATGTTTGATTTTGACTTCTTGTAACCATTGGAAATTTATTTTTGAGCACTACACATATATCATGTGATTTTTTTAAAGTTTTACATTAGATGTCATAATTTTATATAAAATTTGATGTTTCCTTGCCTTCATAGTAATTCAATGTCTCTTTCATACTATTTTTATTGTGTTGGGTATAAGTGGGCATCATAAATACTCTCTTAGTTTTTGATTAAGGGAAAATAGGATTTAAGGGGACCAAAAACCCCATACAAAAGGTTTTGAAGGGACCCGAAACCCAAAAGATTTACTGGGATCTAGAACCCAACAAAGCAAGCTACTCAACGATATTAACAAAGAAAACCACAGCCAAAGACCAGCACAACTGACTCATAGTAAATACTCTCTTAGTTACCTCTAAGTTGATATCTAGTATAATTTGGTCTATAGGTCTAACATATTTCTTTGCTTCTAGGCATACCTTTGAGAATAGACCAAAACTTGCTTAGGAGACTAAATGGATGCTAAAAATACAATAACTTGAATCAACCTAGATCTAGACATACAACAGGACCCAATGGTTATGTCTCCTTCTTGGTGTACCTATTGCAAGATATTTTATACATTCACATGGTCATCCTAAAGGAAGAACATATTTGGAGTATGGTGACATCCTTTATATTTTTGAACACTTCATCTTTGTCTATGATTGTTCTCCTTGCATATCTATTTAAAATTACACACACAAGCCATTGCATAGTCTAATATCAGTTAATTTATAGCTTTGTAATAGATATGTGTAATTAATTTAAAAATCTATAAATTAAATCCACAAGTTATGGCATAGAAAGAACATGATTAAGGTAACATAGTAAATATGACAAGTATTAGTAATGTAGTTGGAGTTAACCAAACTATCTCCTATTGCATGAGTAAAAAATTTAG
This sequence comes from Cryptomeria japonica, assembly GCF_030272615.1. Classification (NCBI taxonomy): domain Eukaryota; kingdom Viridiplantae; phylum Streptophyta; class Pinopsida; order Cupressales; family Cupressaceae; genus Cryptomeria; species Cryptomeria japonica. Next base: position 286,733,349 of record NC_081409.1, on the reverse strand, counting down.
TTCAAAATAGTCAGAGAATCAAGCCTTGAGATCTTAGCATGATTGATACCTATAATATTGGAGATCCTAAAAAATATGATACCAGATGTTGTAACTATTGGATTAAGGTTTCTGATACCAAATGTTGTAACTAATGGCCTAGATCTCATAGACCTCTTATTCATGTTGGTTGGTTATACTTTCATGTCTTAGTTTCACGTTGGTTAGATATAATGGTTTTATAGATTTTGCATTTAAAATCTCATGTTATTCCATTGTCTTGGTTTAATTATTTCTATATTTTTCATACTTGTTGGTCTTCCAAATGATAAGTGGGTATGGATTTGCATGCGTGTCTATTAATATTGTGGTTTTCTAGGTTTTACATAGTTAATCATAACTAGTAGTTTTGTAGATAAACTAATTTTCAAATTATGTTTCCCTTTGAGTATTTTTGGATGTAAGATAGTTGTAGTTTTTTTTATGTATGACTCATGCATGATGTGAGGAGGTTTGTATCTTTCTTAGTGTGGATAATTTGGTATGTGATTATCCACTTAACATTTTTGTATTATTTTCTTGACGAGTTCTTGTACCGTGGTGCTTAGTTGTGGATTTACTTGGCAAATTAGGCTTGCTAGTGATCTAGTGTTTGAGTCTCAAAATCTACATATCTTCTTTAATATCTTAATTTTGCATGTTACTAATGTAATTATGGATTTGCATGCTTTATTTTTTTTTAATTTGAGCTATGCAATTTTGGGATTAGCTACCCATTGGTTGTAGTGAGATGAATTGTTTGTGGACTATCTATATCCATGAGATCGACTCAAAGTTGATTTAAAAAACAAAATTAGTTGTCTAATGTCTATAATCATTTGTGCATTGGTATATTGAATTAAGATGAGAGGATGGATGATGTCAAGTACCTAGAACTAGTTAGTTATGAAGACTTGTAGCATGTTATCTATTATGATATTATAGAGATATTGATATCATATTTTAGTGGGATTTTTGGTAGTGATATGGATTCATTACTTAGCAATGAATTTTATTTTTGCAATGGTTGTTGGTGTCATAAAGGAGCTCTTAGACCCCGTTGCTACAATTGGAGTTTTTGAAATTTTTACTCTCATTGTTATGATATGGTTATCTTCATGTTATTGGAGATGTTGAAATATTGGTTCTGATTAATATGAAAAACAGGTTTTAAGGACCCGAAACCTTTAACATAGGAGCATAAAATAGTTCATCAAAAAGCATCCTGCTAGAAACAACCTACAAAACAACTGGCAAAAAGGCCAGTAAACTGAATGAACAACAAAAGAAAGGAACAACAAAGCGGATCAACCAGAGAAAACACAAAACAACTATAAGGACTTAAGAAGGTCCGCCACCTTATTGACTAACTGGTCATAGTTTGCCACAACAACTTTGAGTTCTTCCATATACTTGTTTGGCTTCTTTTCCTTCTTTTTGCCTCTGGTTCTTGTTCTGGGTCCTTGCACTTCTCCCGTACCTTCAATGTATGGTTCAAGCTCGAAGGAATCCTTCTCGTCCTCCAATTTGCTGATGAGGATTTTGGTATTGTTAGCTGAAGCCTTCAAAATATTAAAACTTTGTTCAGCAATACTTTTGAGGTACTTTTCAATTTTGTTGAATTTGTTATCAGTTTCCGCCATTCTCTGGTCCATAACAATATCATTAGTTTTTCTCTCTGTCAGGTCCTTCTCAATTTTCTTGAACCTAGGGTTGAAGGAATCTTTGATTTCTTCATCTTTGAAAACAGTTTTAGTCAAATCCTCAACATATTTCGACATAGATTTGCTTCCACCAATACTGCTTGTTTCTAGAATTTGAACCCTGTGGTTAAGCTTCTTATTATCCTCCACAGCTTTCTTGTAACTGTTGATTAACCAATCAATGGTGTCCAAAAAACCTTTCAAACCCTCAGGGGGAGGATTTGAGGGGGGAGTTTTCTCACCAGAATTATCCTGTTCCTTTTTGGGGGGGTCACCACCAGTGATTTTGTCATCTTTGCCATCTAACCTCTGATCAAAACCTTCCCCTGTGGTCACCTCCTCCAAATTCTGGTTGACTTCAGGATCCTTTCTCTGCACTTGTTCCTCCAGCTCAATAAAATTATCTTCCTGTCTCTTCTGTTTGTTCCTTGTCTGAATAGAAACTTTGGTTTTCTTTTTCTGAGGATACTGGGGTTAATCCTTCTCAGAATCCTCAGAGACCTCTTCCTTCGAGGAGGAACGAATCTGAAAAACTTTTTCTTTAGATTTTTTCTTTCCCTTCGAGGAGGAAGGCCTAGTACTCACTTGTTTTCTTTTCTTACTAATTTCAGCTTCAGAGTCATCCAGACTCTCCTCTAACTCACTCATCGAGTCGCTTTCAGACTCCTCACCCATAGAAAAAACATAATCTGACCCTTCCTCCTCAGACTCAGATTGAAGGATGAGGGCAGGCAATTTGGTTGGCTTTTAGGTGGTCATAAATTAACACCATTAGACCTTGATGCATGGTTTTATCACCCTTAGGGTTCTCTTTATGGGCCTTAATGGTAGCATTCATAGAACACAACAGGAAATAAGGGATATTAACTTTTTCATCATACCTGAAATGGTTAAGCAAAACAAAATGATAGCCATACACCTTTGTGAATCTACCATCCAAGGTAACATAGCACATAATAGAAAATAAAACCTCTCTCCATGGCTTAACAAATTCCCTAGGCAGATAGTAAGTTTTACTTAGCTTAACTAGGCGCTTTTTCTCCTTTGTCATTTCGGGATATCGCTCAATAGCCTCCTTGCTCAATTTTTTGTCTATGTAGTAATTGGTTCCTTCCCTATGGAGACCCATGACTTGAGCGATGAGGTCTTCATCAATGAATATTGTTTGATCTCTCATCTTCAGAGTACCCTTTCTCTAGTTTTTGCAGAAGAATTTAGTAATTGTGGCATCCCTCCCATGGAGCCTCTCCATAAACTTTGAAAACCCACCCTTCTGCAAAACGTTCCAAACAACCTCCTTTTGCTTCCACTCCTTATAGTTGCTGGGTTCATAACGGTGTCTATTTCTTCCCATTTTTTTCACTTTTCAGAATAGAAGGCCGAGAATTGCAGAGAGCTTTAGGCAAGAAATTTCTCGAAACTACCACATATACCCAGAAAGCGTGGGAAAAGGTGGCATGTGTCTTGTAATAAATGGTACTGACATTATTATAATTACTCGTAGCACTCCTATTAATGTGTTTCATCATTATTTTGTCCATTTATGATCTTTGGGGTACTATTGTATTGATCCTTAAATATGATCGATCTGACGTCATCGAGGAGGCCCTCTTCCCCCTTCCAGGTAACCATATTTTTGTGATTGATCGCCACATTGGCTGCTCAGTCAGCTGAACCATTAGCTTCACGCTAAATGTGAGATATGAAGCATTTCTCAAAAGTGTTGATGAGATCTCTAGCAACCTTTATTATGTTATTGATAGTCCATGAAGGCTTAGAGGTTCCCTTTAGGCATTTGATGATGTTATTAGAATCCCCTTCAATCCATAAATAGGGACAATTCCATCTTTTGGATAGGAGAATACCTTGGAGTGCAGTCATAGCTTCCACCTTGTGGTTAGTTTGGCAACCTATAGGAACAACAATAATTTCCTTACAACTACCATTTTCATCTCTGAGAATTGCCCCACATCCCGCAGGGCCAGGATTGCCTTTAGCAGATCCATCAAAGTTTATTTTGAGCCAACCATGAGGGGGAGTGTGTCATCTGGTTGCAAGTCTCTTGTTTAGTTTGGGATCAATACTACCAACACTCTTCAAATTCCAAGAACTGAAAATGTGAGCTTCCAAGGGGTTGGCAGAGTACCGAGAATCCCCAATGATCCCAATGTTCTCCACAATAGCCCTTTGGATTTTCTGGAAAACAATAGCCTGGGTGAGAGAAGTATCCCTGAAAATATGGTTGTTCCTTTCTTTCCAAATCCCCCACAAAATGTGAGGGAGTGATAGCTGCCACAAAGATCTCAAAAAGGGGTTAGACCAATGATAACTCCAAGAATGAAACAATTCACTGATAGTGTTAGGAAACACCCAATCATGCAAAAATTCTTAAGAAATCTTTCCCAAATTGAAACAGTGAAGGAACAGTGGATTGCCAAATGGTCCATAGACTCTTCCTCCTCAAGACATAAAGCACATCTATTAGGGAAAGAAAATCCTCTACCCTTAAGATTATCTAAGGTCAAGATTTTATTTTGAAGGATTGTCCAATAGAAAAAATTGATTTTAGGGATAAGACCCTTAATCCATGCTTTAGACCAAAAAGGATTCTCAGAGGGGGCAGGGGAAAGAACACCATACATTGAAGAGACAATGATATTGCCTTTAGGTTCATATATCCAAATAAGGAAATCTTCCTCATTGTTCAACCAAGCAGAAGAAAGATGATTCTTAAGATTGATTAGGTTAGGGTGAATACATTCAATGTTTAGCCATTTATCTCCTATCCAATACCCCTCAACCAAGGAGCCAAAGACTCTAATATAGGGGGAAGCAAAAGGGGCCCATTCAGGGATATCAATCAGAGACTTATAAAAAATACCAGGGATCCTCCCAGAATCTAAATTTCCTACCATTGCCAACTCTCTATTTAACCCCTCTAGCAATATTGTCTTTACACTTAGAGGCATGATTCTAGATATGGGACCCATTAAAACTAAAATCAGAATTGATGAAAGAGGGAAGAGAAGAAGTCAAAAGAGAATACTTACTTCTCCAAATTTTACACCATTCACTATTAGAGTGGAACAACCTCCAAACCTGTTTAGATAAGAGAGCTTCATTGAGGGACCAGATTCTTCTCAGGCCTAGACCTCCATTATTTTTCGATCTGCACACCTTATCTCAAGCCACTAAAGCCATTCTTTTCTTTTCCTCAACCCTTGACTAAATAATTTATTTTGAATTTTCTCAATTGCATCAACATACTTAATTGGAATTCTAAAGAGGCTGAGGGCATACATAGGTATGCTTTGAAGAGAAGTTTTTAGAAGTTGAAGCTTTCCAGCCTAACTTAGAAGAGCACCTTTCCACCCAACAAGCTTTCTTTGAAATTTGTCCACCAGAGAACTCCAAAAGGAATCAGGTGGAGCAATGCCCAAGGGGAGACCAAGATAAGTGGCAGGAAGATCAGCAATCCGACATTCCAGAATTTTGCTAATTATATGTTGTCTTCTCTCAGGAGTGTTGATGAAAAACACTTCACTTTTAACCCAGTTGATAAGCTGGCCGGAAGTAGAAGCGAACATATAAAGGGTGTCCTTCAGGATTCTGGCTTTAGAAATGCTTGAGTCCCCCATGATAATGGTGTCATCCACAAACTGTTGGTGGGAGCAAATATGATCAGCTGAGGAAGGTTGGAGTCCCTTAAAATTTCCTCTCATCACCATACTTTCCATAGACCTACCAAAACATTCAGCCATGATAATGAAGAGGATTGGAGAAATGGGATCCCCTTGTCTTAGTTCTCTAGAAGCTTGAAAGAAGGAAGAGGGAGACCCATTGACAAGGACATCAAAGGAGGTAGAGGTGATGAGATTCTTGAAGGGGTCCACACATTTGATAGAGAAGCCATAAGCCAATAGGACCTTCATGAGGAAAGACCAATCAACCCGGTTGTAGGCCTTAGAGAGATCAAGCTTAAGGATGAAACCCTACTTCTTAGCCATAACAAGAGAATGAATATTCTCATGGACTATTATAATAGAATCAAGAATTTATCTTCCTAGCACAAAACCATTTTGCTGATGATTAATCAGAGAAGGAAGGATAGTCAGGAGTCTGGAAGTAAAGACCTTTGAGATTATCTTATAAAAAGAATTGCATAAGCTAATTGGCCTGAACTTATCCATGGAGTTAGCACCTTGAATTTTGGGGATTAAAGCAATGAAGGTGCCATTAATCTCTTTCAGAAGTCTTCTAGCCCCAAAAAATTCTTTAACCCCATTGGAAACATCTTTCCCAATAATATCCCAGAATTCTTGGAAGAAGAACATGGGGAAGCCATCAAGTCCGGGGGCTTTGTTACCATCAAAAGAAAAGACAACATTTCTGATCTCCAAGTTTGAAGGTATAGAAGTAAGGGAGGAAATCTTTTGCTCATCAATGAGGCAAGGAATATTCTAAAGGAAAGAACTTTGAGCATTAACATCCAGCCTTTGATCCCTACAAAGAAGATCAGAGAAGAATCTTTTGGCCTCATCTCTTATCTCATCCTCCTTAACCAGCTCCCTGTTGTCCACTACCAGTTTTTTGATCCTATTTGCTACTTTATGTTTGATAGTCGACATATGAAAGAATCTAGTGTTATTATCTCCTCCCTTCAGCCATATACATCTAGATCTCTACTTCTAAAAAGTTTCTTCTTTAGCAATGATTTCATGGTATTTTTTAAGAATCTCATTTTCTTTAGCAATAGACATAGTAGAGAAACCATCCTTCTTAATTTGGACCTGTATTTTATTTAGGTCTTCCTGGATTTTACCTTTGGCCTCAAAAATATTCCCAAAGCTGGATTTGTTCCAAGACCTTATATTATCTTTGATGCTTTTGAGTTTCTTCACAACTCTATACATGGCAGTGCCCTCAACTTGAATGTTCCACCAATCCTAAATTTTATGGGTGAGATTTGGATGAAGAGTCCACATTTTTTCACACCTAAAAGGAAAATGCCTTCTTCTATTTATGGGGTTAGCAAAAAAAGTTATAGGATAATGCTCAGACCCAGTCCGGATGTGAGCAATTAGAGAACAAAAATAATGTATGTACCAATCATAAAAAATTAGAGCCCTGTCAAGGTGAACTTGAATAAGGTCATTTCCAGTCCTCCTGTTAGTCCAAGTGTAATTACATCCTTGTATCTCCACATCATTAAGAGCTCGATTGTTTATAAAATCCATGAGGGCCAGTCTACTTTCCACCTGAGAGGGGCTTCCATCAAATTTTTCCTCCTCTCTCAAAGGGGTGTTGAAGTCTCCCATGACCAGCCAACTAAGGTTCTTGAAGCTGTCCCTTATTTCCATTAGTTTTTTCCAAAAAATGCTTCTGGCTTTCAAGGTATTAGGAGCATATATATTAGTGAGGACCCACGATGTTCCATCTTTTAAGTGCTCAAATTTAATGCAAGAGAAATTATTTTCTTGAATAAGAACATGACCTTTAATATTATTGAGATTCCAAATAGTTGCAATGCCTCCAGAGGCACCTTCCGAGTTGCCACCACTAATACTCCCAGATTTAAAGAATTTCAAAGATTCAACCTTTTATCTACTCATCTTAGTTTCTTGAATAAGAAAAATATCAGGTTTTCTATCCCTTATCACATTCCTAATAATATCATGCTTGTGGGGATTATTTAGTCCCCTAATGTTCCAAGAGATAATCTTCATAGTTACTTACAAATTCCTAACTCCTTCAGAGTCTTATGAGTCTCGTCTGCTATGATCTTGCTGGCCTCCTTGTCTCTGAATTTGTAGTTAGAAGTTCATCATGGGGATGAGGAGACATACCCGACATCAACTTGAGAAATTCTACTAGACTTCCTTAATTGGGAAGTCAAGGGAGTGGATCCTTTTTTATTCCTATATTTTGGAATTTTCCAGTCAGCTTCTTTCTCAAGAACCGCTTCAGGGTTGCTGAGAATTCTAGAAATTTCTTTTTCATTACCCTAGTTAGGAGATCTGGAGCCATGTGAAGAACTATTGACTGTTTAAGAGGTTTGGTCTGAATCCAAGAGGTTCATACCCAATATGACACATTTATGGGCTTCTTGCATTTCAGACCTTATCATAAGCAGGGAAGAGTCAGTTTTTTCTTCTTGAGAGCCAGTAATCTCCCCTTCCTTAGGTTGTTCAACATCCTTAGTATACTCATCCTTTTGATCCTCTGCATTAGGCACTTCCTTACTGACCAAAGTGTTAGCAATTACCATCTCGACGTTTTCTTTTGAAGATTCAGATTGTTCTTTTAATTCCTCTATTCAGATCTGCCCTACCAGGGGGTTGTCTACATTCTTTTGATCCTTCCTCAATGCTTCCTGGGTGGGGAGATTAGAGACAGAGGTTGAGGATACCACTTCCTTATTTTCCCCCAAGGGTCCAAAGCAGTTGGTATCAACAAAGTCAGTGTCCTTATTTTCTGAGTTTTTGACTTGCCATACCTTTTTCTCTAGAGCCTTTTTACTTTCAACTAAACGTTTGGCTTGCTTGTACTCCCCTTTAGGCTTGAGAGGACAAAGTTTAGCCCAATGACCTTCTTTTTTGCAGTGAAATCAAGAAAAGGGGATGGATTCATATTCAATCTATTGTTTCCACGTTCCCAACTTTGACACTATGTCTATCTGTTCCGGCATATCTGCATCATGAGCTATCCCTACACAAAATTGGGCATGAGTGAGCCTTCTTCTTGAGGCTGTGACTGGGTCTATTGAGAGGATCTCACCAAAGAGATTACTATTCCTGAAAAAATGCTTTCTGCCCAATACTCAAGAGGCAGACCTGGTAACTTAACCCAAACTGGGACTTGCTCAAGAAGTGAGTCACTCATGTTTAGATTTGGGTGCCATTTCCGAAGGAACAGAGCTGTCTTTCCAACCACCCAAGGACTACCACATAGGATCCTTATTTTATCTTCTTCACATTAAAAAGCAAAGGTGAGAAGGCCTTTGGGAAGTACCGAAATTTCAACATTACCTTTCAAAGCCCATTTCCGTTTGACATAAGTCCTTACAACTTCGATATTTGGGTGTGGTCCCATAAATTTACCTACCGGGGAGTTCGACATACTTCTTATATTATGTTCTAGAACCAAATCAGGGATAGAAATAGAGAACTTACCACCAGTAGGGTCCAATATATTCTTGACAGTAGGTAAAGAGGATTTTCCAGATGGTCTAGTTCCAAAGAGGGATGACCACTTTCTAGATTCTTTTCCATTCTCCAAGACCTCTTCATGTGGGATGGACCCCCCGCTGGACCCCCCCACCGTGTTTCCAAAATCCACATTCTTCTCTTGCAGAGTACCATCAGCCTGCAGAATATCATCAGCCTGCGGAATATCTAGAGGCTTGTCCTTCTCCCCCATAGGACCAACTCCATTGTTTTGGTCGCTCCCACCATTGGAACCAGAGTTCCCGCCTTCCAGAGAATTTGAAATTTGAATTCTTCCATTGTCGCTAACTCCACCTCCACGCGAGCTTTCCATTGTTGCTTTTGGTTATCCATGGAGAACTCTTGGATTCTTTGGTTGAGGGGCCAAATTTTTTTATTTGTTAGTTTTGATAGTGATCCTTTTTTGAGAGAATGTATTTTGGTGTTTTTCTATGTTGAAATCTTGATCGCACATAATGTTTTTGGTATGATATTGTTAGATCATGATGTAATGATTGTGTTCTTGATTCCATTTTTGGAGATTCGGTAATGATTTGGGTATTTATCTTGGTTTTGAGTTCATTGATAATTTTCTTGGGAGATTAATGAGAGTGTATTAGTGCATTTGAAGTCTAGAATGGGTTGATTTGTTGTAAATTCTCATGCATACTTGGAGACATAAGGTGAAGTAATTATTGGTAAAATTACTCTTTGGAGGTTTTAGTAGAATGTTTGAGGACCCTTTCACTTGGACATGGACATGAATTCATGATGGAGATCAGAGGATGTTGTTATTGAGAAACATCTATTAGAATTGGTATAAATTAGAGGAGAAATATCATTCCCACTCTTGGTCTACTCGACAAATAATCATTTGAAAGGTATAGCTCATTTTGTTTATAGATGCATTATATTGTACACTTTGTCTTCTAATGAAGTTGGAGCTTGATATATATTTAGTTTTGGAAGCTTCATTTGAAAAGTGTTTGGCATTCTTATCTCCTTGAATTTTGATTATTTGATTTGATTCATGAAAAGTTTTGAAGATTTTATTGGGTTGATTTCTTGATACGGTAATGGATTTTGAGTTTTATCTTCCATTTTTTGGAGAAGCTTATATCCATGATGGTTTGGCATATTTATCTCCTTGGGTTTTTGATTATTTGGTTTGATCCATGAGAAATTTTATACATGTTATTGGGTTGATTTCTTGATATGGGAATGGATTCCAAGTTTGATCTTTCCCTTTTTGGAGAAGATTACATTCACATTGGTGATATCAGATAAATATGCTTTGTTTGATCTAATGAGATTGAACATGTGGTTTTGAACATTACGAATATTTTTTATGGTTGTGAAAGAGGTCTTATTTGACACAAGTTAGCACTTTTAAGGTGTTCACAAAAGAAAATGATTGGTATATGATTTTCAAGTCATTTATTTCTTCTATGGCTACTTTCTAGAGTTTTATGTTCACATGGTTTTTGGTGGCAAACTTGGGAGAGTTATAGTGACATGCTATGAGAGATTATATAGTATTTTGTGTTGCATGTGTAGATAGTTATAGTTTTTCTTTGTTTCTAGATGGTTTGATTATTAGCCACACGTTTGTTATAAGTGTTGATTGGTATACTTGATATTTCATGTTCTATTTTTAGGTTTGACATTACTTATTCAATGGGAGCTACTATATGTGTATATTGTTCATTGATTTTTTTTATAAAATAGAGATTGTGATTTTAGTTCATAAGTTGGATATGTTGTTGGCATGATTCTAATAATATTTTAGATACTTTTAATGTATGGATGATTGGATGGATTAGAATTTATCATGGTTTCCTTTTTTAGTCATCTAGGTTTTTTAGTTAGATGTGAATAATTAGTTGTGATTGTTTTTCTAACTATTTTGGAGCATTATGTTCAATCTTATTCTTGGAGGAATTTTGGACTTTAGAGTTGTGTTTTGGTAATGGGTTTGAAGTTCATATATTGATACTTTTGTAAAGCCTGTACAACCATAGTGGAGTTGTGACAATAACCTATAGTCTTTGTTATAACCTAGATTCTCAATGCTTGTGATCTTTAGATTGGTGTATTTTCACCTTGGTTTTCTCCTTTTCTTTCATAGATTACATGTTGGTGGATGGGAGGATTTATTGTTTGATATGGTGAAGGTTTTGGATGATTTTGTAGTTAAAATCATATTATTTCCATTAGCTCTTCAAAGGTGTTTGATAAGTGGGAGAATGTTGAGATTAAGGTGTCTTAAACTTGCTAGTTTTACCATTTTTTGGTGATTATTTATTTAATTTATCCTAAGATTATTTGTCTATGTTATATAATTATATGTGCAATAGATGTTGCCATTTGTGGAAATAAAAATTTGAATTGTCTTCTTATATATGACATGTTCATATTTTTTAGAAGGTAGGTATTTCACTTTGTATGTGTGTTCTATGGTCATAGTTGATAGATAACTCATGCTAGATTGACAATTTCTCTTTCTAAGGAGTCAAGTTTGAAAGTTTTTATTACAAATAGATTTATGCATGTAAACACTTACCTTGTCATGTGGCGTTTGCATGGAAATTTGATACACCTTAGTGTTGTAGTTTATTTTGACAAATGTATTTTTGCATATGCAGGTTTGGTGACCTTTGGCAAATGCATGTTTGCATGTGTTGACAATGTAAAGTTACCATTTTGCATTTTTAGCATTTTCAGCACCTTTCTTTGTACATCTTCATTTTGGGCATTATATTTTAGAAATATAAATCTTATGCATTATGATATCTATAGATATGAGTGTTTGCTACAAGATTTGAGGGGAAAAATTTCATTGTAAGGTTATGTTGTTAGAACTTCTGTAGATAAGAGCAAGATGTAAATCTCCATGCTAAGGATTAAAGATTTCAAGTGTATTGGAGCAATAATTGTTATAGATTTATACATTGGTTTGATGCTTTGGAGTGTGGGCATTTTTACCTAAAAGGGTTTCTTCCATGTATATTGGTGTTTCTTTTCTTCTATCTATTTTCTTCTTATTTCATGTTCTTGAAGTGTTGATTTTACATGCCAATATGTTGCTGAAATTTAGTTAGATATGCAAGCTAAATTATTATTACTCTGAGTGTTAATGTAATGTGAAATAAACTATGTCTAATTTTACTTCAAAGGCATAGTA